>NC_052075.1:4377857-4688571 GCF_015852505.1 Tachyglossus aculeatus
GCCGCCTTTGATTTTCTCAAACTCCATTTTAGAATAATAATAATGGCATTTATTAAGCACTTACTATGTGCAAAGCACTGTTCTAAGCGCTGGGGAGGTTACAAGGTGATCAGGTTGTCCCACGGGGGACTCACAGTCTTAATCCCCATTTTCCAGATGAGGGAACTGAGGCCCAGAGAAGTGACACAGTCACACAGCTGACAATTGGTGGAGCCGGGATTTGAACCCCTGACCTCAGACTCCAAAGCCCGTGCTCTTTCCTCTGAGCCATGCTGCTTCTCCATTTTATCTTGAAATACCACTGTGTTCGTTTGTTTACAGGAGCAAAATTTTGTTTTCTCACTAACCCAAAAATTACTCATGTTTCCCAAGGCAAAGAATGGGATTAAACCAATCCCATTGAACACACCTGGGCTGGGACAGACCTCATATGGGTGTGTTCCAGAATTCTAAAATAAGAGAACACCTGAGTTCTCATTCACTGCATTTGAATAAATCTTTCCAGGTGGCAAACTTCCTGCATATTATTATGATCAATTCTCCGAAGTGGTTTAAATTTTACGTGCCAAAAATAGCTCCCCAGATTACAGGGACATGGTATCTAGGTCCCCTTTGAGAGGAAATGGGATAAACTGGATGCATCAACTCTAAATCACGGGTCGGCTCTGGGTTAGGGAATTTCTCCTGATCCTTTGAAAATAGCTCCCCAGATTACAGGGACATGGTACCTAGGTCCCCTTTGAGAGGAAATGGGATAACCTGGATGCATCAACTCTAAATCACAGGTCGGCTCTGGGCTAGGGAATTTCTCCTGATCCTTCAAAACACTCGAAGACAGGATAGGCTCGCTCTTAACCATCGTCCTACGCGAACGGCTGATTCAAAAAGAGTTCCTATAACCGAAGACAAGTAGCCCGGCCTTAGACTTCTTCCTAATCGTTTACAATTGATTGCTCTCACTTAACTACCAAGGGTTTTAAATACTTCCCGAAAGCAGGCAGACCAATTTCCAAGATGGAAACTTCTCCACCGAGACGACTGAAGACCCCCCCTGCCCGTTTTAAGCCATTAATCGCGTCTGGTATGATGCTTCCCCGGTCCAAGGGCAGCAGTTAATCGTATCTTTGTCGGCGATATTAAGTGAGCTGCCACTAGGATGAATGGATGCATTTTCCCATCAATGGTCACAAGGAGCAGGGCAGATAAGAGATCCAAATTTGGTGACCATGCACCTTGGAAAAACCCGATTCCATCCTCCTTTCCCTTAGAGAAGTTTTGGCTGAACAGAACTAGTGACCATCCCCACCTACTCATCCTGTGCCCACCGAGGCCTGCTTGAAGGAGTCTGCAACCCTCGCTCCAAAAGGGAAGAGTGTGTTTCTGCCACCCCTCTGCCCCCAAAGATGCCCCTTGGCCAGAAGACAAGAGTTCTAAATGCCACTTGGCCACTTGTCTGCTGTGTGTGACCCTGGGCAAGTCACTTCACTGCCTCAGTTACTACATCTAGACTGTGAGCCCACTTCTAGACTGTGAGCCCATTGTTGGGTAGGGACTGTCTCTATATGCTGCCAACTTGTACTTCCCAAGCGCTTAGTACAGTGCTCTGCACACAGTAAGCGCTCAATAAATACGATTGATTGATTGATCTGGAAAACAGGGATTAAGACTGAGCCCCATGTGGGACAGGGATCATGTCCATCCTTATAAGCTTGTATCTGCCCCGGCATTTAGTACAGCGCTTGGCACGTAATAAGCACTTAACCCAAGAAAATGCAGACCGATGGGTGCGCTTAATCTGGGGTCTTAATTTGGGGATTAAGACTGTGAGGCCCCCGTGGGACAACCTGATCAATCAATCGTATTTATTGAGCGCTTACTGTGTGCAGAGTACTGAACTAAGCGCTCGGGAAGTACAAGTTGGCAACATATAGAGACAGTCCCTACCCAACAGTGGGCTCACAGTCTAAAAGGGGGAGACAGAGAACAAAACCAAACATACTAACAAAATAAAATAAATAGAATAGATATGTACAGGTAAAATAGAGTAATAAATATGTACAAACTTATACATATATACAGGTGGTGTGGGGAAGGAGGTAAGATGGGGGGATGGAGAGGGGGGCGAGGGGGAGAGGAAGGGAGGGGCTCAGTCTGGGAAGGCCTCCTGGAGGAGGTGAGCTCTCAGTAGGGCCTTGAAGGGAGGAAGAGAGAACCTCCCCGGCACCTAGAACGGTGCTTTGCATATAGTAAACGCTCAATAAATACCATCATTATTATTACTAAGCACTTAGTACAGTACTCTGCAAAGTAAGCGCTCAATAAATACAACTGAATGAATGAATGGGGTCACCTGCACTTGGGGTTCACCGCTTTCCAGGTCTCCAGACAGTAAACTCGTTATGGGCAGAGAACATGTCTCCTAATTCTGTTGTGCTCTCCCAAGCGCTTAGAACAGTGCTCTGCACCTAGTAAGCACTCAATAGATAACACTGCTTCACTTCTCTCCCCTCCCTCCTCCTGAATCAAGCACAAAGATCTATTGGGGTTGGGGGGCACGAGGCAGGGGGGTGTAAGACCGGTGGTCTGGTTTGCAACGTGGCTTAGTTTAAAGAGCCCGGGCTTGGGAGTCAGAGGTCATGGGTTCTAATCCTGACTCCACCACTTGTCTGCTGTGCGACCTTGGGCAAGCCACTTCACTTCTCTGGGCCCCAGTTTCCCTCATCTGTAAAAGGTGGATGAAGACTGAGCCCCATGTAGGACAACCTGATGACCTTGGATCTACCCCAGCGCTTGGTACATAATACCACTGTTATTATTATTATTATCCAACCTAGCACTTAGTACAGTGCCTGGCCCATAGAATAATGGTATTTATTTTATTAATGATGTGTATATACCTATAATTCTATTTATTCTGATGGTATTGACACCTGTCTACATGTTTTGTTTTGTCACCTATCTCCCCATTTTAGACTGTGAGCCCATTGTTGGGTAGGGATGGTCTCTATATGTTGCTGAATTGTACTTTCCAAGTGCTTAGACCAGTGTTCTGCACACAGTAAGCGCTCAATAAATACAACTGAATGAAAGAATATCTGCCAAGCACTCTTCTAAGCACTGGGGGAGATACAAGATCATCAGGTTGTCCCCCATGGGGCTCACAGTCTTCATCCCCATTTTCCAGAGGAGGGGACAGGGGCCCAGAGAAGTGACTTGCCCAAAGTCACCTGGCTCACGAGTGACAGAGGCGGAATTGGAACCCATGACCTCTGACACCCAAGCCCGGGCTCTTTCCACTGAGCCTTATTATTGGGAAGCAGCGTGGATCAGTCACTTCATTTCCCTGGGCCTCAGTTCCCTCATCTGTAAAATGGGGATGGAGACTGTGAGCCCCCCCATGGGACAACCTGATCATCTTGTATCCCCCCCAGTGCTTAGAACAGTGCTTGGCACATAGTAAGCACTTAACAAATGCCATGATGATGATGATGGTCATCATCCAGCATGGCTTAAAGGAAAGAGCACGGGCCTGAGAGTCAAGGGTCATGGGTTCAAATCCCGGCTCTGCCAACTGTCAGCTGTGTGACTTTGGGCAAGTCACTTCGCTTCTCTGTGTCTCAGTGACCGGCTCTGCCAACTGTCAGCTGTGTGACTTTGGGCAAGTCACTTAGCTTCTCTGTGTACTTCCCAAGCGCTTAGTACAGTGCTCTGCACACAGTAAGGGCTCAATAAATACGATTGAATGAATGTCTCAGTGACCTCATCTGTAAAATGGGGATGAAGACTGGGGGCCCCACGTGGGGCAACCTGATCACCGTGCATTCCCCCTAGCGCTTAGAACAGTGCTTGGCACATAGTAAGCGCTTAACAAATGCCAATCATCATCATCATCATCCCAAGCGCTTAGCAGCGTGGCTTAGTGGAAAGAGCCCGGGCTTTGGAGTCAGAGGTCATGGGTTCAAATCCCGGCTCCGCCAACTGTCAGCGGTGTGACTTTGGGCGAGTCACTTAACTTCTCTGGGCCTCAGTTCCCTCATCTGTAAAATGGGGATGAAGACTGTGAGCCCCCCCGTGGGACCACCTGATCACCTTGCAACCTCCCCAGCGCTTAGAACAGTGCTTTGCGCATAGTAAGCGCTTAATAAATGCCATTATTATTATTATTAGGCTGTGCACACCATAAGCGCTCATTCCTTCATTCATTCAATCGTATTTAGTGCTAAGCGCTTAGTGCTAAGTGCTTAGTACAGTGCTCTGCACACAGTAAGCGCTCAATAAATACGATTGATGATGATGATTTACTGAGCGCTTCCTGGGTGCAGAGCGCTGTACTAAGCGCTTGGGAAGTCCAAGTCGGCCGCATATAGACAGATACGACTGATTGAATTATTATTATCCAGAGACGGGGGCGTGGGGGGGGGGGGGAGGGAGTAAGAGGGGTGGGGTCCCCTATCCTGACCCTCAAGTGACCCGGGGGGGCGGGTGACCTCTGACCTCTGACCGGGCCGCGCAGGATGTGTCGCCCCACAGGGACAGGATGTCAGGCACCAGGCTCCCATCTTGTTTACGAGAACGGCGGGGGATGGGGGAGACGCCCCTCCGCCGCCGCCGCCGTCGCCGCTGCTGGACGCCCCCTCTCCCGTCCCCTCCCCCCCCCCTCCTCCTCCTCCTCTTCCTCCCCGTTCGGCGGGGGGGGGGGGGGGGAAGGTCAGGGGGCGTCTCCCCCAGCCCCGCTCTCACTCACTCACTCACTGAGAGTCACTCACCTCTCCGGCGGACGGGCGGGGGGGGCCTCGGGGCTCAGTCGGCCGGGCCCGGGGGGGGGCCCCGGCATGGCCGGAGGACGACGAGGAGGCTCGGGAAGGGACGGGAAGGGACGGGAAGGGACGGGACGGTCCTGTCCTCTCCTCTCCTCTCCGCTCCGCTCCGGCTCCGCCCGCCGTCGCCTCACACCTCGCCTCAGACGCCGCCGCTGCCGACGCCGACGACGACGAGGCCCGTCTGACGTCACCTGAGTGACAGCCGGAGGGCGGGGCTTGCGTCGCCCCGCCCCGCCGCGGCCGGACGTCTGACGTCACCTGACTGACAGCCGGGGGGCGCGGCCTCCTGCTCCCCGCCGCGGCCGGACGTCTGACGTCACCTGATTGACAGGCGGAGGGCGGCACCTGCGTCTCGCTGCCGCGGGCGGACGTCTGACGTCACCTGCGTGACAGCCGGAGGGCGGGACTTGCGTCGCCCCTCCGGGGCCGGACGTCTGACGTCACCCGACAGACGGCCGGAGGGCGGGGCCTCCAGCTCCCCGCCGCGGCCGGACGTCCGACGTCACCTGATTGACAGCCGGAGGGCGGGACCTGCGTCTCGCTGCCGCGGGCGGACATCTGACGTCACCTGACTGACGGCCGGGGGGCGGGGCTTGCGTCGCCCCTTCGCGGCCGGACGTCTGACGTCACCTGACAGACGGCCTGGGGGCGGGGCCTCCTGCTCCCCGCCGCGGCCGAACGTCTGACGTCACCTGATTGACAGCAGGAGGGCGGGGCCTGCACCGCCCCGCCGCGGGAGGACATCTGACGTCACCTGACTGACAGCCGGGGGGCGGGGCCTGCACCTCCCCCTCCGCGGCCGGGCGTCTGACGTCACCTGAGTGACAGCCGGAGGGCGGGATTTGCGTCGCTCCTTCGCGGCCGGACGTCTGACGTCACCTGACTGACAGCGGGGGGCGGGGCCTGCACCGCCCCTTCGCGGCCGGACGTCTGACGTCACCTGCTTGACAGCCGGAGGGCGGGACCTGCGTCTCGCTGCCGCGGGCGGACGTCTGACGTCACCTGTGACAGCCGAAGGGCGGGGCCTGCACCGCCCCTCCGGGGCCGGACGTCTGGCGTCACCTGAGTGACAGCCGGGGGGCGGGGCCTCCTGCTCCCCGCCTAGGCCGAACGTCTGACGTCACCTGATTGACAGCAGGAGGGCGGGACCTGCGTCTCGCTGCCGCGGCCGGACGCCTGACGTCACCTGACTGACAGCCGGGGGGCGGGACTTGCACCGCCCCGCCGCGGGCGGACGTTTGACGTCACCTGAGTGACAGCCGGAGGGCGGGGCCTGAACCTCCCCCTCCGCGGCCGGACGTCTGACGTCACCTGACAGACAGCCGGAGGGCGGGACCTGCGTCTCGCTGCCGTGGGCGGACGTCTGACGTCACCTGACTGACAGCCGGGGGCTGGACTTTCCCGCAGCCGCTTTGGCCCGCCAGACGTCACCTGAATGACAGCCGGAGGGCGGGGCCTGCTCCTCCCCGTCGCGGCCGGACGCCTTACGTCACCTGACTGACAACCGGGGGGTGGTGCTTTTAGGCCCGCCTGTCACCTGAGTGACAGCCGGAGGGCGGGGCCTGAGCCACCCCGCCGCTGCCGTACGTCTGACGTCACCTGAGTGACACCCAAAGGGGCGGGGACTGCACCTCTCCGCCGCTGCCGTACCCCTGACGTCACCTGAGTGACAGGTGGGGAGGCGGAGTCTGAGCCCCCCCCACTGACGTCACTTGAGTTAAGTCCCGGAGGGAGGGACCGCCGCCTCCCCGCCGCTGCGATTCGCCAGACGTCACTTGAGTGACAGTCCGAGGGGAGGGGCCGTCGCCCAGCTACGCCTGACGTCACCTGAGTGACGGCCCTGGGGGCGGGGCCTCCGCTTTCCCGCCCTGCGATTCATTCATTCATTTCATTCAATCGCATTTATTGAGCGCTTACTGTGTGCAGAGCACTGGACTAAGCGCTTGGGAAGTACAAGTTGGAAACATATAGAGACGGGCCCTACCCAGCAGCGGGCTCACAGTCTAAAAGGGGGAGACAAAGAACAAAGCAAAGCATATTAACAAAATAAAATGAATAGAATAAATATATACCAAAAAAATTAATGAATAAATAGACTAATAGATTCGCCTGACGTCACTTGAGTGACGGCCCGGGGGGAGGGGCATCCTCTTCCCCGCCCTGCGATTCGCCTGACGTTCTTTGAGTGACAGTCCGGGGGCGGGGCCTTCGCTTCCCCGCTCTGCGATTCGTCTGACGTCACTTGAGTGACGGCCCGGGGGCGGGGCCTCCGCTTCACCTCCCTCTGGGGGGGCGCGGCCTCCGAATCCCCGCCCTGTGACTCGCCTGACGTCACGTGAGTGACGGACCGGGGGCGTGGCCTCCGCTTCCCCGCCCTGCGATTCGCCTGACGTCACTTGAGTGACAGCTCGAGGGGAGGGGGGCCGCCGTCGGCCCCGCCCCCGTCTCGGCCGCGCGCGTGCGCAGGGAAGGTGGAACTGGGCGCGCCCCTGCTGGGAGGCCGCGGACATTCAATCATGATCAATCAATCAATCAATCAATCGTATTTATTGAAAGCTTACTATGTGCAGAGCACTGGACTAAGCGCTTGGGAAGTCCAAGTCGGCAACATCTAGAGACGGTCCCTACCCAACAACGGGCTCACAGTTGAGAAGGGGGAGACAGACAACAGAACAAGTCGTCAGAATCAATAGAGATAAAGCTAGATGCACATCATTAACCAAATAAATAAAATAGTAAAGATGTACAAGTAAAATGAATAGAGTAATAAATCTGTACAAACATTCATTCATTCGTTCAATCGTTTATTGAGCACTTACTGTGTGCAGAGCACTGTACTAAGCACTTGGGAAGTACAAGTTGGCAACATATAGAGACCGTCCCTTCCCAACAGTGGGCTCACAATCTCGAAGGGGGAGACAGACAACAAAACAAAACATATTAACAAAATAAAATAGAATAGATATGTACAAACATATATACAGGTGCTGTGGGGAGAGGAAGGAGGTAGGGCCGGGGGGATGGAGAAGCAGCGTGTCTCAGTGGAAGGAGCCCAGGCTTTGGAGTCAGAGGTCATGGGTTCAAATCCTGCCTCCACCACTTTTCAGCTGGGTGACTTTGGGCAAGTCACTTCACTTCTCTGGGCCTCAGTTACCTCATCTGTAAAATGGGGATGAAGACTGTGAGCCTCCCGTGGGGCAACCTGATCACCCTGTAACCTCCCTAGCGCTTAGAACAGTGCTTTGCACATAGTAAGCGTTTAATGAATGCTATCATTATTATTATGGGGAGGAGGGGAGGAAAACGGGGGCTCAGTTTGGGAAGGCCTCCTGGAGGAGGTGAGCTCTCAGTAGGGCTTTGAAGGCTTAGAGAAGCAGCGTGGCTCAGTGGAAGGAGCACGGGCTTTGGAGTCACAGGTCATGGGTTCGAATCCCACTCCCCCACGTCTGCTGTGTGACCTCGGGCAAGTCACTTCACTTCTCTGAGCCTCAGTTACCTCATCTGTAAAATGGTGATTAAGACTGTGAGCCCCACATGGGACAACCTCATCACCTTGTATCCCCCCAGCTCATAGAACAGTGCTTTGCACATAGTAAGCGCTTAACAAATGCCATTATTAATTAGTATTATTAAGGGAGGAAGAGAGCTTGCTTGGCGGATGTGCGGAGGGAGGGCATTTCGGGCCAGCGGGGGACGTAGGCTGGGGGTCGGGTGTGTGTGTGTACATGCATACATACACATGAACACACACACACATACACACATCCCCAGCAATGAGGCACACCCTGTACAGCACGTCACAATGTACACACCACAGCACAACTCAACACACGCAGCCAACCCGCAACACAGAGCCAACACACCCACAGGTATGCAAAGCATGGCTTAGTGGATAAAGCACCAGCTTGGGAGTCAGAGAGTTGTGGGTTCTAATCTCGACTCCGACACTCATTCATTCATTCAATCGTATTTATTGAGCACTTACTGTGTGCAGAGCACTGTACTAAGCGCTTGGGAAGTCCAAGTCGGCCACATAGAGAGACGGTCCCTACCCAGCAGCGGGCTCACAGTCTAGAAGGGGGAGACAGACAGCAAAACAGAACTTATTAACAAAATAAAATAAATAGAATAAATGTGTACACGTAAAATAGAGTAATAAATATTCGTTCACTCAATCGTATTTATTGAGCGCTTACTGTGTGCAGAGCACTGTCCTAAGCGCTTGGGAAGTCCAAGTCGGCCACATGGAGAGACGGTCCCTACCCAACAGCGAGCTCACAGTCTGGAAGGGGGAGACAGACAACAAAACAGAACTTATTAACAAAATAAAATAAATAGAATAAATGTGTACAAGTAAAATAAATAAATTCATTCAATCGTATTTATTGAGCTCACCTCCTCTAGGAGGCCTTCCCACACTGAGTCCCCCTTTTCCTCTGCTCCTCCTCCCCTCCCCATCGCCCCAACTCCCTCCCTCTGCTCTACCCCCCTCCCCGCTCCACAGCACTTGTTTATATATGTACATATTTATTATTCTACTTATAATAATAATGATGACATTTATTAAGCGCTTTCTACGTGCGAAGCACTGTTCTAAGCGCTGGGGAGTTTACAAGGTGATCGGGTTCATCCCCCCAGCCTTACCTCCTTCCCTTCCCCACAGCACCTGTATATATGTATATATGTTTGTACGTATTTATTACTCTATTTATTCATTTATTTTACTTGTACATATCTATTCTATTTATTTTATTTTGTTAATATGTTTGGTTTTGTTCTCTGTCTCCCCCTTCTAGACTGTGAGCCCACTGTTGGGTAGGGACTGTCTCTATATGTTGCCAACTTGTATTTCCCAAGAGCTTAGTACAGTGCTCTGCACACAGTAAGCGCTAAATAAATACGATTGATTGATTGATTGATTGATTGATTGATTTAGTATAGCGCTCTGCACACAGTAAGCGCTCAGTTAATACCCCTGAATGATTAGGGAGAAGATTGAAGCTCCTTTCGAGGTAGAATAAAGAAAGCAAGTCAGGGTAATGCAGAAGGGAGTGGGAAAAGAGGAAAGGAGGGCTGAGTCAGGGAAGGCCTTAGTATAGCGCTCTCATCATCATCATCATCAATCGTATTTATTGAGCGCTTACTATGTGCAGAGCCCTGTACTAAGCGCTTGGGAAGTACAAATTGGCAACATATAGAGACAGTCCCTACCCAACAGTGGGCTCACAGTCTAAAAGGGGGAGACAGAGAACAAAACCAAACATACTAACAAAATAAAATAAATAGAATAGATATGTACAAGTAAAATAAATAAATAAATAGAGTCATAAATATGTACAAACATATATACATATATACAGGTGCTGTGGGGAAGGGAAGGAGGTAAGATGGGGGGATGGAGAGGGGAACGAGGGGGAGAGGAAGGAAGGGGCTCAGTCTGGGAAGGCCTCCTGGAGGAGGTGAGCTCTCAGTAGGGCCTTGACACAGTAAGCGCTCAGTTAATACCCCTGAATGATTAGGGAGAAGATTGAAGCTCCTTTCAAAGTAGATTATCCCCACAGAGAGCCTAGAGAAACGGCTCCGTCTTTTTGTGATTCGGGGAGGGGAGGAGAGTGTCTCTCGTTTCAGAAGCGGGTAGCGGGGTCTTTCAAGTCTGGCACTGGGGCAGGAGGTCTGAACCAAAATTTAAATGAAAACTTAAACTTCAGTTTGCATATCTCAACTAGTAATCACCACTCTGTTTTTCTCCCGAAATCAGTCACAGCTTCTGCCTTGGGAACAAACAGAAATAAAATTTAAAAACACACCAACTGCACCTTGGAGGAGAATAATAAATGAGCTGTCATCATCTGTTTCAAAAGAAAACAGAAACTATCTGCATCTTCAAAATTGGACCTTCATTAAACATTCACTCCTCCTCCAGGAGGCCTTCCCAGACTGAGCCCCTTCCTTCCTCTCCCCCTCGTCCCCCTCTCCATCCCCCATCTTACCTCCTTCCCTTCCCCACAGCACCTGTATATATGGATATACGTTTGTACATATTTATGACTCTATTTATTTATTTTACCTGTACATATCTATTCTATTTATTTTATTTTGTTAGTATGTTTGGTTTTGTTCTCTGTCTCTCCCTTTTAGACTGTGAGCCCACTGTTGGGTAGGGACTGTCTCTGTATGTTGCCAATTTGTACTTCCCAAGCGCTTAGTACAGTGCTCTGCACATAATAAGCGCTTAATAAATACGATTGATGATGATGACTGTCTCTATATGTTGCCAACTTGTACTTCCCAAGCACTTAGTACAGTGCTCTGCACACAGTAAGCGCTCAATAAATATGATTGATTGATTGATTGATTGATTCACTGATTCAATCCAATAGTGTTTATCGGATATCTACTGTGTGCACACGACTGTACTATGACTATGTGGGTATTTGACCACAGAGGTAAAAGACACACTTCCTTAGACTGTGAGCCCCATGTGGGGCAGGGACTGTGTTAACTTGTGATAATGATGGTATTTGTTAAGCGCTTACTATGTGCAAAGCACTGTTCTAAGCGCTGGGGGGATACAAGGTGATCGGATTGTCCCATGGGGGGCTCACAGACTTAATCCCCATTTTACAGATGAGATAACTGAGGCACAGAGAAATTAAGTGATTTGCCCAAGGTCACACAGCTGACAAGTGGTGGAGCCAGGATTCGAACCCATAATAATAATAAAAAGAATGATGGCATTTATTGAGCGCCTACTATGTGCAAAGCACTGTTCTAAGCGCTGGGGAGGTTACAAGGTGATCAGGTTGTCCCACAGGGTGCTCACAGTCTTAATCCCCATTTTACAGATGAGGTAACTGAGGCCCAGAGAATCAATCAATCAATCAATCAATCAATCAATCAATCGTATTTATTGAGCGCTTACTGTGTGCAGAGCACTGTACTAAGCGCTTGGGAAGCACAAGTCGGCAACACATAGAGACAGTCCCTACCCAACAGCGGGCTCACAGTCTAGAAGGGGGAGACAGAGAACAAAACCAAACATACTAACAAAATAAAATAAATAGAATAGATATGTACAAGTAAGATAAATAAATAAATAGAGAAGTGAAGTGACTTTCCCAAAGTCACACAACTGACAAGTGGCTGAGCCGGGACTTGAACCCACGACCTCCGACTTCAAAGCCCAGGCTCTTTCCACTGAGGCACGCTGCTTGTACCTACTACAGCGCTTAGAACAATGTTTTTTACACATAGTAAGCGCTTAACAAATACCATAGAATAAAACACATATATGTGTGTGCTTTTTTCAATTGCGCATTCAATTATTTATCTGACTCCTCTATCTGTAGGCATTTCCTGGTCTATCTCCCCTATTAAAGTGTAAACTCCCTGTGGGCTGGGAATGTGTCACTTCTTTGTTCTGTACTTCCCAAGTGCTTAGTACAGAGCACCACCAGTAAATACTAATACAACTTCTGGGAGCCGCCCAAGGTTTACGAAGAGGCCTGGTTTCAGACTTGCAACTGTACCAACTGGCTCCAGTGGTTAGTTTTATGTTGCTCGTTTTTCCCCCTCAGGAAAATCAAGAGAATTTTTCTGTTAATATCCTATCATTTTAGTCAGATGACAAGATCACAGAAAATGCTTCCTCTCACGCCCAGAAGTGTGAAAAAACCCCGCCTCTCTTAAATGGTAGAAACTTCTGCTAGAAACTCCTCAAGGTTGGAATCCTTGTCTTCACCATCTTAAAGTGATTTGTCCAAGGTCGCTTAGCTGACAAGTTGGGTCTGGACCTCTGTCTCCTGGCTCCAGTATTATTAATAATAATAATAATAATAATGGCATTTATTAAGCGCTTACTATATGCAAAGCACTGTTCTAAGTGCTGGGGAGGTTACAAGGTGATCAGGTTGTCCCACATGGGGCTCACAGTCTTCATCCCCATTTTACAGATGAGGGAACTGAGGCCCAGAGAAGTGAAGTGACTTGCCCAAAGTCACACAGCTGACAAGTGGCAGAGCCGGGATTTGAACCCATGACCTCTGACTCCAAACCCTGGGCTCTTTCCACTGAGCCACGCTGCTTCTCCTAAGTATTCTTTTAGCTAGACCAAGCTGCTGCCTCTAAGATTAGCATTTTCTGTCCAGATCGATCGATCAATCAATCATATTTATTGAGCACTCACTGTGTGCAGAGCCCTGCACTGAGGGCTTGGGAGAGTAAAATACGACAGAGTTGGTCGACCTGTTCCCTGCCCATAATGAACTTAGAGTCTAGAGGGTAAGTTTGACATCAGTAGAAATAAATAAACTATGGTTATGTACATAAGCGGTTTGGGGCTAAGGGTGAGGTGAATTAGAGAAGCAGTGTTGCTCAGTGGAAAGAGCCCAGTCTTGGGAGTGAGAGGCCATGGGTTCCAATCCTGGCTCTGCCACTTGTCAGCTGTGTGACTTTGGGCAAGTCATTTAACTTCTCTGTGCCTTATAGTTCCCTCATCCGTAAAATGTGGATTAAGACTGTGAGCCCCACGTGGGACAACCTGATCACCTTGTATCTCCCCCCCTCAGTGCTTAGAAAAGTGTTTTGCACATAGTAAGCACTTAACAAATACCATTATTATTATTATTAAAGGGTGAAAATTCAAGTGCAAGTGTGATGCAGAGGGAGTGGGAAAAGTGGAAATGAAGGCTTAGTCCTGGAAGGCCTGTTGGAGGACATGCGCCTTCAATAAGGCTTTGAAGGTGGGGAGAATAATAATAATAATAATAATAATGGCATTTAATAAGTGCTTGCTATGTGCAAAGCACTGTTCTAAGGGCTGGGGGGATACAAGGTCAGCAGGTTGTCCCACATGGGGCTTACAGTCTTCATCCTTATTTTACAGATGAGGTAACTGAGGCCCAGAGAAGTTAAGTGACTTGCCCAAAGTCACACAGCTGACAAATGGCGGAGCCGGGATTTGAACCCATGACCTCTGACTCCAAAGCCCGGGCTCTTTCCACTGAGCCAGGCTGCTCAGAGCCATTTCCTCTCAGAAGAGAAAGCCTTCATTCATTCATTCATTCATTCAATCGTATTTATTGAGCACTTACTGTGTGCAGAGCACTGTACTAAGCACTTGGGAAGTACAAGTTGGCAACATATAGAGACGATCCCTACCCAATCAATCAATCAATCAATCAATCAATTAATGGTATTTATTGAACGCTTACTATGTGCAGAGCATTCTTCTATGTTCTTGGGAGAGTACAATATTCCAGTCCACAGGTAGGATGTGGGCGACGAGATAGACAAGATGGAGGTACAATGAGTAGGTTGGCATATTTTGCCGACTTGTACTTCCCAAGCGCTTAGTACAGTGCTCTGCACACAGTAAGTGCTCAATAAATACGATTGAATTAGAGGAGAGAAGTGTGTGGGCTGGGTTGTAGGAGGAAAGCAGTGAGGGGAGGTAGGAGGGGGCAAGGGGATTGATTGCATTCAAGCCGATGATAAGAAGTTTCAGTTTGATGTGAAGGTAGATGGACAATCACTGGTGGCTCTTGAGGAGTGGGGAAATATGCATTCATTCATCCATTCAATCGTATTTATTGAGCGTTTACTGTGTGCAGAGCACTGAACTAAGCGCTTGGAAAGTACAGTTTGGCAACAGAGACAATCCCTACCCAACAACGGGCTCACAGTCTAGAAGAGGGGAGACAGAAAACACAACAAAACAAAATAAGTAAACAGGCATCAGTAGCATCAATATAAAGAAATAGAATTATACATCTATACACATCATTAATAAAATCAATCAATCAATCATATTTATTGAGCGCTTACTGTGTGCAGAGCACTGAGAAGCAGCGTGGCTCAGTGGAAAAGAGACCGGGCTTTGGAGTCAGCGGTCATGGGTTCAAATCCTGGCTCTATCAGCTGTGAGACTTTGGGCAAGTCACTTCACTTCTCTGTGCCTCAGTTCCCTCATCTGTAAAATGGCGATGAAGACTGTGAGCGCCCCCCCGTGGGACAACCTGATTACCTTGTAACCCCCCAGCGCTTAGAACAGTGCTTTGCATATAGTAAGCGCTTAATAAATGTCATTATTATTATTATTATTACAAAGCGCTTGGGAAGTACAAGTTGGCAACATATAGAGACGGTCCCTACCCAACAGTGGGCTCACAGTCTAGAAGGGGGAGACAGAGAACAAAACAAAACATATTAACACAATAAAATAAATAGAATAGATTATGTACAAGTAAAATAAATAGAGTAATAAATAAATAAATAGAGTAATAAAATAAATATAATAATAAATATGTACATTATACATAAGTGCTGCAGGGCGGGGAGGGGGGGGAGAGCAAAGGGAAGGAGTCAGGGGGGTGGGGAGGGGAGGAGGAGCAGAGGATAAGGGGGGGCCCAGTATGGGAGGCCTACTGGAGGAGGTGAGCTTTCAGTGATTTGCAAAAAAATTATTCAGATAGATTTCCATACTCATTAATAATAATAACAATAATAATAATGGTATTACCACTTGCCAAGCACTGTTCTAAGCACTGGGATAGATCCAAGGTAATCAGGTTGTCCCACGTGGGGCTCACAGTCTTCAACCCCATTTTATAGATGAGGTAACTGTGGCTCAGAGACGTTAAGTGGCTTGCCCAAGGTCATACAGCATATTTTTTACTCTATTTATTTATTTATTTATTTTATTTGTACATATCTATTCTATTTATTTTAGTTTGTTAGTATGTTTGGTTTTGTTCTCTGTCTCCCCCTTTTAGACTGTGAGCCCACTGTCGGGTAGGGACTGTCTCTATTTGTTGCCAATTTGTACTTCCCAAGCGCTTAGTACAGTGCTCTGCACATCCCATCTCCCCCACATGTCTGCTGTGTGACCTTGGGCAAGTCACTTCACTTCTCTGTGCCTGAGTTCCCTCATCTGTAAAATGGGGATTAAGACTGTGAGCCCCACGTGGGACAACCTCATCTCCTTGTGTTCCTTCCAGCGCTTAGAACAGTGCTTTGCACATAGTAAGCGCTTAACAAATACCAACATTATTATTATTATTATTATAGTAAGCGCTCAATAAATACGATTGATGATGATGATACAGCAGACAAGTGGCGGAGTCGGGATTAGAACCCACGCCCTCTGACTCCCAACCCCACATTCTTTCCTGCACTCTTTCCACTAAACCACACTGCTTCTCTATGTAATATCTATCAGTAGATCCTCTTGTACTGATGTGTTTATTCATTCGCATATTCATCTTTCCATTCTTTCTCCTCCAGTCTGCGATTATTTTTCCCTCTCTCCTGCCAGATTGAAAGCTCCATAAAGGAGGAAGGGGATTATGCCTTTGAACTCTATCGTATGCTTCTAGCGCCTAATTCAGAGCTCCATAGGCGATGATGATGGAAGTCAAAAGCACTGTATTTACAACACAAAATAGTAAACCTGATTTAAATTAGATTTTGGACTTGGAATGTCAGAATCATAATAAATTCTCTAGCCACATGTGGTCTGATCACATGAGACTGTGAACCCGTTGTTGGGTAGGGACCGTCTCTATATGTTGCCAACTTGTACTTCCCAAGCGCTTAGTACAGTGCTCTGCACACAGTAAGCGCTCAATAAATATGATTGAATGAATGAATGAGGTTATTTGGCTGATTCAATTTGAGGCAAATTGCCTTAGCTATTGGTCTCCACGTCTGTGTCTCTAAAACAGTTAAATACCTGTGATGGGCTAATGTTTGAAATTCAGACTGGGAAAACAGTACATTGCAAGCATTGCGTTTTATTAGCTCGATAGACTGGAAAGCTATAAAACTGTGGCAGGAAGCTGATGGTAGCCCCGTAACTTAGCAACCATTTTTCATAAAACCCAAGTCATTGCTTGTTTTGGATTATTTCCCCCTTCGACACTCCTGCAACATCTTCGGTTGCAGTTTTTCCATTGTACTTTATTAGTATAACAGAAAAAAAAATACACTGCAGAGCATGGTACTTAGCGCTTAGTAAATTGCTTTACACACAGTCCTAGTGCTCAATAAATATCAACTGATTGATAATAATAATAATGATGGTATTTATTAAGTGCAAAGCAGTGTTCTAAGCACTGGGGAGGTTACAAGGTGATCAGGTTGTCCCACGGGGGGCTCACAGTCTTCATCCCCATTTTACAGATGAGGTCACTGAGGCCCAGAGAGGTGAAGTGACTCACCCAAAGCCACACAGCTGACAAGTGGCGGATTTGTGATTTGAACCCCTGACCTCTGGCTCCAAAGCCCGGGCTCTTTCCACTGAGCCACGCTGCTTCTCCAGCATGGAGATGCATGGAGATGCACGGGTTGATGCCCACCTTCTCTAATACTGGGATTTATTGAGCAACCACCAGATGTATTAAGCACTTAGGAAGGTAAAACAGAAGGACGAGACACTGTCTCTGCCCACGGGGAATTTATGTTCTAATAGGGAAAGCCATTCGTAAAAATCTTTACAGACAATGAAATCAGAATAAATAAATTGAATGTTCAATAGAAATATATGTGTGTTTGTAGCTTACATGTACCCCGGGGCTTAGAACAGTGCTTGACACATAGTAAGCGCTTAGCAACCACCATCATCGTTATTATCATTATTATACACACACACACACATATATATACGCATATATACCATCATCGTTATTATCATTATTATGCACACACATACATACATACATATATATATATACACACATATATATATATATATATACACATATATATATACACACACACAAATACACACAAGCACATACACTTAGGGAAGAAGCATTGCCCCAAGCCCCACCCCCTCAGGGGGCTGCTCTGTCTACAGGTAATGCTCACCAAATAAGATTGATTGATTGATTGATTGCCTGATAATCCTCAACAGCCTGTCCCAGAAGGATGAACCGCCTTTTAGCAGAGGTAGATCTGCCCCCCACCCTGAATTTCTCTGAACCTTCTTTTTGGTCCAGTCCTGGAGAGCCACTTGTATATGCATATGTATATGTATTTGTACAGATTTATTACTCTATTTATTTTACTTGGACATATGTATATATGTTTGTACATATTTATTACTGCATTTATTTTACTTGGACATATTTATTCTATTTATTTTATTTTGTTAATATGTTTTGTTGTCTGTCTCTCCCTTCTAGACTGTGAGCCCGCTGTTGGGTAGGGACTGTATCTATATGTTGCCAGCTTGTACTTCCCAAGTGCTTAGTACAGTGCTCTGCACACAGTAAGCGCTCAATAAATATGATTGAATGAATGAATGACTATATATTTGTACAGATTTATTACTCTATTTTACTTGGACATATGTATATATGTTTGTACATATTTATTACTCTATTTTACTTGGACATATTTATTCTATTTATTTTATTTTGTTAATATGTTTTGTTTTGTTGTCTGTCTCACCCTTCTAGACTGTGAGCCCGCTGTTGGGTAGGGACTGTGTCTATATGTTGCCAGCTTGGACTTCCCAAGCGTTTAGTACAGTGCTCTGCACACAGCGCTCAATAAATACGATTGAATGAATGAATGACTATATATTTGTACAGATTTATTACTCTATTTTACTTGGACATATGTATATACGTTTGTACATATTTATTACTCTATTTTACTTGGACATATTTATTCTATTTATTTTATTTTGTTAATATGTTTTGTTGTCTGTCTCCCCCTTCTAGACTGTGAGCCCGCTGTTGGGTAGGGGCTGTGTCTATATGTTGCCAGCTTGTACTTCCCAAGCTCTTAGTACAGTGCTCTGCACACAGTAAGTGCTCAATAAATACGATTGAATGAATGAATGAGTGAATATAGTAAGAATCTAACAAGTTGTCTTGTCTTACGCTGTCGAGTCATCTCCAATCCCTAGTGACACCAAACAGATACCACTAAAAAACAGGTGTTCAAGAGATATCATTACTTCCACTATTACTGCCACCAAACAGATACCACTAAAGAACAGGTGTTCAAGAGATATCATTACTTCCACTATTACTGCCTTTTCCCCGGAATCTGCCAGGGCTGGTGATGCCCTGGGAGAGGCTGCCCAGGGTGACATTGCCAATCAATCAATTGTATTTATTGAGCACTTACTATGTGCAGAGCACTGTACTAAGCGCTTGGGAAGTACAAATTGGCATCACATAGAGACAGTCCCTACCCAACAGTGGGCTCACAGTCTAAAAGGGGGAGACAGAGAACAGAACCAAACATACCAACAAAATAAAATAAGTAGGATAGAAATGTACAAGTAAAATAAATAAATGAATAAATAAATAGAGTAATAAATATGTACAACCATATATACATATATACAGGTGCTGTGGGGAAGGGAAGGAGGTAAGATGGGGGGATGGAGAGGGGGACGAGGGGGAGAGGAAAGAAGGGGCTCAGTGTGGGAAGGCCTCCTGGAGGAGGTGAGCTCCCAGCAGGGCCTTGAAGGGAGGAAGAGAGCTAGCTTGGCGGATGGGCAGAGGGAGGGCATTCCAGGCCCGGGGGATGACGTGGGCCGGGGGTCGACGGCGGGACAGGCGAGAGCGAGGTACAGTGAGGAGATTAGTAGTGGAGGAGCGGAGGGTGCGGGCTGGGCAGTAGAAGGAGAGAAGGGAGGTGAGGTAGGAGGGGGCGAGGTGATGGACAGCCTTGAAGCCCAGGGTGAGGAGTTTCTGCCTGATGCGCAGATTGATCGGTAGCCATTGGAGGTTTTTGAGGAGGGGAGTAATATGTCCAGAGCGTTTCTGGACAAAGATAATCCGGGCAGCAGCATGAAGTATGGATTGAAGTGGAGAGAGACACGAGGATGGGAGATCAGAGAGAAGGCTAGTGCAGTAGTCAAGACGGGATAGGATGAGAGCTTGAATTAGCAGGGTAGCGGTTTGGATGGAGAGGAAAGGGCGGATTGCCAGCCATGAGTCAGTCCAGATTGACATACCTGGGGCTGTCGTTGCCCCAGATTGCGTTCCCAACATCTCTGGCAAAGCGTGTCCTTAGGCTCCCTGCTTTAGGACACGGTCCTGCTTCAGTTTTCCCTGTGAGCCAGATGGACCTGTGACTTGCGGGCCCCTCGGGATGCCTGGACGGGGTTGGGGAAAGCGAGCCCACTGGGGGAAATTTCTTGGCAACTCGGGGCAGAGCAGTATTTTCAGCACGCTCAGTGGCGGTGAGGCCTACGACTCTCCTTTTTTTTTTTTTTGATGGCATTTATTAAGCGCTTACTGAGAGAAGCAGCGTGGCTCAGTGGAAAGAGCCCGGGCTTTGGAGTCAGAGGTCATGGGTTTGAATCCCGACTCTGCCACATATCTGCTGTGTGACCTTGGGCAAGTCACTTAACTTCTCTGAGCCTCAGTTACCTCATCTGGAAAATGGGGATTAAGACTGGGAGCCCCACGTGGGACAACTTGATCACCTTGTATCCCCCCCAGCGCTTAGAATAGTGCTTTGCACATAGTAAGTGCTTAACAAATGCCATTATTATTATGTGCAAAGCACTGTTTTAAGCGCTGGGGAGGCTACAAGGCAATCAGGTTGCCCCACGGGGGGCTCACAGTCTTCATCCCCATTTTACAGATGAGGTAACCGAGGCACGGAGAAGTTCAGTGACTTGTCCAAAGTCACACAGCTGACAACTGGCAGAGCTGGGATATGAACCCATGACCTCTGACTCCAAAGCCCGGGCTCTTTCCACTGAGCCACGCTGCTTCTTCACCTGGCTACGCTCCTACTCCAACCCAGCCAGCACACTCCGCTCCTCTAATGCTAACCCTCTTACTGGACCTCCATCTCATCTATCTCCCCACCGACCTCTCGCCCACATCCTGCCTCTGAGCCTGGAACGCCCTCCCTCCTCACACCCAACAGACAGTGACTCTCCCCCTCTTCAAAGCCTTACCGAAGGCCCATCTCCTCCATGAGGCCTTGATGATGATCATCATGGCATTTATTAAGCGCTTACTATGTGCAAAGCACTGTTCTAAGTGCTGGGGAGGTTACAAGGTGATCAGGTTGTCCCACAGGGGGCTCACAGTCTTCATTCCCATTTTACAGATGAGGTAACTGAGGCACGGAGAAGTTAAGTGACTTGCCCAAAGTCACACAGCTGACAAATGGCGGAGCCGGAATTTGAACACATGACCTCTGACTCCAAAGCCCGGGCTCTTTCCACCGAGCCACGCTGCTTCTCCAATAATAATGATGGCATTTGTTAAGCGCTTACTATGTGCAAAGCACTGTTCTAAGCGCTGGGGAGGTTACAAGGTGATCAGGTTGTCCCACAGGGGGCTCACAGTCTTCATTCCCATTTTACAGATGAGGTAACTGAGGCACGGAGAAGTTAAGTGACTTGCCCAAAGTCACACAGCTGACAAATGGCGGAGCCGGAATTTGAACACATGACCTCTGACTCCAAAGCCCGGGCTCTTTCCAACGAGCCATGCTGCTTCTCCAATAATAATGATGGCATTTGTTAAGTGCTTACTATGTGCAAAGCACTGTTCTAAGCGCTGGGGGGGATACAAGGTGATCAGGTTGTCCCACGTGGGGCTCACAGTCTTAATCCCCATTTTACAGATGAGGTAACTGAGGCTCAGAGAAGTTAAATAATTTGCCCAAGGTCACACAGCAGATATGTGGCAGAGCCGGGATTAGAACCCATGACTTCTGACTCTCAAGCCCGTGGCGCTTTCCACCGAGCCACGCTGCCTTTTTAATAATGATGGCATTTGTTAAGCGCTTACTATGTGCAAAGCACTGTTCTAAGCGCTGGGGGGATATAAGGTGATCAGGTTGTCCCACGTGGGGCTCACAGTCTTCATCCCCATTTTACAGATGAGGTCACTGAGGCTCAGAGAAGTTAAGTGACTTGCCCAAGGTCACACAGGGCCTTCCCTGACTAAGCCCTCCTTTCGTCTTCTCCCACTCCAGGGAGGGAGGGCGGTCCAGGCCAGAGGCAGCACGTGGGAGAGAGGTGCAAATGGGGGCCTGGTTAAGGGTGAAACTCCTGCCTTCTCCTTCCCATTCCCATCTTGACCGCTCCCAATCCTGGCTCCCTCCTTCAGGAAGACTTCCTGAAGGTCACAATGACCAACACTGACCACACAGCACAGGAAGGAAACACGTTTCCCCTCTCGGCCACCGATTCTCTGAGACAGTAGCATGACGTGTCTTTTCGGACTCCCCATTTTGCCTCAGTCTGGGGAAGAAGCCGAGGTAGACGGATCATACTAATAATTGAGGTATTTGTTAAGCCCCTACTCTTTGCCATACGCTGTACTGAACACTGGGACAGATAGAGGATAATCAGGTAAGACACTATCCTTGCCCTACATGACACTCACAATCTAAGTATTCATTCAATCATATTTATTGAGCGCTTACTGCTGTACTAAGTGCTAGGGTCCCTACCCAACAGGAGGAAGAACGAGTATTTAACTCCCGTTTTACAGAAGAGGAAATTGAGGCACGAAGAAGTCACCCAAAGTCACACAATTGGCAACTGGGAGAACTGGAATTAGAATAATAATGATGGTATTTGTTAAGCGCTTAGTATGTGCCGAGCACTGTTCTAAGCGCTGGGGTAGATACAAGGTAGTCAGGTTATCCCATGGTGGGGGCTCACAGTCTTAATCCCCATTTTACAGATGAGGTAACTGAGGAACAGAGAAGTTAAGCGGCTGGCCCAAGGTCACACAGCAGACGAGTGGCAGAGCCGGGATTAGAACCCGTGTCCTCTGACTCCCACGCCTGTGCTCTTTCCACTAAGCCATACCAACAAGTCGAGTTGGACGCAGTCCCTGTCCCACATGGGGCTCACAGTCTCAATCCCTATTTTACAGATGAGGGAACTGAGGCCCAGAGAAGTAAAGGGACTTGCCCAATGTCATGCGGCAGACAAGTGGCGGAGCCAGGACGAGAACCCATAAACTACTGAATGAATGAACAAGTGAATTGCCATGACTCTTAGATTGGGAGTGTCCCAAGGGATTAATTCTGTGCCTAATTCCGACCTGTGTATCCTCTCTTAGCACTTAGTGCAGTGTTCTGCACACAGCCAACTCTCAATAATTACTATTACTATTCTGCCTTTCCTGTATCTAAGCTGTGGTGGTTGTAGTAACAGTAGCAATAGCATGTACATATGTTTGTACAGATTTATTACTCTATTTTACTTGTACGTATTTACTATTCTAGTAAATATTGACTGAGCCCCCTCCTTTCTCTCCCTCTCCTCCCCCCCATCCCCCCCGCCTTACCTCCGTCCCCTCCCCACAGCTCCTGTATATGTGGATATATGTTTCTATGTATTTATTACTCTATTTTATTTGTACATATTTATTCTACTTATTTTATTTTGTTAATATGTTTTGTTCTCTGTCTCCCCCTTCTTGACTGTGAGCCCATTGTTGGGTAGGGACCATCTCTATATGTTGCCAACTTGTACTTCCCAAGCGCTTAGTAAAGTGCTCTGCACACAGTAAGCACTCAATAAATACGATTGAATGAATTTATTTTGTTAATGATGTGCATTTAGCTTTAATTCTATTTGTTCTGACGACTTGACACCTGTCCACATGCTTTGTTTGGTTGTCTCCCCCTTCTAGACTGTGAGCCCGTTGTTGGGTAGGGACCGTCTCTATATGTTGCCGATTTGTACTTCCCAAGCGCTTAGTACAGTGCTCTGCACATGGTAAGTGCTCAATAAATACAATTGAATTTACTGAGCACCGTCTGGAGGCAACATCCCGTACTAAGTGCTTGGAAAAGTGCCAGAGGACACTGCCATGCTAACAGAAAAGACACACAAAATATTGACAAATAGAGCAATTTAGAGGTGCTTCTGACTCCTACAGGTGTCTCATATGATTCACCTGAGAAGCAGTGTGGGGTAGTAGGTAGAGCACAGGCCTGTGAGTCTGAACATCATGGGTTCGAATTCCGCCTCCACCACTTCTCTGCTGTATGATCTTGGTCAAGTCACTTCTGTGGGCCACAGTTCCTCATCTGTAAACTGGGGATTGAGACTGTGAGCCCCACATGGGACGGGGACTGTGTCCAACTGATTTGCTCGTATATAGCCCAGTGCTTAATAGAGTACCTGGCACATAGTGAGCGCTTTAGAGAAGCAGTGTGGCTCAGTGGAAAGAGCCCGGGCTTTGGAGTCAGAGGTCATGGGTTCAAATCCCAGCTCCGCCAATTGTCAGCTGTGTGACTTTGGGCTAGTCACTTAACTTCTCTAGGCCTCAGTTACCTCACCTGTAAAATGGGGGTGAAGAAGGTCATGGGTTCAAATCCCAGCTCCGCCAATTGTCAGCTGTGTGACTTTGGGCTAGTCACTTAACTTCTCTGGGCCTCAGTTACCTCATCTGTAAAATGGAGGTGAAGACTGTGAACCCCCAGTGGGGCAACCTGATCACCTTGTAACCTCCCCAGTGCTTAGAACAGTGCTTTGCACATAGTAAATGCTTAATAAATGCCATTATTATTATTATTTACAAATACCATTATTATATTAGGCCAAGACTTTGCCACAGCTCAATCCCCCTTCTCTTAAATTCACTGTTTATTAAAAAAACATTTTCATCTCTCAGATGTAGCCCCCTCCCTCGCCACAGGATATCTGGTAGGCAGGGCTGATTCAAACATCTGGCTGCCCTGTGGAAAATTCATCACCCCCTCCCATTCCATACGATGTAATTGCATATGACACCGCAAAAATTATTCTGGGCTCACAGCATCATGTGATGATGTCATAGGGTCATCTTCCCAATCCTCCACCCCAATAGGGTTTCAGGAAGGACCCTCAATCAATCCATCAAGCCGGTCGGCGGGCGCCGTTCTCCTTAGTTAGTTCCTTTGGCTCCTCAGGGATCCCAGTTTCATCTGTCTTCATCCGCCTTCCTAGCATGCTTAGTGCAATACCGTTTATCTCTACCATAGTGGGCCATTTCTTGGATGTACTGGCCCTCTCCAAGGCCCAAAGAATTGCCGAGAAAGAGGCTGGGCCCCAATGGGAGGTGAGCAAAGTTTGGCCCCAATGGGAGGTGAGCAAAGTTTGGCCCCAAGAGGAGCCATTATTGTAACAGCTTTCTATCGGGTGCTGGGCCCCAGAGGGGAGCTGAAGCTCACGGATATTATGAGAAAGCAGTCGGTCCATTTCCTGGTGTTTGAAAAAGCTCTGTGGTTTTGACTTAAAGCGACAACTTTGGGGTTTGTTTTTATTTTTTTTGACAAGTAATTTTTTTCTGTCGGCAGTTAAAATGTGATTCTCAGTCTAGAGACATCAGGAGGGTGGCCATTTGGTCAGCTTTTGAGTAACTTGTTTTCTCCCATATCCCCAGCTTCCTCCAATCCATGCCTCACTCTGCTGCCTGAATCATTTTTCTACAAAAAAATCCAGGCCATGTTTCCCCACTCCTCTAGAAACTCCAGTGGTTGTCCATCCAACAGAAAACTCCTCACCATTGGCATTAAAGCACTCACTCACCATTCATTGAATCGTATTTATTGAGTGCTTACTGTGTTCAGAGCACTGTACTACGTGCTTGGGAAGTACAAGTTGGCAACATATAGAGACGGTCCCTACCCAGCAACGGGCTCACAGTCTAGAAGGGGGAGACAGATAACAAAACAAAACATGTGGACAGGTGTCACGTTGTCAGAACAAATAGAATTAAAGCTAAATGCACATCATTAACAAAATGAATAGAATAGTAAATCTGTACAAGTGAAATAGAGTGATAAATCTGTACAAACATATATACAGGTGCTGTGGGGAGGGGAAGGAGGTAGGGCCGGGGGATGGGGAGGAGGAGAGGAAAAAGGGGCCTCAGTCTGGGAAGGCCTCTTGGAGGAGGTGAGCTCTCAGTAGGGCCTTGAAGGGAGGAAGAGAGCTAGCTTGGCGGATGGGCGGAGGGAGGGCATTTCGGGCTCTGCACATAGTAAGCGCTCAATAAATACGATTGATGATGACGTGGGCCGGGGGTCGACGGCGGGACGGGCCAGAACGAGGTACAGTGAGGAGGTTAGCAGCGGCAGAGGAGCGGAGGGTGCGGGCTGGGCTGGAGAAGGAGAGAAGGGAGGTGAGGTAGGAGGGGGCGAGGTGATGGACAGCCTTGAAGCTGAGAGTGAGGAGTCTTTGCTTGATGAAAAGCCACTATGATTGAAAAGCATGGCCTCAGTGAATCGATCAATCATATTTACTGGGCACTTACTGTGCATAGAGCACTGCACTAAGCGCTTGAGAAGTACAAAACAGATTAATCAATTGTATTTATTAAGCACTTACTGTGTGCCGAGAACTATACTAAGTGCTTGAGGAGCACAAAACAGAGCATCGATTTTTTTTACTAGTAATTATTTTCTGTCAGCAGTTAAAATGTGATTCTCAGTCCAGAGACATCAGGAGAGTGGCCACTCGGTCAGCTCTTGAGTGATTTGTTTTCTCCCTTATGCCCAGCTTCCTGTCTCTCCCGACTCCAAACCATACTTCACTCTGCTCTCCCAAGCACTTAGTACAGTGCTCTGCACACAGGAAGTGCTCAATAAATGATGGATTGATTGATAGTATACAATATAACTTTGTTACGGTGTACTCTCCGGAGCGTTTAGTACAGTGCTCGGGCACACGGTAAGCGCTCAATAAATACGACTGGATTGGTGGATTGAGGATACCGTAACGAAAGCCAGTGGTGTATCCCACTGCTATTGCTCGGGCACATGGTAAGCGCTCAATAAATACGACTGGATTGGTGGACTGAGGACACTGTAACGAAAGCCAGTGGTGTATCCCACTGCTATAATAATAATAATAATAATAATGGCATTTGTTAAGCACTTACTATGTGCAGAGCACTGTTCTAAGCTCTGGGGGGGGATACAAAGTGATCAAGTTGTCCCACGTGGGGCTCACAGTCTTAATCCCCATTTTACAGATGAGGTAACTGAGGCTCAGAGAAGTTAAGTGACTTGCCCAAGGTCACACAGCAGACATGTGGTGGAGTCGGGATTCAAACCCGTGACCTCTGACTCCAAAGCCTGGGCTCTTATATATATATATATATATGTATATACACACATATATATATATATATATATATACATATATATACATGTATATATACATGTATACATATACACAGTGCTCGGGCACATGGTAAGCGCTCAATAAATACGACTGGATTGGTGGATTGAGGACACTGTAATGAAAGCCAGTGGTGTATCCCACTGCTATACATATACCCGCTGGCGGTGAAAGGTTCTTGGGTATACACCCAGGGGACAATTCAGGCTAACAGAGGTTTCTGGGGAACACCTTCTGACATTTGGGAACACTCAGAGAGGGGCTGGCAAGTCCATTCAATCATATTTATTGAGCACTTACTGTGTGCCAAGCACTGTACTAAGCATCTGGGAGAGTACAATACAACAATAAAGTAATTCATTCGTTCAATTGTATTTATGGAGCGCTTACTGTATGCAAAGCACTGTACTAAGTGCTTAGAAGAGTATAACAGTTAGGAAACACTTTGCGTCCCCATGACAAGCTTACAGTATGGAGGCGAGGAGACAGACTTAAATATAAATAAATAAAATGGCAGATATATACATGAGTGCTGTGGGGCTGGGAGGGGGGATGGAAAAAGGGAGCACATCAGGGCGAGGCGGAAAGGAGTGGGAGAAGAGGAAAAGGGGGGCTTAGTCAGGGAAGACCTCCTGGAGGAGATGGGCCTTCAATAAGGCTTTGAAGGAGGGGAGAGGAATTGTTTGTTAGATCCAAGGCGTTTTTTGAGTGCCTCCTGTGTGCACAGCACTGTACTAAGCGCTTGGGAGAATACACTAATTTGGAGTAAATCTCTGAGGTCATAAGATCCTTGTCTTATCACTAACATCACACTTAAGGCCACATTAAAGTCACGCTGGTCTGCTGTGTGACCTTGGGCAAGTCAGTTAACTTCTCTGTGCCTCAGTTACCTCATCTGTAAAATGGGGATTAAGGCTGTGAGCCCTACGCAGGACAGGAACTGTGTCTAACCCGATATGCTTGTATCCACCCCAGCACTTAGTGCAGTGGCTGGCACATAGTAAGCGCTAAACAAATACCAGTGTAATAATAATCAATCAATCAATCAATCGTATTTATTGAGCGCTTACTGTGTGCAGAGCACTATACTAAGCGCTTGGGAAGTACAAGTTGGCAACATATAGAGACAGTCCCTACCCAACAGTGGGCTAATAAGATCCAAATCCCCATGTTGGTAAACCGCAACATTTCTAGTTGGGAATACTTGGGGAAGCAGTGAGGCTTAGTGGAAAGAGCACAGGCTTGGGAGTAGGAGGCCGTGGGTTCTAATCCCGGCTCCGCCACTTGTCAGCTGTGGGACTTTAGGCAAGTCACTTAACTTCTCTGTGCCTCAGTTCCCTCATCTCATCTGTAAAGTGGGGATTGAGGCTGTGAGCCCTATGTGGCACAATCTGATTACCTGGTATCTACCCCAGTGCTTAGAACAATGCTTGGCACGTAATAAGCGCTTAACAAATGCCATCATTACTATGACTTTTTTGTCTGTTTCCCCAGTTAGAGTGTAAGCTCCTGGTGGGCAGGGAATATGATCACCCTTCTGTTGGACTTTCCCGAGTGCTTAGTACAGTGTATGGAGCCAGTGGCCATTCAAGAAATACTGCTTCTACTACTGCCCGTAAGATCAATCAATCGTATCTACTGAGCACTTACTAAGCTCAGAGCACTGTACTAAGCACTGGGAAGAGCGCAACAGAGTTGACAGGCACTTTCCTTCATGTTTAATCATCATCAATCGTATTTATTGAGCGCTTACTGTGTGCAGAGCACTGTACTAAGCGCTTGGGAAGTACAAGTTGGCAACATATAGAGACAGTCCCTACCCAACAGTGGGCTCACAGTCTAAATCCTTCTATGTTCTTCCTCCTGCACCCATTATTGATGCATAATTTCCATCTGCTTGCCTCCCCCATTAGAAGGGCAAAGAATGTGTCTTCCACCTCTAGCATACCCTCCCGAGCATTTAGTACAGGGCTCTGCACACAGTAGATGCTCATTAACCTCACCGGTCAACTGATAGGTTTACTGACCTTCGTGTGGGGTGGAAATCCTAGGAAAAACTAAAAAACTATGGCACTATCCTCTCCTAACGACAAAAAAGCCAACCAAACACCCGCTGCGTGCCAAAATGGCCACCCCCTCAGTAGTCTCAAGCAACAGAAACACCCACTTAATTCCAGATGTATTCTTCCACTCTGGGCCTTTTGTTTACAAGTTGGGAGGGAAATGGGATTTCCAGAAAGCAATCTGGCCTCTCATTACTCCGAATTCTGTCCCCAAGCGTGGATGTGGCCTCTTGGCTAATAATCTCTTTGTGGTCGGACTTTGTGCTTTTTAGTTGCTATGGAAATGAGCACGCCGTTTGCTCGCGATGAACCAGACTGGTGGGCAAAAAGCTCCGCTGCCCAGCCTTCCAAGGATCCGGACATAACTCCCTCTGGAACAAGGAGCTCGGACGGTGCGGGGAGTTGGCAACTTTACAACAGGAAAGCGCAGTGCTTTGCGCACACTAAGCACTCGATAAATACGATGGAATTGAAGGAATGAAAGTGTGAAGGAGGAATTACTGAAGGAGCAGGAATGCCCTGGGCTGGTATTGATGCCCTATTTATATTGGTGCTACTGATGCCTGTTTACTTGTTTGATGCCTGTCTCCCCCCTTCTAGACTGTGAGCCAGGATTGTCTCCATTCAATGCTGAATTGTAATTTCTAAGTGCTTAGTGCAGTGCTCTGCACACAGTAAGCACTCTAAATATGATTGAATGAATGACAGAGGGTAATAATAATATTAATCTTTTAAGTGCCCATTACGTATCAAGCGCTGTACTAAACACTGGGTTGGATACAAGGTAATCAGGTCGGACACGAGGTGATCAGGTGGGACACAATCCCCATTCCGCGTGGGGCTCACAGTCTAAGTAGGAGGGAGAGCTGGTATTGACTCCCCATTTTACAGATGAGGAAACTGAGGCCCAGGGAATTTAAGAGACTTGCCCAAGGTCAGTGGCAGAGAGTTTCTGGGCATCCCTAGTTTTTCTACTAAGGGCATACACGAGGCTTTTTTCTAAGAAGCCAGGGGTGATGCAGTTTCTTCTTCCTGATGAATCAGACATTTCCATCTCCACGCCTTCTTCTCTTTCCTCCAGTAAGTGTGTGTGAGCCCCGGTCTTCATAGTGAAACTCCACCTAATCACTGGAGTCGCATTCTTGGAAAGCCTGGTCTGATGAAACAGTGCTTTCTGAGTCACTGAGCCAAAGACCAAGGGGAGTCTAGGTTCTCGGCCTTGCTTTTTTTTTTTTTTTAAATGGCAGTTATTAAGCGCGTACTATGTGCAGAGCACTGTTCTAAGCGCTGGGGAGGTTACAAGATGATCAGCTTGTCCTACGGGGGGCTCACAATCCCATTCCCCATTTTACAGATGAGGGAACTGAGGCACAGAGAAGTGAAGTGACTTGCCCAAAGTCACACAGCTGACAATTGGTAGAGCCGGGATTCGAACCCATGAACTCTGACTCCAAAGCCCGGGCTCTTTGCACTGAGCCACGCTGCTTCTTGCCTGGGTGCTGCCAAGTCCCTAATCTCACAGGATTGCGGATGATGCCGCTTTTTCCAAGGACACGTGTTACTCGGGAAGGGGCGAGGAGGTGATGTGGCGGCTTGACTGAGTTGGGTGTTCCAATCACAGAATTTCACAACCCACCATTTTCAAAGAATGCTACGTTATCATCATCATCAATCGTATTTATTGAGCGCTTACTATGTGCAGAGCACTGTACTAAGCGCTTGGGAAGTACAAATTGGCAACATCTGGGCACAAAACAGATAGGGTTCCTTGCTTGGCAGCTTCTAAATCAGGTGCTCATGCCAGTATCGTGGTGGTCTGCATCCACAGAGGGGCTCCTGGTGTCTATTACTACTACTAACGTGGCTCAGTGGAAAGAGCCCGGGCTTTGGAGTCAGAGGTCATAGGTTCAAATCCCATCTCTGCCAATTGTCAGCTGTGTGACCTTGAGCAAGGCACTTAACTTCTTTGGGCCTCAGGTACCTCATCTGTAAAATGGGAATTAAGACTGTGAGCCCCCCGTGGGGACAAACTGATCACCTTGTAACCTCCCCAGTGCTTAGAACAGTGCTTTGCACATAGTAAGTGCTTAATAAATGCCATCATTACTATTATTATTATTTGCAGTCAGGAAGAGAGATCAGGGCTGGAGAGGGAGATTTGGGAATCATCCTCAAAGAGGAGGTAGTTGAAGCCGCGGGAGCGAATGAGTTGTCCAAGCGAGGGGGTGGAAATGGAGAGTAGAGGGGGACCGAGAACTGATCCTTGGGGGACTCCCACGGTTAGGGGGTCTTGGAGACAGAGGACTCTGTGAAAGAGGCTGAATGAGCAGGAAGAGAGATAGGAAGAGAACCAGGAGAGCACACTGTGGTCTGGTGGAAAGAGCTTAGCGCTCCCACTGTTGGGTAGGGACTGTCTCTATATGTTGCCAACTTGTACTTCCCAAGCGCTTAGTACAGTGCTCTGCACACAGTAAGCGCTCAATAAATACGATTGATGATGATGATGTCAACAGATCTGGATTCTAGTCCACCCTGGACTCCCCTGTGACCTTAGGTAAGTCACTTCACCCCTCTGAATCTCATTTCCTCATCAATAAAATGGGGATAATGCCTACCTCTCTCTACCCCCCAGGTGTGAAAGCACTTTGAAAAATGAAAAGGTTTATACAAAAAACTAGGTTTTATTAATATAAACACATTTACATCATATAACATATACTTATAAAATATAAATATAATATTGTATTTTATAATACATAAATATACTATTGTATGTACTTTATAATACATACAAATACTATCAATATACAGGCAACGACCATAAGAATAAAAAAATTCAGCTCCTACTTGTAAGGTGAGGGCAGGTCAGGAGGTAGGGAATCTCCACTTGGACCCGTCAATGAATGAATGACACAAATATGTGTGTGATTATTGAGACGGCTTGAGTGAAAAGATTGGATGGTTAATCTGGGAAGGCCTTCTGGAGGAGGTGGCTCTTAAACTGGGCTCTGGAGGAGAAAGCTGTGGGGGAGGGGGAGGCATTTAGATAGAGAAAGACAACCACCACCAATCTGATGGAGGGAAATAAAGAGCGAGGAACGGGTAATGCCATTATACTGTCTCTCTGTCATGGGGAGAGCACGCCTCAATTTTCCCATCCTGTCTCCCTTCTTCTTTCTTCCTGACCTATAATTTCTACCCACCATCTATTCCTTCCCTCCTTTCTGTTGTTCTTTTGTCACTCCCAACCCACCTGACCTTCCCATTCCTGTACTTCCACTCCCCACCTGAGTCCTGTTTGCTATACCCATGAAAGGTACCTATGTTATCATTATTTATTTGTTGTATTTGTTAAGCATTTACTATATGCCAGGCACTGGATTAAGCATGGGGGTAGATAATAATAATAATAATGTCATTTATTAAGTGCTTACTATGTGCAAAGCACTGTTCTAAGCGCTGGGAAGGTTACAAGGTGATGAGGTTGTCCCACTGGGGGCTCACAGCCTTCATCCCCATTTTACAGATGAGGTAACTGAGGCCCAGAGAAGTGACTTGCCCAAAGTCACACAGCTGACAATTGTAGGAGCCGGGACTTGAACCCATGACCTCTGACTCCAAAGCCTGTGCTCTTTCCACTGAGCCAAGCTGATCAGGTTGGGCACAGTCCCCATAATAATAATAATAATGGCATTTGTTAAGCGCTTACTATGTGCAAAGCACTATTCTAAGCCCTGGGGGGGGATGCAAGGTGATCAGGTTGTCCCACCTGGGGCTCAGTCTTAATCCCCACTGTACAAATGAGTTAACTGAGGCACTGAGCAGTGAAGTGACTTGCCCAAGGTACCACAGCAGACAAGTAGCAGAACCAGGATTAGAACCCAGGTCCTTCGGGCTCTACCCACTAAATTATGCTGCTCCTCACAAGATTCCATTATGGAATTCAATTATTACAAGATTCACAATTATGATATTAATTAAGCACCTATAGGACCAAGCACTAAGCACTGGAGTAGATTGTAAGGCCCATGTGGGATCTGATTATCTTCTATCTATCCTAATGCTTAATAATATAATAATATTTGTGAAGCACTTACTACGTACCATGCTTCGGTCTAAGCGCTGGGGTAGATACAAGGTAATCATGTTGGAAACAATCCCTGTCCCACATGGGGCTCACAGTCTTAGTTCCCATTTTACAGATGCGGTAACAGAGGCCCAGAGAAGTGAAGTGAGTTGTCCAAGGTCACACAGCAAAGAAGTGGTAGCGCCGGGATTAGAATCCCTGTCCTCCGACTCCCAAGCCCGGGCTCCTGACACTAGGGCACATAGCAATAAGGATTTGGCTTCAGCACACTCCTTGGTGGCCGACAGTGTGATTGTGAGTTGAGGAAAACGTCGAGAAGACACTGAATAATAAAATTCAGGGGGAAATTTTCCCTGGCAGCCTTTCGTGCTGTCTCAGAGAGGAAGACGACGAGTCTTCCGAGTGAAACTGAAACCTGACCCTATCCCAATTTTCAAACGTTCACGTTTACTTGGTGTGAAACCTGGACTATTTAGTCCCGATCATTCTAGAGAAGCAGCGGGGCCTAATGGATAGAAAACGGGGCTGGGAGTCAAAAGGACCTGGGTTCTACTCTTTCCTGTGCCGCTTGTCTGCTGGGTGACCTTGGGCAAATCACTTCTCTTCTCTGGGCCTCAGTTACCTCATCTGTAAAACAGGGTTTATCACAGTGCTTATGTATAGATCTGTAATTTATTTATATTAATGGCCATCTCCCCCATTCTAGACTATAAGCTCCTTGCGGGCAGGGAATGTCTCCGTTTACTGTTGTATTGGACTCTCCCAAGGGCTTAGAACAGTGCTCTGCACACAGTAAGCACCCAATACATATGACTGAATTGAAATTGAATTGACATGGACTGTGTCCAGCGCAATTATATCTCGTATCTACTCCAGAGCTTAGTTCAGTGCCGGGCACATGGTAAGCACTTAAATACCACAGTTATTATTATTCTACCCAGTGGGATGATATACACCAATGCTATCAATCAATATCTACTAAATCCACACTCCAGGGGACTCCCCCTCCTCCCCCTCCCCCTCGTCCCCCATCTTACCTCCTTCCCTTCCCCACAGCACCTGTATATATGTATATATGTTTGTACATATTTATTACTCTATTTATTTTACTTGTACATAGCTATTCTATTTATTTTATTTTGTTAGTATGTTTGGTTTTGTTCTCTGTCTCCCCCTTTTAGACTGTGAGCCCACTGTTGGGTAGGGACTGTCTCTATATGTTGCCAATTTGTACTTCCCAAGCGCTTAGTACAGTGCTCTGCACATAGTAAGCGCTCAATAAATACGACTGATGATGACGATGATGATGACAAGGGGTACTTAGTGCAGATTGAAGGCAGGTGGCTCAAAACAAGCAAAACAACTCCTTCACCGAACAGGCTGCGCACGTAGGGGGATTACCACAGGAAGCTGTGAGTGCAACAACATCCACAAAGTCCAGAATGAGCGGTCTGGGAGCTATCGCAGTGATGAAGATCTCGGCAATTTCTCAAGCCGGAGAGACCTGTCTGGCGAATCCAGGCCCGGAAGGAAAATCTCCGGGAAACCCTCCCGGTGCTTCCTTTCCCGGCAATGCTGAGGAATTGGTATTTGTGTTTATAAATGCTTTCAGTTTGACTTTCTCCTCGGGTTCCTCCTAGCCGGCGGGAGAGATACTGGATGAGTCACTTACCTTTCCAGAGCCTCCGTTCTGCCGTCTGTAAAATGGAGCCGGGCGTCTGGCCGGATGGCGATGGGGCTGTAGAAATTGTTTTGGATGGACAGTAAACTCAGTGAGTCAACTGGATTTATTGAGCGCCGACTGTGTGCAGAGCACTGTATTAAGCGCTTGGGAGAGTACAAAAGAACAATAAACAGACACATTCCCTGCCCACGACGAGCTTTCAGCCTGAGAAGCAGCATGGCTTAGTGGAAAGAGCCCGGGCTTGGGAGTCAGAGGTCATGGATTCTAATCCCGGCTCCACCACTTGTCAGCTGTGTGAGTTTGGGCAAGTCACTTAACTTCTCTATGTCTCAGTTACCTCCTCTGTAAAATGGGGATTAATAATAATAATAATAATGTTGGTATTTGTTAAGCGCTTACTATGTGCCAAGATTAAGACTGTGAGCTCCACGTGGGACAACCTGATTACCTTGTATTCCCCCTCAGGGCTTAGAATAGTGCTTGGCACATAGTAAGCGCTTAAAAAATACCATCATTATTATTATTAGAGGGGCTTGTCGAGGGCAGAGACCAGACCTACCAACTATGTTGCATTCTCCCAAGCACTTAATACAATGCTTCTCACTCTGTTGGCTCGATCAGTGGTATTTACTGAGCATTTAATTGTGTGCAGTACACTGTGCCAAGCATTTGGGAGAGTGCTACAGAGTTGGAAGACACAATCGCTGCCCTTTGTGGGTTTACAATCAAGTGGAGGAGACAGACATTAAAATTAGTTACAGGTAAGAGAAGCAAAAGACTATAATGATACGGGGAATAAGTGCGGCGGGGCAGAGCCAGTATCAAAGTGCTTATGGGAAACAAAGGGGACGCAGAGACGAGAGATTAGTCAGGGAAAGCTTCCTGGAAGAGTGACTTGTCAGACAAGGTCACGTGTCAAACCAGTGGCAGAGCCGGGATTAAAACCCATGACCTTGGGACGCAAAGATGAGGGAGAGGACAAATTAGTCAGGGAAAGCTTCCTGGAAGAGTGACTTGTCCAAGGTCACACGTCAGGCAAGTGGCAGAGCCAGGATTAAAACCCATGACCTTGGGATGCAGAGACGAGGGAGACGAGAGATTAGTCAAGGAAAGCTTCCTGGAAGAGTGACTTGTCCAAGGTCACACGTCAGACAAGTTGGCAGAGCCGGGATTAAAGCCCGTGACCTTTGAACTCCCAAGCTCGGGCTCTATCCACTATGCCATGCTGTTTCTCCCTCTGGAGACTGGATCTTCCAGCTGGGTGTAGGATTAGCACGTCCCTTCGGCTTCCAAATGAACCCTTCACATTTACAGATGCGACGCAGGCTACCTTCAGCTCGCCTTCAACTGGACATATTCAGAAAATTCCACAAGGCTGCCCGGACTCGGGGGTCTTCTGTTTCTGGAGAAGCCAAAGCCCTAATTCCAGAGTAGCGGTTAAGGCGCTTCCTCCCTTCCTCTCCCCTAATACATTTACATTCATTATGTTGCCAACTTGTTACTTCCCAAGCACTTAGTACAGTGCTCTGCACACAGTAAGTGCTCAATATGACAATTCATTCATTCATTCCCCTTCCTTCCTCTCCCCCTCGTCCCCCTCTCCATCCCCTCCATCTTACCTCCTTCCCTTCCCCACAGCACCTGTATATATGTATATATGTTTGTACATATTTATTACTCTATTTATTTTACTTGTACATATCTATTCTATTTATTTTATTTTGTTAGTATGTTTGGTTTTGTTCTCTGTCTCCCCCCTTTTAGACTGTGAGCCCACTGTTGGGTAGGGACTGTCTCTATACGTTGCCAATTTGTACTTCCCAAGCGCTTAGTACAGTGCTCTGCACATAGTAAGCGCTCAATAAATACGATTGATGATGATGGTTGATGAAGGCATTTGTTGAGCACCCACGGGCTGCAGTGCACTGTACTGAGCTCTCGGGAAAGTAGAACGGACACTCAAGAAGTGATTTCTGTCCCCACTCTTAACAGGGAGAGACAGACACTAAAATAGCTACTGAGATAGCAGAATTATTAAGTGAAAGTACCATTCAATAAACCTACAAAGAACTTGGTACATTCTACTGGGCTGAGGAAAAGAGGATGCTAGACATATTTTTCTTCCTCAGAAGCTCCTTGAAAGACCAACACTCACGAAAGATGCACTCATTAAAACATGAAAGGAGAATTCTGTGAATGAAAGATAAGCAAGATAGTTCTTGTTGAGGGTAGGGAATGTGTCTTATATCATCATATTGTCCCCACCCCAGCACTTAGTACAGTGCTCTGCACACAGTGAGCACTCAATAAATGATTGACTACTTCTGTTGCTAAAGTGGACCTTGGGAGGCAAATAACTCGACTTACATTAGCATATTTTGGACACGTAATCAGGAGGACTGAGTCTCTGGAGAAGATACTAACGCTAGGAAAAGTCCAGGGAAAACGTGGAAGAGGCAGACCAGCAGCTAGATGGACAGAAGCCACAACGATAACAGAAGAACCATCAGCTAGGTTAAGGATTATGGCAGAAGACAGGATGTTCTGGAGAAAATATACCTGTAGAGTCGCTAAGAATCAGAAATAACTCGATGGCATTTGATAATAATAATAATCTGTCCGTTCCCCTCCAAAGTGAATTGATTTAAAGCTGTGTCTACATTCATTATGTTGCCAACTTGTACTTCCCAAGCGCTTAGTACAGTGCTCTGCACACAGTAAGCGCTCAAGAAATACGACTGAATTCATTCGTTCATTCATTCAATTGCATTTATTGAGCACTTACTGTGTGCAAAGGACTGTACTAAGTGTTTGGGAGAGTATAACAACAAATGGACACATTCCTGCCCACAATGAGCTCACAGTCTAGAGGGGGAAACAGACATTAATATAAATAGATGAGTAATTACTGATATATACATTTAACATGCATTTTCATGCGACTAATAGTTTTCTTTTACTGATGGGGGGAGCAATTTAATAATATAACGATAAGCAGCCACTGGTCCTGTACACAGTGATGGCCACCCCATCCGTCCCTCACAGCCGCCTGTCGTCTTCCGTGTCTTCCTGGGGAGGGGCGAGGGGATTCCCGTGAGGCAAGAGGGCTGCCATCCTTCAGTTATCACAGTACTGTACCTTTAGAATGGACAGCATCAGCACTGTGATAACTGAGCCAGGGCAGCCTGTCAGTCACTAGGGCGTCAACGCCATCTCCTCCTCCTCCTCCTCCTCCTCGTCTTCGCAGTTCAGGCCAGAAGCTTCCTCTCCGGGATGGGAGCGAGGGCGAGGGTCAAACCAGCAAGCGAGGAAATGGAACGCCGGCTGGCCTCGGCCGAATCGTCCGGAGACAGAGGCGGCGGCCGAGGCGTGATTTCCTCTGGGTGTGGCTTAGTAATAATAATAATAATAGTAATAATAATACTATTAATGCTATACTATAATATAGTACTAATAATAATGTAGTACCAATAACAATACAGTAATATAGTATTATAATACTATAATACTAATCATCAATCGTATTTATTGAGCGCTTACTATGTGCAGAGCACTGTACTAAGCGCTTGGGAAGTACAAATTGGCAACATATAGAGACAGTCCCTACCCAACAGTGGGCTCACAGTCTAAAAGGGGGAGACAGAGAACAAAACCAAACATACTAACAAAATAAAATAGAATAGATATGTAGAAATAAATTAGAGTAAAAAAAATATGTACAAACATATATACATATATACAGGTGCTGTGGGGAAGGGAAGGAGGTAAGATGGGGAGGATGGAGAGGGGGACGAGGGGGAGAGGAAGGAAGGGGCTCAGTGTGGGAAGGCCTCCTGGAGGAGGTGAGCTCTCAGCAGGGCCTTGAAGGGAGGAAGAGAGCTAGCTTGGCGGATGGGCAGAGGGATTGGGGGCATTCCAGGCCCGGGGGATGACGTGGGCCGGGGGTCGATGGCGGGACAGGCGAGAGCGAGGTACGGTGAGGAGATCAGCGGTGGAGGAGCGGAGGGTGCGGGCTGGGCAGTAGAAGGAGAGAAGGGAGGTGAGGTAGGAGGGGGCGAGGTGATGGACAGCCTTGAAGCCCAGGGTGAGGAGTTTATAATACTAATAATGCTATAATAATAATAATAGTAATAATGATAATGATGGCATTTGTTAAGCGCTTACTATGTGCACAGCCCTATTCTAAGCGCTGGGGGGGATACAAGGTGATCAAGTTGTCCCACGTGGGGCTCACAGTCTTAATCTTATGCTTATGAGAAGCAGCGTGGCTCAGTGGAAAGGAGCCCGGGCTTTGGAGTCAGAGGTCATGGGTTCAAATCCCGGCTCTGCCATTTGTCAGCTGTGAGACTTTGGGCAAGTCACTTCACTTCTCTGGGCCTCAGTTACCTCACCTGGAAAATGGGGATTAAGACTGTGAGCCCCCCATGGGACAATCCGATCACCTTGTATCCCCCAGTGCTTAGAACAGTGCTTTGCACATAGTAAGCGCTTAATAAATGCTATTATTATTATTAAATCCCCATTTTACAGATGAGGTAACTGAGGCTCAGAGAGTGCAGGCCTGGAAGGCAGAAGGACCTAGGTTCCAATTCCAGGCTCCACCCCAGGCCGGCTGTGTGAGCTTGGGCAAGTCACTTCACTTCCCTGGGCCTCAGTTACTTCATCTGCAAAATGGGGATGAAGCGTGTGAGCTCCATATGGGACAAGGACCGTATCCAACCTGATGGATGACTTGTATCTATCCTGGCAGTTAGAACGTGCTTAGCACATAGTAAGCGCTTAACAAGTACCATCATTATTATTATTATTCCCACTCCAGTGGTCCTCCCCCTGGACTGGAAGCTCATCCTCTAGACTCTAAGCTCCTTTTCTAGTCAATAGTATTTATTGAGCGCTTACTCTGTGCAAAGCACTGTACTAAGCACTTGGGAGAGGGCAATATAACAACATAATAACAGCAATGATGGCATTTATTAAGTGCTTACTATGTGCAAAGCACTGTTTTAAGCGCTGGGGAGGTTACAAGGTGATCAGGTTGTCCCACGGGGGGCTCACAGTCTTAATCCCCATTTTACAGATGAGGTAACTGAGGCACAGAGATGTGAAGTGACTTGCCCAAAGTCACACAGCTGACAACTGGCGGAGCTGGGATTGAATTTCATTGAATTTCAGATTTCTATGGGCCAAATGAGCTTCAGTTTTCAGGTCTTTTATTTATGGTACTGTAAGGGTACTTCAGTGCTTACTCTGTGACACAGCACTGCACTAAGCACCTGGGCAGGGACAAGATAATAATAACAACAATAATAATAATAATAATAATAATAATAATGGCATTTATTAAGCGCTTACTCTGTGCAAAGCACTGTTCTAAGCGCTGGGGAGGTTACAAGGTGATCAGGTTGTCCCTCGAGGGGCTCACAGTCTTAATCCCCATTTTACAGATGAGGTAACTGAGGCACAGAGAAGTTAAGTGACTTGCCCAAAGTCACACAGCTGACAATCGGCGGAGCCGGCGTTTGAACCTGTGACCTCTTGACTCCAAAGCCCGGGCTCCTTCCAATGAGCCATGCTGCTTCTCATTAAATGTTCTGTCCTTTGGATTTTCTTCTCCGTAAGTGCTGAAACTAAAAGTTGAGTATTTGCCAAGGCAAATGCACTGAAATAAGAGCTAGGTTAATATTAGCCTAGCACGTTAATATAAATAAGGAAATTACAGATATGTACAGAAGTGCTGTGGAGCTGGGAGAAGGGAAAAACAAAGTCAGGGTGGTGTAGAAGGGAATGTGGGAAGAGGAAAGGGGAGGTTTGGTCAGGGAAGGCCTCCTGGAAGAGATATGCCATCAATAATCTGATCAGATACAAAACGGGGCTCGGAATCTAAGTGAGAGGCGGGTGGGAATCATAGCTCCATTTTACAGATGAGGAAACTGAAGCCCGGGGAAGAGAGGTTAAGTGACTTGCCCAAGGTTCCACAGCAGGCCAGTGGCAGGGATGAGATCAGAATCCGAGTCTCCCAACTCCAAGAGTCCTTCACATCAGGACATGCTAAGTGAAATGAATATTACCACGATAAACTGAATGCCAACAGTAGCAGCATGGCTCAGTGGAAAGAGCCCGGGCTTTGGAGTCAGAGGTCATGGGTTCAAACCCCGGCTTCGCCAACTGTCAGCTGTGTGACTTTGGGCAAGTCACTTCACTTCTCTGTGCCTCAGTTCCCTCATCTGTAAAATAGGGATTAAGACTGGGAGCCTTGTAACCTCCCCAAGCGCTCAGAACGGTGCTCTGCACATAGTAAGCGCTTAATAAATGCCATAGAAAAAAAACAAAACAGTACATTTGGTAATGTGGTAGTTTGCTACTTCCAGCAGAGTTCATAAAGAGTATGAATCTGTGACAGTTCAAGGATGCTAATACTTTGGGAGTTCTTAAAAAAAAAATCAGTTCTTTTTAGGGTTTTTGTGAAGCACTTACTAGGTGCCAAGCAAAGTACTAAGCGCTATCCGTCCATCCCTATGTTGCCAACTTGGACTTCCCAAGTGCTTAGTACAGTGCTCTGCACACAGTAAGCGCTCAATACAATTGATTCAAGGCCCTGCTGAGAGCTCACCTCCTCCAGGAGGCCTTCCCAGACTGAGCCCCTTCCTTCCTCTCCCCCTCGTCCCCCTCTCCATCCCCCCATCTTATCTCCTTCCCTTCCCCACAGCACCTGTATATATGTATATATGGTTGTACATATTTATTACTCTATTTATTTATTTATTTTACTTGTACATATCTATCCTATTTATTTTATTTTGTTGGTATGTTTGGTTTTGTTCTCTGTCTCCCCCTTTTAGACTGTGAGCCCACTGCTGGGTAGGGACTGTCTCTATGTGTTGCCAATCTGTACTTCCCAAGCGCTTAGTACAGTGCTCTGCACATAGTAAGCGCTCAATAAATACGATTGATGATGATGATGATCCCCGAAATGTACACGAATCCCAAAGAGTCATCTCAACAGTCCTTTCTGGCTTTGAATAGACAGGGCAGCAGGACCCAAAAAAACATCCGATCTTGGGCTTCAGGTTATAAATATCGACATACCAAAACCGTGACTCACAGGTTTCTTTCCGTGTAAGCCCGCCCAAGTTATTTCAACATGTGTGGAACTTGACACGTTTTAAAAAAACATTCTTCCGCTTCAGATTTTTTTTTCTTCAGTTCTGTGCAAGTGACATATTAATTGTTCAGAAGGATTTATTATTTCATTTCCACACTTGAACACATTCTTCCAAAAGCAAAAAAAAAAAGAAAAAAGCTACTGAGACAAAGGGGGAAAAAACAGATTAGGCACGGGGAGCCACCTGTTTTAAAAATGCACATGGTTTGTGCCCTTGATGTAACTAGTAATTAGCCATATCTTCACAGAGTGAATTAAGGTTCAGTGGACAGAGCACGAGCCTGGGAGTAGAAGGACCTGGGTTCTAATCCTGGCTCCGCCACATGTCGAGTCGCTTGACTTCTCTGTGCCTCAGTTACCTCATCTGTAAAATGGGGATGAAGACTGTGAGCCCATTGTGGAACAGGGACTGTAGCTATTCCAGCGCTTCGGAAGGAGGCCAGGGTCAACCAGTTCCGTATTTTTTCCCAAGAAAATTCTTTGGATCCACGACCAGAACGATGGCAGGTGGAGGTGGGGCGTTCTGGGAGAGATGCATCCATGGCATCGCTAAGGGTCGGAGATTACTCCACAGCATAAGACAGGACACCAGTGCTTAAAAGAGTGCTTAGCACACAGTAAGGGCTCAACAAATGCCATAATTATTCAGCGCTTAGAACACTGCCTGGCACATAGTAAGCGCCTGACAAAATACCATAAGCATTATTAAAAAGAACAGATTCACTGACTTTCTAGACTGTGAGCCCACTGTTGGGTAGGGACTGTCTCTATATGTTGCCAACTTGTACTTCCCAAGCGCTTAGTACAGTGCTCTGCCCACAGTAAGCGCTCAATAAATATGATTGATTGATTGGGAGTCAGAGGTCATGGGTTCTAATCCCGGCTCCGTCACTTATTAAAAAGAACAGATTCACTGACTTTCTAGACTGTGAGCCCACTGTTGGGTAGGGACTGTCTCTATATGTTGCCAACTTGTACTTCCCAAGTGCTTAGTACAGTGCTCTGCCCACAGTAAGCGCTCAATATGATTGATTGATTGATTGGGAGTCAGAGGTCATGGGTTCTAATCCCGGCTCCATCACTTACCAGCTGCAGGACTTTGGGCAAGTCACTTCACTTCTCTGTGCCTCAGTTCCCTCATCCGTAAAACGATGATGAGGATGATGGCATTTGTTAAGCGCTTACTATGTGCGAAGCACTGTTCTAAGCGCTGGAGGGGGGATACAAGGTGATCAGGTTGTCCCACGTGGAGCTCCGATACAAGGTGATCAGGTTGTCCCACGTGGGGCTCCCGGTCTTAATCCCCATTTTGCAGATGAGGGAACTGAGGCACAGAGAAGTGAAGTGACTTGCCCAAAGTCACACAGCTGACAAGTGGCAGAGTCGGGATTAGAACCCATGACCTCTGGCTCCCAAGCCTGGGCTCTTTCCACCGAGCCACACTGGGGGTGAAGACTGTGAGCCCCACATGGGACAACCTGATCACCCTGTATCCCCCCAACCCCCAGTGCTTAGAACAGTGCTTGGCACATAGTAAGTGCTTAATACTATTATTATTATTATTATTACCTGATCACCTTGTATCTGACTCCCAAGTCAGTGAATCTGTTCTTTTTAATAATGATTATGGTATTTTGTCAAGCGCTTACTATGTGCCAGGCACTGTTCTAAGCGCTGAAAAATTATGGCATAATAATACTATTATTATTATTATTACTTGATCACCTTGTATCCCCCCAGTGCTTAGAACAGTGCTTTGCACATAGTAAGTGCTTAACAAATATTATTATTATTATTACTATTATTATTATTACCTGATCAGCTGGTATCTCCCTAGCGCTTAGAACAGTGCTTTGCACACAGTAAGCGCTTAACAAATACGGCTCCGCCACTTGTCAGCTGTGTGACTTTGGGCAAGTCACTTAACTTCTCTGGGCCTCAGTTACCTCATCTGTAAAACGGGGATTAATAATAATAATAATAATGACATGTAGTAAGCGCTTACTATGTGCAAAGCACTGTTCTAAGCGCTGGGGAGGTTACAAGGTGATCAGGTTATTCATTCATTCATTCAATTGTATTTATTGAGCGCTTACTGTGTGCAGAGCACTGTACTAAGCGCTTGGGAAGAACAAGTTGGCAACATATAGAGACGGTCCCCATGGGGGGCTCACAGTCTTAACCCCCATTTTACAGATGAAGGAACTGAGGCCCAGAGAAGTGAAGTGACTTGCCCAAGGTCACACAGCAGGCAAGTGGCAGAGCCGGGATTTGAACCCGTGACCTCTGACTCCAAAACCCGGGCTCTTTCCACTAAGCCACATGGCTTCTCAAGACTGTGAGCCCCACATGGGACAACCTGATCACCCTGTAAATTCCCCAGCGCTTAGAACAGTGTTCTGCCCATAGTAAGCGCTTGATAAATGCCATTATTATTATTATTGTCAGCTGTGTGACTTTGGGCAAGTCACTTCACTTCTCTGTGCCTCAGTTACCTCTTCTGTAAAATGGGGATTAATCAATCAATTGTATTTATTGAGCACTTACTGTGTGCAGTGCACTGTACTAAGCGCTTGGGAAGTACAAGTTGGCAACATATAGAGACTGTGTTTTAGACTGTGAGCCCACTGTTGGGTAGGGACTGTCTCTATATGTTGCCAATTTGTACTTCCCAAGCGCTTAGTACAGTGCTCTGCACATAGTAAGCGCTCAATAAATACGATTGATTGATTGATTGATATAGAGACAGTCCCTACCCAACAGTGGGCTCACAGTCTAAAAGGGGGAGACAGAGAACAAAACCAAACATCCTAACAAAATAAAATAAATAGAATAGACATGTACAAGTAAAATAAATCGAGTAATAAATCTGTACAAACATATATACATATATACAGGTGCTGTGGGGAAGGGAAGGAGGTAAGATGGGGGGGATGGAGAGGGGGAGAGGAAGGAGGCGGCTCAGTGTGGGAAGGCCTCCTGGAGGAGGTGAGCTCTCAGTAGGGCCTTGAAGGGAGGAAGAGAGCTAGTTTGGAGGATGGGCAGAGGGAGAGAGACTGTGAGCCCCCCGTGGTACAACCTGATCACCTTGTAACCTCCCCAGTGCTTAGAACAGTGCTTTGCACATAGTAAGCACTTAATAAATACTATTATTATTATTATTATTATTATTATTATTATTATTATTATTATTATTATTTATTATGATGATGAAAGAGGTTCTTATCCAAAAAGCAAACAGGAGAGGGCGGCAGAGCTCAACCGCAAGCTCCTGGACTGAAGCTTCCAGCAAACACTTGGGTATTTTTACCCAAATGATCAACACATGTTACATAAACAAAGGCCTTGTCCTTACTGTGGAAAGCAATAACAGGAGGGATTCCTTCTGGGAAGCAGCGTGGCCCGGTGGAGGAAGCACGGGCCGGAGAGTCGGGAGGTCCTGGGTTCTAATCTTGCTCCGCCACTTGTCCGCTGTGTGACCTTGGGCCGGTCACTTTACCTCTCTGTGCTTCAGTTCCCTCACCTGTAAAATGGGGACTGAGACCCTGAGCCTCGCGTGGGACGGATATTGTGTCCAACACAACAGAGAAGCAGCGTGGCTCAGTGGGAACCCCACTGTGAACCCACTGTTGGGCAGGGACTGTCTCTATATGTTGCCAACTTGTACTTCCCAAGCGCTTAGTACAGTGCTCTGCACATAGTAAGCGCTCAATAAATGATTGATTGATTGTACTTCCCAAGCGCTTAGTACAGTGCTCTGCACAAAGTAAGCGCTCAATAAATACGATTGATTGGGAAAGAGCACGGGCTTTGGAGTCAGAGGTCATGGGTTCAAATCCCGGCTCCGCCACTTGTCCGCTGTATGACCTTGGGCCGGTCACTTTACCTCTCTGTGCTTCAGTTCCCTCACCTGTAAAATGGGGACTGAGACACTGAGCCTCGCGTGGGACGGATATTGTGTCCAACACAACAGAGAAGCAGCGTGGCTCAGTGGGAACCCCACTGTGAACCCACTGTTGGGCAGGGACTGTCTCTATATGTTGCCAACTTGTACTTCCCAAGCGCTTAGTACAGTGCTCTGCACAAAGTAAGCGCTCAATAAATACGATTGATTGGGAAAGAGCACGGGCTTTGGAGTCAGAGGTCATGGGTTCAAATCCCGGCTCCGCCACTTGTCAGCTGTGTGACTTTGGGCAAGTCACTTCACTTCCCTGGGCCTCAGTTCCCTCATCTGGAAAATGGGGATGAAGACTGTGAGCCCCACGTGCGACAACCTCATCACCTTGTACCCCCCCGGCGCTTAGAACAGTGCTTTGCACATAGTAAGCGCTTAATAAATGCCATCATTAACCCGATATGCTTGTATCTACCCCAGCGCTTAGTAGAGTGCCTGCAGCGTGGCTGCAATAGTAATAGCAGCGTGGCTTAGTGGAAAGAGCCCGGGCTTGGGAGTCGGAGGTCATGGGTCCTAATCCCGGCTCCGCCACTTGTCAGCTGGGTGACTTTGGGCAAGTCACTTCACTTCTCTTTGCCTCAGTTACCTCATCTGTAAAATGGGGATTAAGACTGGGAGCCCCACGTGGGACAACCTGATGACCTTGTATCTACCCCAGCGCTTAGAACGGTGCTTGGCACAGAGTAAGCGCTTAACAAATACCAAAATTATTATTACTACCACTAATAACAATAATTATTTTATTATTAATATATATTATTTGTGTTATTAATTACTAATATTACTACTAACAATAATGATTATGGTATTTGTTAAGCGCTTACTCTGTGCCAAGCCAATAACAATAATAATTATTATTACTACTACTAATAATGATTATGGTATTTGTTAAGCGCTTACTCTGTGCCAAGCCAATAACAATAATTATTATTACTACTACTAATAATGATGATGGTATTTGTTAAGCGCTTACTCTGTGCCAAGCCAATAACAATAATAATTATTATTACTACTAATAATAATGATTATGGTATTTGTTAAGCACTTACTCTGTGCCAAGCCAATAACAATAATTATTATTACAACTAATAATAATGATAATGGTATTTAAGTGCTTACTCTGTGCCAAGTTAATAACAATAATAATTATTATTACTACTACTAATAATAATTATGGTATTTGTTAAGCGCTTACTCTGTGCCAAGCCAATAACAATAATAATTATTACTACTACTAATAATGATTATGGTATTTAAGTGCTTACTCTGTGCCAAGCCAATAACAATAATTATTATTACGACTAATAATAATGATAATGGTATTTGTTAAGTGCTTACTCTGTGCCAAGCCAATAACAATAATTACTATTATTACTACTACTAATAATGATGATGGTATTTGTTAAGTGCTTACTCTGTGCCAAGCACTGTTCTAAGCACTGGGGTAGATACGAGGTCATCAGGTTGCCCCATGTGGGGCTCCCAGTCTTAATCCCCATTTTACAGATGAGGGAACTGAGGCAAAGAGAAGTGACTCGCCCAAAGTCACCCAGCTGACAAGTGGCGAAGCTGGGATTAGAACCCATGACCCTTGACTCCCAAGCCCGGGCTCCTTCCACTAAGCCACGCTGCTATTTCTATTATTACTATTGCTATTCCTATTATTATTAGTTACCCTTGGGATAGGGGAGAGAAGTTGCACAATCCTATGTTTTCGGACTGCAGATTGTAAGCGCAAAAAGAATAACAATAAGAATAGTAACAAGAACAGCAACCACAAGGCTAATAATATTTGTTAAGCGCTTACTCTGTGTTAAGCACTGTTCCACAAGATACAAGTTAATCAAGTCAGACACGGTCCCCGGGCCACAGAGGGCCCACAGTCTTAAACTGGAGGGAGACCGTGAGCCCCATGTGGCACAGGGACCATGTCCAACCCGATCTGCTTGTAGCCACCGCAGCGTTTAGTACAGTGCCTGGCACATAGTAAGCGCTTCACAAGTACTAATGATTAACAGGTAGTGAATCCCCATTTTACAGATAATAATAATAATAACGACGGCATTTGTTAAGCGCTTACTATGTGCAGAGCTCTGTTCTAAGCGCTTGGGGGGTTACAAGGTGAGGCACAGAGAAATGACTTGTCCAAGGTCACACAGCAGGCACGTGGCAGAACCGGGATAAGAACCCAACTCCCAGACCTGCGCTCTTTCCTCCAGGCCAGGCTGCTCCCTAAGGGAGGGATCGTGTCTACCAACTCTGTTGTCTTGTACTCTCCCCCAAGCGCTTAGTACAGCGCTCCGCACACAGAAAGCGCTTAATAAATACCACTGATTCACTGTAGGTTCTCTCCCATCTTTGGAAAAGATGAGGACTCGGGCTGAGAGTCTCCTGTTGGGACAATCAATCAATCAGTCGTATTTATTGAGCGCTTACTATGTGCAGAGCACTGTACTAAGCGCTTGGGAAGTACAAGTTGGCAACATATAGAGACAGTCCCTACCCAACAGTGGGCTCACAGTCGAAAAGGGGGAGACAGAGAACAAAACCAAACATACTAACAAAATAAAATAAATGGAATAGATATGAAGAAGTAAAATAAATAGAGTAATAAATATGTACAAACATATATACATATATAGAGGTGCTGTGGGGAAGGGAAGGAGGTAAGATGGGGGGGATGGAGAGGGGGACGAGGGGAAGAGGAAGGAAGGGGCTCAGTCTGGGAAGGCCAAGCAGCAGCCGGGCAAAACCATTGACGACGGATCAGTTTAGGAGCCCCGCCTGTGATCCTGAAACACCGATTAGCCAAGAGTCACGGTAACAATATTAATTGAGCAGCCTCAGGGCGCAAAGGATGGTACTAAGCGTTTGGAATCATTTCTGGAATCCAGCACTCAAACGTAAACCCAACAGGGATCGTTTGATTCCGATGGAAAAAGTCTCTAGAAAAGCTGGAATTCGTCCTATTAATCAGGACATAAGGGTCGTACAGTTTTGGTGCGTGAAACTGTGTTGACAGTTAAGATAGATTTGTTTCCTTATATCCTCGCATTCCTGTTTCTCCTCCTCGTCGCAGGACGAAGAGAAACATTTTGGCCCATCAGCTGACTCTGTGCAAGGAGTTATAATGCAAGCCATAAAGAATGGCTAGTATTCATTTTGTGGATTTCACTCTGATTTTGTCCCTCACTGATCTAGACAATGGGTTTCCTGGAGGGCAGATTCAAGCATATTCAGGGCAGAAGAATGTAGGTGCCCAGATTATTGTTACTGTTGTATTTTTTAAGTGCTTACTATGTAATCAATCAATCAATCATATTTATTGAGCGCTTACTGTGTGCAGAGCACTGTACTAAGCGCTTGGGAAGTACAAGTTGGCAACATATAGAGACAGTCCCTACCCCACAGTGGGCTCACAGTCTAGAAGGGGGAGACAGAGAACAAAACCAAACATATTAACAAAATAAAATAAATAGAATAGATATGTACCAAGCATTGTTCTAAGTGGTGGGGTAGAGACAAGTTAATCAGATTGGACACAGTCCCTGTCCCACCTAGGGTTCACAGTCTAAGTAATAATAATAATAATAACAATAATAATAATGTTGGTATTTGTTAAGCACTTACTATGTGCCAAGCGCTGTTCTAAGCGCTGGGGTAGATACAAGGTCATCAGGTTGCCCCACGTGGGGCTCACAGTCTTCATCCCCATTTTACAGATGAGGGAACTGAGGCCCAGAGAAGTGACTTGCCCAGCGTCACCCAGCTGACAAGTGGCGGAGCCGGAATTTGAACCCAAAACCTGACTCCAAAGCCCGTGCTCTTTCCACTGAGCCACACTGCTTCCTAAGTAGGAGGGAGGACGGGCATTTAATCCCCATTTTACAGTTGAGGAAACTGTGGCACAGAAAAGTTAAGCGACTTGCCAAAGGTCACAGAGCAGGCAACTGGCAGAGCTAGGATTAGAACCCAGGTCCTCTGACGCCCAGGTCTGGGCTCTTTCCATGGTATTACTAAAGCATTGGAAAAAATACAGCCCTTTATTTTGCGGTGTGGCCTAGTGGAAAGAGAATGGGATGTGAGGGAGAAGACCCAGGTTCTAGTCCCGACTCTGCTTCTGGACTGCCGTGCGACCTTGGGCAAGGCACTTATACTCTCTGGGGCTCAGTTCCGTTTCTTTTAAGATTGGGATAAGATAAATTGTTTGCCCTTTTAGACTGTGAGCCCACTGTTGGGTAGGGACTGTCTCTATATGTTGCCAACTTGTACTTCCCAAGCGCTTAGTACAGTGCTCTGCACACAGTAAGCGCTCAATAAATACGATTGATGATGATATGGGTCCAGGAGCGAGTCTTTTCACTGTACCTCGATCTCGTCTATCTGCCCGCCGACCCCTCAGCCACATCCCGCGCCTCTGGCCTGGAACGCCCTCCCTCCTCAAATCCAACGGACGACGACTCTCCCCACCTTCAAAGTCTTATCGAAAGCCCGTCTCCTCCACGAGGCCTTCCCTGACTAAGCCCTCCATTCCCCTTCTCCCACTCCCTTCTGCATCACTTGCTCCCTTTTTCATCCCCCCTTCCATCCCCAGAGCACTCAAATCCATATCTGTAATCCATTTATTTTTATTACTGTCTCCCCCTCTAGACTGTAAGCTCGTTGTGGGCAGGGAATAATAATAATGGTATTTGTTAAGTGCTTACTATGTGCAAAGCACTGTTCTACGCGCTGGGGAGGTTACAAGGTGATCAGGCTGTCCCATGGGGGGCTCACGGTCTTAATGTGTGACTGTGAGCCCACTGTTGGGTAGGGACCGTCTATATATGTTGCCAACTTGTACTTCCCAAGCGCTTAGTACAGTGTTCTGCGCACAGTAAGCGCTCAATAAATACGATTGATTAATCCCCATTTTACAGATGAGGTGACTGAGGCCCAGAGAAGTGAAGTGACTTGCCCAAAGTCACACAGCTGACAGTTGGCAGAGCTGGGATAAGAACCCATGACCTCTGACTCCAAAGCCCAGGTTCTTTCCACGGAGCCACGCTGCTTCTCCACGTGTCTGCTTATTGTTATAATGTACTCTCCCAACTGCTCAGTACAGTGCTCTGCACACAGTAAGCGCTCAATAAATACGACTGAATGAACGAATGAATGTGGAAAGTCAGGGACCATGTCCCGTCGCAGAACCTTGTACTTACCCCAGCACACAGCATATAGCTGTGTGACTTTGGGCAAGTCACTTAACTTCTCTGTGCCTCAGTTACCTCATCTGTAAAATGGGGACGAAGACTGTGAGCCCCACTTGGGACAACCTGATCACCTTGTATCCCCCCAGCACTTAGAACAGTGCTTTGCACATAGTAAGCGCTTAACAAATACCATTATTATCATTATAGTAAGTGTTTAATAAATGCGATCGTTATCATGGTGGATATTTTTCACCCAAACCTCACCTTCTGGGCGTCAGAAGGATCTGGGTTCTCTTTCCGACTTGTCTGCTGTGTGATCACGGGCAAGTCACCTAACTTCACTGTGCCTCAGTTCCCTCCTCTGTAAAATGGGGACTGAGACCGTGAGCCCCATGTGGGACAGGGACTGCGTCCAACCTGATTATGTTGCCGACTTGTACTTCCCAAGCGCTTAGTACAGTGCTCTGTAAGCTCAATAAATATGATTGATTGATTTGATTGATTTCTCTGCATCTACCCCAGTGTTTAGAACAGTGCCTGGCACATAGCAGACGCTTAAATACCATAAACCTCCCGCCTCAAAGCCTCCTGAAACACTGAGCCAGACACATCTCCACACACCTTTAATACTAAAATCCTAAATACCAGCATCTAGTATTTAGTGCTTACTAAAATAGAGCGGCTGTAATGTAAAAATGTTCTTTTGCTTGGGGCAAACTCATTTTCAACTGTTTCTCCATGTTAAGACTGCGAAGCCAAGGATCATTGCTTCATCATCTTAAAGTATGATGGAAGCCAAGTACAGTGTAGCTTCTCGAAATGGGGAAGGCACCTCGGGGAAAACTGCAAAACACAGATTCCTGCTCTTAAGACGCCACGATGTCTCGAGTTTATTTGTATCGACCCACACAAATGATGCTCTTTTCAGCTGGGTACTAAGATCAATCATATTTATTGAGCGTTTACTGTAATAATAATAATAACGATGGTATTTGCTAAGTGCTTACTATGTGCCAAGCACTGTTCAAAGCACTGAGGTAGGTACAAGTTAATCAGGCCGGACACAGTCCCTGTCTCCCATGGGGCTCACACTCTTAATCCCCATTTTGCAGGTGAAGTAACTGAGGCCCTGGGAGTTAGTTACCAGTCCAGGGTCACCTAGCAGGCATGTGGCGGCGGCAGGTTTAGAACTCAGGACCTCTGACTCCCGGGCCCGAGTTCTTTCCACTAGGGCATGCTGCTTCTCGGTATGAAGAGCACTGTACTAAGCGCTTGGGAGAGTACTGTAAAGCAGAGTTGTTATCTATAATACACCAATATACCTAAGAGCATGAAATAACTCTTAGTGGGCAGAGAACAAGTCATCAACTCTTCTGCCTTGTACAGTGCTCAGCACATAGTAAGCACTCAATAAATGCCACTGATGATGATTTAGAAGGGAGCATTTGATTTTAAGTGTGAGTACTTTTTTTTTAATGAAACAGCTGAAAGATTCACTAGGAAATAGCCACTGCAGATAAGCATTTAAAAGAATCCTGACTAAACCCTCTTTTCCTCTTCTCCCACTCCCTCTGTCACCCTGATTTGCTCCCTTTATTCATCCTCCCCTCCCAGCCCCACAGCTCTTATGACATATCTGTAAATCACTTATTTCTATTTATGTCTGTCTCCCCTTATTCATTCATTCAATCGTATTTATTAAGCGCTTACCGTGCGCAGAGCACTGTACTAAGCGCTTGGGAAGTACAAGTTGACAACATATAGAGACGGTCCCTACCCAACAATGGGCTCACAGTCTAGATGGGGGAGACTTGTAAGCTTGCAGTGGGCAGGGAATGTATCTGGTTTTTATTGTATTGTGCTCTCCCAAGCACTTTGTGTGCTCTGCACACAGTAAGCGTTCAATAAATACGACTGAATGAATCGATGAACGGTTCAAAGGTACAGCGTGATTAGGACATGGCTTAGTACAGTGCTCGGCACACAGTAAGCGCTCCGTAAACACCACGGATTGATCGATTCTGACCGACAAGCAGAGTTGCACCAAAACATTTCCCAATCTGATTCCACAGATCCCTCTAAGTACAGGAAGTGTTCCCTCTGACCACCCCGCTTAATAATAAGCGCATTTATTAAGCGCTTACTATGTGCAAAGCACTGTTCAAAGCGCTGGGGGATACAAGGTAATCAGGTTGTCCTATGGGGGGGCTCACGGGCTTCATCCCCATTTTACAGATGAGGGAACTGAGGCCCGGAGAAGTAAAGTGACTTGCCCAAAGTCACACAGCTAAGTAGCGGAGCCGGGATTTGAACTCATGACCTCTGACTCCAAAGCCCAGGCTCTTTCCACTGAGCCACTCTGCGCTTCTAAGACACCCCCACTTCTAAGATACCGGGAGACCGATTATGTCCCCGGGGTTCACCGGACCGGATTTCTTTAGCTGGTGCCGGGCGATCTTTGCCCAAAATTTATTGGCATCCCAGAACTCTCCCGGCTAAACCGGTTATCCCCCTTGGCACCGTCTCTGGTCTGTTTCCTGTTGTATGGTCCTCTCCCAAGCGCTTGGTACAGTGCTCTGCACACAGTAGGTGCTCAGCAAATAAAATGAAATGAATGGAATAAATGCTCACGCTCACTTTAACCGCTGCGGGCTGGAGCCCGGACGTCACCCGCTCAAAGTGAATCCCACAGCATTCTGGAAGTTGGGAGTTCGGAGCCTCTAATAATGATAATCGTGATGATGGTATTTGTTAAGCGCTTACTATGTGCCAGGCACCGTACTAAGCGCTGGGATGGATACAAGAGAAGCAGTGGGGCTCAGCGGAAAGAGCCCGGGCTTTGGAGTCAGAGGTCATGGGTTCAAATTCCGGCAAGTCACTTCACTTCTCCGTGCCTGAGTTACCTCATCTGTAAAATGGGGATTAAAACTGTGAGCGCGCCCCCCCCCCGTGGGATGACCTGATCACCTTGTAAACTCCCCAGCGCTTAGAACAGTGCTTTGCACATAGTAAGCGCTTAAATACCATTATTATTATTATTACAAGGAAATCGGGTTGGACGCCGTGCCTTCTCCCACGTGGGGCTCGCGGTCTCAATCCCCACTTGACAGATGAGGGAACTGAGGCACAGAAAAGTGAAGAGAAGGTCGGTGCGTGGGGGGGGTGGAGGGCAGCAGAGTGAGTTTTCCTCAGCATGGGGGTTTTCCGGGGATGGAGCCCCAGCTTGTAGGAGAATTGGGGGTGGCAGCCCCCCAAGCCCCGCTACCCGTCAGGGGAATTCCTAACCCGGGGTGGTCTCCCTCCCTCTGGGATGGCTACTTAAAAACACCCCATACCCCCAGCGCTCAGCTTCCCATCCAAATGCCACTTACCCAGTGCCACCTGGGCACACCCTCCACCTCCCGGCGCCAGTGGCCGGGGGCAAGAGAGGCGAGGGCGTCTTCCGTCCCGTCTGCGTCGGTCCTCCCACGTGGGTTCCAATCCCGCCTTGCCAGCTCGGATCGAGGATGAGAGGAAGCAAGGTTTGCTTCTCCACCTGGAGAAGGTGGAGAGTCTGTGTCACTGGACGGGGGATGGGCCCACCAATTCCATTGTACTGTGCTCTCCCAAGCGCTTAGTATAGTGCTCTGCAGGCAGTAAGCGCTCCATAAATATCGCTGATTGACCGACTGACTGGCGGGTTGACACGAAAGAAAACCTAAGATACAAATCGAAGAGCAAGTCACGTGGTTTAGTGGCTAGAGTCTGGGCCTCGGAGTCAGTAGGACCTGGGTTCTAATTCTGGCTCCGCCACTTGTCTGCTATGTGACCTTGGGCAAGTCACTTCACTTCTCTGGGCCTCAAATCCCTCATCTGTAGAAATGGGATTAATAATAATAATGATAGCATTTATTAAGCACTTACTACGTGCAAAGCACTGTTCTAAGCGCTGGGGAGGTTCCAAAGTGAACAGGTTGCCCCACGCGGGGCTCGCAATCTTAATCCCCATTTTACAGATGAGGTACCTGAGGCCCAGAGAAGGGAAGTGACTTGCCCAAAGTCACACAGCTGACAAGTGGCGGAGCTGGGATTTGAACCCATGACCTCTGACTCCAAAGCCCGGGCTTTTTCCACAGAGCCACGCTGCTTCACTAGCAGGGATTAAGACTGTGAGCCCCGTGCGGGACATGGACTGGATCCATCCTGATCATTGACTGATTGATCAATCAATTAATAAAGGACTATCGAAATAGGGTGTCTGTAAACTCTCTCTCACACTACTAGCAGGCTCCCCTGACTGGACAATAGACCTCTCCTCCAAGAGGTCTTCCGGGACTGAGCCTTCACTTTCCCCTCTTCCCTCCCCTCTGCTTCATCTATTCATTCATTCGATTGTATTTATTGAGCGCTTACTTGTGCAGTACTATCATTAGGCCATGTAGCCCTTAAAGCAGTTTGATAATAATAATAATAATAATGATGGCATTTATAATAATAATAATGATGGCATTTATTATAATAATAATAATAATAATGGCATTTATTAAGCGCTTACTATGTGTAAAGCACTGTTCTAAGCACTGGGGAGGTTCTAAGATAAACAGGTTGTCCCACGGGGGGCTCACACTCTTCATCCCCATTTTACAGATGAGGTAACTGAGGCCCAGAGAAGTGAAGTGACTTGCCCAAAGTCACACAGCTGACAATTGGCGGAGCCGGGATTTGAACCCATGACCTCTGACTCCAAAGCCCGGGCTCTTTTCCACTGAGCCATTACTACGTGCAAAGCACTGTTCTAAGCGCTAGGGAAGTTACAAGGTGATCAGATTGTCCCACAAGGGGCTCACAGTCTTCATCCCCATTTTACAGATGAGGTAACTGAGGCCCAGAGAAGTGAAGTGACTTGCCCAAAGTCACACAGCTGACAATTGGCAGAGGCGGGATTTGAACCCCTGACCTCTGACTCCAAAGCCCGGGCTCTTTTCCACTGATCCACGCTGCTTCTTGATACTCATCTCATCTTTGATACTCATCTCGGCCCCCCCGGCATTCATGTGCAGCGCGGCCTGGTGGAAATCAATCAGTCGATCCATCACTGGTATTTATTGAGCGCTTACTATGTACAGAGCACTGTACTAAGCACTCGGGAGTGTACACCGCAACAGAGTTAGCAGAAACAGTCCCTTGTGGCAAGAGGGCAGGCCTGGGAAGCAGGACACCTGGGTTCTACTCCTAACTCTGCCACGTGCCTGCTGTGAGACAGAGGGAAAGTCACGTAACTTCTCTGGGCCTCAGTTACCTCATCTGTAAAATGGGGATGAAGACGGTGAGTCCCACATGAGACCGGGACTGTGTCCAACCTGATTTCCTTGTACCCACCCCAGTGCTCAGTACAGTGCTTGGCACATAGTAAGCGCTAACGCCATAATAACAATAATTATTAGGTTCCTCATCTATAAAATGGGGATTAAATCCTACCCCCTCCTACATAGACTGCGAGCCCCACGTGAGACACGGATTGTACGTAATCTGATTATCTTGTATCTACCCCAGTGCTTAATGTAATGCTTGGCACATAATAATTGAGAAATTGAGAAGCAGCGTGACTCAGTGGAAAGAGCACGGACTTAGGAGTTAGAGGTCATGGGTTCAAATCCTGGCTCTGCCAATTGTCAGCTGTGTGACTTTGGGCAAGTCACTTAACTTCTGTGGGCCTCAGTTACCTCATCTGTAAAATGGGGATTAAGACTGTAAGCCCCACATGGGACAACCTGATCACCTTGTAATCTCCCAGCACTTAGAATGGTGCTTGGCACATAGTGAGCGCTTAATAAATGCCATCATTATTATTATAATAAGTGCCTAACAAGTACCATACTACTACTGCTAATTATGTCGTCCTCATACTGTAGGTCCCCTACTATTTTTTTTTATTTATTTCTTTTAATGTCCGTCTCCCCCTGAGGACTGTAAGTTTCTTGTGGGCAGGGATTGCATCTAACAGCTCTGCTGAACTGTACTCTCCAAAGCGATTAGCACAGCGTCCTGACACAATAAGAGCTGAATAAATCCCAGTGCCTGACTGACTAACCGAACGGACAAGGCAGACGAGCACCTTTGTTCCTCTTGATTCATTCATTCATTCAATCGTATTTATTGACCGCTTACTGTGTGGCAGAGCACTGTACTAAGCGCTTGGGAAGTACAAGTTGGCAACATATAGAGACGGTCCCTACCCAACAGCGGGATTCCTGGCCTTCCTCGTAAAACCGGCAGATGTGCTCACTTCCAAGCGCTCAGCTCAGTGCACTGCGCTTCACAAATACTACTAAATGCCTTCGACCTCGCTGGTTGAGTTTCAAACGAGCTGGGACCCGGCTATCGCAATCGTTCCCAGGAGGCGTACTTTGGCAGGCTCAAATCCTTCCATTTTGGCATCTAGCAAGTATCTACTGAGTGGCTCCTGTACTAGACTCCTACGGAGAATAGTCTACATCCATTAGAGGGTAAGCTCCTTGAGGGCAGGGAACGAGTGTCCTGACATTGGGCAGAGTGCCTAGCACTTGGTAAGTGCTTAATAAATACAGGGATGGACTGATATATGCTGGGACAAGGACTGTGTCGAACCCAATTACCTTGCGGTGCTTAGTTTAGGGCCGGGCACATAATAAACGCTTAACAAATACCACAGTCATTATTATTATTACCGGTCTATCTCACTTCCGACCTCTCGCCCACATCCTGCCTCTGGCCTGGAACGCCTTCCCTCTTCCTAAATGACCGACGATTACTCTCCCCGCCTCCAAAGCCTTACTAAAGGCCCGTCTCCTCCAAGAGGCCTTCCCTGACTGAGCCCTCCTTTCCCCTTCTCCCACTCCCTTCTGCGCCACCTCGACTTGCTCCCTTTATTCATCGCCCCCCCTAAAGCACTTAGGTGCAGATCTGTCCTTTATTTGTTTCTATTCATGTCCGTCTCCCCCACTAGCCTGCAAGCTCATCGTGGGCAGAGAATGTGTCCGCTATACTCTTCTACTGCATTCTCCCAAGCGCTTAGTACAGTGCTCTGCACATAGTAAGTGCTCGATAAATACGACTGACTGATTGGAAGGTGTAACAGACACGAAGCTTTCCCCTTGGGGGGCTTGGGTGAGATAGGAACGACCCTCCGGGTGAGGGAATGATGGAGGGTGGAGGCTCACCCCCACTTGATACTGACTCCATTCTGTGATGGAATTTCTCCCGCAGTTCTTCTTTTTATTTATTTATTTTTAAATGGTATCTGTTAAGCGCTTACTATGTGCCAGGCACTAAACTAAGCACTGGGGTAAGATACAATCTTAATCAAGTGGGACACAGTCCACATCCCACGTGGGGCCCACAGTCTTGATCCCGATTTTTGATATATGAAAGAACTGAGGCACAGGTAGTAATGATAATAATAATAATAATAATAATAATAATAATAACAATAATAATAATAATAATAATGATGATGGCATTTGTGAAGCGCTTACTGTGAGCCAAGCACTGTTCTAAGTGCTGGGGTAGATACAAGATAATCAGGTTGTCCCGTATGGGGCTCACAAGTCTTAAGAAGAGGCAGCGTGGCTCAGTGGAAGGAGCCTGGGCTTGGGAGTCAGAGGTCGTGGGTTCAAATCCCAGCTCCGCCACTTGTCAGCTGTGTGACTTTGGGCGAGTCACAACTTCTCTGTGCCTCAATTACCTCATCTGTAAAATGGGGATTAAGACTGTGAGCCCCACGAGGGACAACCTGATCACCTTGTATCCTCCCCAGCACTTAGAACAGTGCTTTGCACATAGTAAGCGCTTAACACGCCATTATTATTATTAATTCCCACTTTACAGATGAGGTAACAGGCACAGAGAGTAAAGTGACTTGCCCAAAGTCACACAGCTGATAAGTGGCAGAGCCGGGATTAGAACCCATGACCTCTGACTCCGAAGCCCGGGCTCTTTCCATTAAGCCACGCTGCTTCTCATGAAGCAGCGGACTTGCCCACGCAGCGGGAGGGAAGGGAAGCGAAGCGTGAGGGAAGTGAGGAAACTTGCCCAAGGCCACACAGCGGACAAGTAGTGGCACTGGAGGATTAGAACCCGGATCCTCCGACTCCCAGAACCCTAGGGGCAACTTTCCTAATGCTCCCGTTCCACAGTAGGAAGCAGTAGGGAAGCGGTCACTGTCTGGAGATGGGATTGAAGAAGCCCGAAATAGAGACGCAGATCAGATTGCTGGGAAGCCACGGGGGAAACTTTGGATGGTGAGTGTTTTGGCCTCCATTAATGTGAGTCTTAGTCACTCCGGAAGAGAAACATCGATCGTTTCTAACGGGCACCACCCCTCGACTATCCGTTCGGTCCTCCTGTTGTCTGGGTATCCAAACCCTGAATAATCAATCAGCGTGGCTCAGTGGAAAGAGCACGAGCTTTAGAGTCAGAGGTCACGGGTTCAAGTATCGGCTCCGCCAATTGTCAGCTGTGTGACTATGGGCAAGTCACTTAACTTCTCTGTGCCTCAGTTACCTCATTTGTAAAATGGGGATTAAGACTGTGAGCCCCCCATGGGACAACCTGATCACCTTGTAACCTCCCCAGCGCTTAGAACACACATAGTAAGCGCTTAATAAATGCCATTATTATTATTATTATTATTGAGCCCCTATGTGCAGAGCACTGGACTAAGCCCTTGGGAGAGAAGCAGCACAGCAGTGGCCAGAGCCTGGGCGTCAGAAGGTCATGGGTTCTAATCCCGGCTCCGCCACCCGTCTGCTGTGGGACCCTGGGCAAGTCATTGCACTTCTAGACTGTGAGCCTTCTAGACAGTGAGCCCACTGTTGGGTAGGGACCGTCTCTATATGTTGCCAACTTGTACTTCCCAAGCGCTTAGTACAGTGCTCTGCACACAGTAAGTGCTCAATAAATAAATGATTGATTGATTGATTTCACTTCTCTGGGCCCAACCGTCAAATGGCGATTGAGACTGTGAGCCCCACAGGGGATGGGGACTGCATCCACCCCACTTCTTAGTACAGTGCCTGGCACCTAGTAAGCGCTTAACAAATACCATAATTACTATTATTACAATCCAACAGAATTAGCAGACACAGTCTCTGCCTACGATGAGCTTACAGTCTAGAATAACTCGGTCAGTAAACCTCAAAATCATTTTACGAATCATTCATCGGCCTCGGTACCTAAGTGGGCGTTCCCAGTGGTTTCTTTTCCTGCAAAGTGCCCTCCCTCCCCACGACCCTGCTTCCTCATCCCAAACGGGAGTCCGCGTCTCATCCCAAACGATGCAATTCTCCCCCTCCGGCTCGGGAGCGGAGAGGAGGGTCCGAGGCTCTGGCACTTTTACGCCAAAATCGAAATCGGAGGAGCCGAGCTCCCCAGCCACCTAGACTTCCCTCCCCTCCTCCTCTGGGGTTGGAATGGGGAAGACTGAAACGACTGTCCCTGTGGGAAAAAAATAAAATAAAAACAGGTGGCGGTGAAGTGGGTAATGCCAGGAAGAGGAGGCTTTGGTTCCTAAGGAAAAATCTGATGTCCAGGGCACGGCTCTTGGTCTGACCAGAGAAGAGGCTGATGCGGTCAGAATCCCCGTCGTTCATTAGCTAGCGGAAAAACAGCCTCCGATTCCCGCCCTCCGCCCCGTCCCCACCACATACGCGCATCCACACCTTCTTTTTTGGGGAAACTGTAATATGCCACACACAGAAAAGGCGAGGAGGCCAGCAAGGTGACGGCTGAGGGTAGGGTAGATACTCAACCCACCTGATCTGCCCGTATCCACCCCAGGGCTTAGTACAGCACCGGGTACACAGTAAGCGCTTCGCAAATACGGGAATTATTATCAATGTCCCTGGAAAGTAGGGGTAGCTAGAGAGGGCCGAAGGGGAACCCAATTCCTTTTTTTTCCCCCTCAATGAAGCTCTCCCTATGGGGTTTTTGCTTTCTTTTTCTAAACAAACAAAAACAAAGCAAAAAAATCAGCCAGGGCTGCAGGGGAGGTTTTGGGCCTGAAATGGGAGAGGGGAAGGGGACAATTTGTGGTGGTGGAGAGGGGAGATGGAGCTGGTGGAGGGGGCAGATTTTAGGGGTGAAGGTGGTGGAGGGGGAAGGTTTGGGGGGCGAAGGGTGGTGGAGGGGGCAGATTTTAGGGGTGAAGGTGGTGGAGGGGGAAGTTATGGGACGAAGAGTGGTGGAGGGGGCAGATTTTAGGGGTGAAGAACAGTGGAGGGGGCAGAGTTTAGGGGCGAAGGGTGGTGGAGGGGGCAGATTTTAGGGGCAAAGGGTGGTGGAGGGGGAAGGTTTTAAGGGCAAAGGGTGGTGGAGGGGGAAGGTTTTAGGGGTGAAGAGTGGTGGAAGGAACAGATTTTAGGGGTGAAGGGTGGTGGAGGGGGAAAGTTGTAGGGGCAAAGTGTGGTGGATGGGGCAGATTTTAGGGGTGAAGAATAGTGGAGGGGGCAGATTTTAGGGGCAAAGGGTGGTGGAGGGGGCAGGTTTTATGGGCGAAGAGCGGTGGAGGGGGCAGGTTTTAGGGGTGAAGGGTGGTGGAGGGGGAAGTTATGGGGGTGAAGAGTGGTGGAGGGGGCAGATTTCCGAGGTGAAGAACAGTGGAGGGGGCTGATTTTAGGGGTGAAGGGTGGTGGAGGGGGCAGACTTTAGAGGTGAAGAATAGTGGAGGGGGAAGATTTTAGGGGTGAAGGTGGTGGAGGGAGAAGGTTTTAGGGGTGAAGGTGGTGGAGGGGGAAGTTATAGGGGTGAAGAGTGGTGGAGGGGGCAGACTTCAGGGGCGAAGAATAGCGGAGGGGGCAGACTTTAGGGGCGAAGAAGTGGAGGGAGCAGACTTTAGGGGTGAAGAAGTGGAGGGGGCAGATTTCTGGGGTGAAGAATAGTGGAGGGGGCGGACTTTAAGGGTGAAGAAGAGTGGAAGGGGCAGATTTTCGGGGCGAAGGCTAGTGGAGGGGAAGAGGCGGGATGGTAAGAGCCCAGATAAGAGCTCTGGCTTCGTTCCAACCTAATACCGGTGAAAGGTCTGTGGGGAATCGCAAAGGGAAGAAAAAACAACCGTCGTCAACGGGGCGAAATGACGGGGCTCGACGAGAAAAGGGGGAGCGGGGCGGCTGGGCGGGCGAGCGGGCGGGCCGAAGGGGGGAGACCGGCCCCTCGAGCCCCCCGACCACCCCACAGTGCGACAAAGCGGCTCGGTGGGGGCCGGCTGGCGGCCCCCTCGCCCCCCCCAAGCCTGTGGCCGGGGGTGTGTGTGCGGGGGGGTGTGTGTGCGCGTGTGCCCGGGCGGGGCAACGTTTCTCACCGACACACACACACACACACCAACACACCCCCCCCCAAACACACACACACACACACACACACACACACACACACACACACACACACCCGTAGATCCCAGCCCCCACGGCCACAGAACCACACACACACACAGTCACGCGCGCGCACGCACACACACACACACACACACACACACACACACACACACACACACACACACAGAGGCACACCCGGGCGGGCACGCACACCCCCCCTCCCACGTCCACACACACACACACGGAGGCTCAACCAAAACAAACCCCGACACACCCACAAACACACGCACACGTCCACGCGCGGCTCCCCGAGACACGCCCCCCGACACACACACAGACACACACACACACACACGCAGACGCGGGGAGACCCAACAAAAACAAACCCCGACACACACACACACACAAACACGTCCACACACGGCTCCCAGAGACACGCCCCCCCGACACACACAGACACACACACACACACACGCAGACGCGGGGAGACCCAACAAAAACAAACCCCGACACACACACACACGTCCACACACGGCTCCCCGAGACACGCCCCCCGACACACACACACAGACACATACACGGGCGCGCGCGCACACACACGAACGGGGAGGCCCAACAAAAAACAAACCCCAGAACACACACACACACACACACAAACACACAGGCGGCTCCCCGAGACACGCCCCCCCGACACACAGACACACACACACACACACACACACCCCGCCCCGCCCCCCGCCAGCTTGGCCAGGCCGGAGACCCCACCCCCACCATCACAACAACAACCACGCACGTACACACACACACACACACACACCCGGCCCCGCCCCGGACGGCGAGAAAAGAAAAAAAAAGGGGGGGAAAAAAGGGAACCCCCCCCCCCCCAAAACCAACCGATCGCGGCCGATCGTTCGATCCATCGGCGGATCGATCCCCATCGATAACAACCCGGGGCCACGAACAACACAATCGTGCACCACAACTTGGGGGGGGGGGCTGCACACCATCGCCCCCTCCCCCCCGCACACACACACACACACACACACACACACACACACACAGACATTCATTCATTCATTCAATCGTATTTACTGAGCGCCTACCGTGTGCAGAGCACTGGACTAAGCGCTTGGGAAGCACAATTCATTCATCGTATTTACTTCCCAAGCGCTTAGTACAGTGCTCTGCACACAGTAAGTGCTCAATAAATACGATTGAGTGATTGATTGACTGATTGCTTACCGTGTGCAGAGCACTGGACTAAGCGCTTGGGCAGCACAAGTCAACAACTGATTCATTCATTCATCGTATTTACTTCCCAAGCGCTTAGTCCAGTGCTCTGCACACGGTAAGCGCTCAATAAATACGATTGATGATTGATTGATTGATTGCTTACCGTGTGCACAGCACTGGACTAAGCGCTTGGGAAGCACAAGTGGGCACCAGATTCATTCATTCAATCGTATTTACTTCCCAAGCGCTTAGTCCAGTGCTCTGCACACGGTAAGCGCTCAATAAATACGATTGATGATTGATTGATTGATTGATTGAGCGCTTACCGTGTGCAGAGCACTGGACTAAGCGCTTGGGAAGCACAAATCGGCAACAGATTCATTCGTTCAATCGTATTTACCTTCCAAGCGCTTAGTACAGTGCTCTGCACATAGTAAGCGCTCAATAAATACGATTGATTGATTGATTGCTTACCGTGTGCAGAGCACTGGACTAAGCGCTTGGGAAGCACAAGTTGGCAATAGATTCATTCATTCAATCGTATTTACTTCCCAAGCGCTTAGTCCAGTGCTCTGCACACAGTACGCGCTCAATAAATACGATTGATTGATTGATTGATTGAGCACTTACCGTGTGCAGAGCACTGTACTAAGCGCTTGGGAAGCACAAGTCGGCACCAGATTCATTCATTCATTCATTCAGTCGTATTTACTGAGCGCTTACCGTGTGCTGAACACTGTACTAAGCGCTTGGGAAGCACAAGTCGGCAACAGATAGAGCCCCCTCCTTCCTCTCCCCCTCCCCATCCCTCCTGCCTTACCTCCTTCACCTCCCCACAGCACCTACATATATATATATATATATATATATATGTTTGCACATATTTATTTATTTTACTTGTACATATTTATTCTATTTATTTTATTTTGTTAATATGTGTTGTTTCGTTGTATGTCTCCCTCTTTTAGACTGTGAGCCCCCACAGCACCTATATATATATATATATATATGTTTGCACATATTTATTTTACTTGTACATATTCATTCTATTTATTTTATTTTGTTAATATGTGTTGTTTCGTTGTATGTCTCCCCCTTTTAGACTGTGAGCCCCCACAGCACCTATATATATATATATATATATTTGCACATATTTATTTATTTTACTTGTACATATTTATTCTATTTATTTTATTTTGTTAATATGTGTTGTTTTGTTGTCTGTCTCCGCCTTCTAGACTGTGAGCCCGCTGTTGGGGAGGGACCGTCTCTGTATGTTGCCAACTTGGCCTTCCCAAGCGCTTAGTACAGTGCTCTGCACACAGTAAGTTCTCAATAAATACGACTGAATGAATGAATGGAGGCAGTCCCTACCCCACAACACAGTAAGCGCTCAATAAATACGACTGAATGAATGAATGGACAGTCCCTACCCCACAACACAGTAAGCGCTCAATAAATACGACTGAATGAATGAATGAATGGAGGCAGTCCTTACTCCACAACACAGTAAGTGCTCAATAAATACAACAGAATGAATGAATGAATGAATGGACACAGTCCCTACCCCACAACACAGTAAGCGTTCAATAAATACGACTGAATGAATGAATGGAGGCAATCCCTACCCCACACAGTAAGTGCTCAATAAATACGACTGAATGAATGAATGAATGGAGACAGTCCCTACCCCACAACACAGTAAGTGCTCAATAAATACGACTGAATGAATGAAGGGAGACAGTCCCTACCCCACAACACAGTATTCATTCATTCATTCAATTGTATTTATTGAGCGCTTACTGTGTGCAGAGCACTGTACTAAGCGCTTGGGAAGTACAAGTTGGCAACATATAGAGATGGTCCCTACCCAACAGTGGGCTCACAGTCTAGAAGGGGGAGACAGAGAACAAAACAAAACATATTAACAGAATAAAATAAATAGAGTAAGAAATACGTACAAACATATATACATATATACAGGTGCTGTGGGGAAGGGAAGGAGGTAAGGCAGGGAGGATGGAGAGGGGGAGGAGAGGGAGAGGAAAGAGGGGGCTCAGTCTGGGAAGGCCTCCTGGAGGAGGTGAGCTCAGTAAGCGCTCAATAAATACGAATGAATAAATAAATGAATAGAGACAGTCCCTACCCCACAACACAGTAAGCGCTCAATAAATACGACTGAATGAATGAATGAGTGGAGACAGTCCCTACCCCACAACACAGTAAGCGCTCAATAAATACGAATGAATAAATGAATGGAGACTGTCCCTACCCCACAACACAGTAAGCGCTCAATAAATACGACTGAATGAATGAATGAACAGTAGACGGTCCCTACCCCACAACGGGCTGACAGTCTAGCAGGGGGAGACAGACAACAAAACAAAACACGTGGACAGGTGTCAAGTCGTCAGAACAAATAGAATTAAAGCTAGATGCGCATGGTTAACAAAATAAATAGACTGGTAAATATGTACAGGTAAAATAGAGTGATAAATCTGGACAAATATATTTACAAGGGCCGGGGGGATGGGGAGGAAGAGGGGAAAAGGGGCATTCAAGCTGGGAAGGCCTCCTGGAGGAGGTGAGCTTTCAGTAGGGCCTTGAAGGGAGGAAGAGAGCTAGTTTGGCGGATGGGTGGAGGGAGGGCATTCCAGGCCAGGGGGAGGATGTGGGCTGGGGGTCCACACAGCATACACAAACACACACACACACACCCAGACTCACCTTTGCAGCCCCCCGCCTTTGTTTCTCCCGGGGTTTGCAGGACGATGGAGCTCATGACGCAGCAACCCTGGGCAGCTCCCCCACCTCCACCGCCGCCATCTTTCTGTTTTTATTCGAGCTCCCTGCCATGTGATGGATTTCAAAAAAAAAAAAGGGGCGAGAAAAGAGGAGGAGGAGGGAGGAGGAGGAGGAGGAGGAGGAGGAGGAGGAGGAGGAGGGGGCGGGAAAAAAAAAAAGAGAAAAGAAAAACCAAAACTTCCGGGTCTCATGACCGGGCCCGGAGGAAAAAACAAAAAGCAGACGACGGACGATTTAAAGGGAAGGATGGGCGTGTGCATGGGTGTCTGGCTCCCCGACTCTCCCGTCCCCTCCCCTAGCCCGGAGGAGCACTGGCTTTGCAACAGCTAGAGGAGACAGAGAGGAGGAAAGGGAGGAGGAGGAAGAAGAAGAAGCAGACATCTCTCCCCCCACCCCCCCAAAAAACTCCCAACGTTTTGGTCAGGCTGGGATGCTTCTTCTTCTCCCCTCCCTCCCAAAACCTCCCAACATGTTGGTCAGTTTGGGATGCTCCATCTCCCTTCCCTCCCCTCTCCCCTTCTCCCCCTGCAAAAAACCCCAAACTCCCAACATGTTGGTCAGGCTGGGATGCTTCATCTTCTCCCTCATAAAAAAAAAACTCCCAACATCTTTGTCAGGCTGGGATGCCCTATCTCCTCCTCCTCTCCCCCCAAAGCTTCCCAGCATCTTGGTCAGACTAGGATGCTCCATTTCCTCCTCCTCTTCGGCCCCCCCCAAAACTTCCCAACATCTTGATCAGGCTGGGATGCCCCATCTCCTCTTTCATTCATTCATTCATTCATTCATTCAATCGTATTTATTGAGCGTTTACTGTGTGCAGAGCACTGTACTAAGCGCTTGGGAAGTACAAATCGGCAACATATAGAGATGGTCCCCACCCAACAACGGGCTCACTGTCTAGAAGGGACTAGAAAGGTCCAAACCTAGCCCCTCAATGCAAGATGCAGTTCTCACCCACTTCTCCTCCTATCTCCTATCTCCTTCTCCTCGCCCTCGAAAAACTTCCCAACATCTTGGTCAGGCTGGGAAGCTCAATCTCCTCCTCCTCCCCACCCCCAAAGAACTTCCCAAATGTTGGTCAGGCTGGAATGCTCCATCTCCTCCCCTGAAAAAAAAACTCCCAACATCTTTGTCAGGCAGGGATGGCCCATCTCCTCCTCCTCCTCCTCCCCGCCCCCAAGAAACTTCCCAACATGTAGGTCAGACTGGGACGCTCCATCTCCTCCTCTCCCCTGAAAAAAACTCCCAACATCTCTGTCAGGCTGGGATGCCCCATCTCCTCCTCCTCCTCCTCCCGGCCCCCAAGAAGCTTCCCAACATGTTGGTCAGGCTGGGATGCTCCATCTCCTCCTCTGAAAAAAAAACTCCCAACATCTTTGTCAGGCTGGGATGCCCCATCTCCTCCTTCTCCTCCTCCCCGCCCCCAAGAAACTTTCCAACATGTTGGTCAGACTGGGACGCTCCATCTCCTCCTCTCCCCTGAAAAAAACTCCCAACATCTCTGTCAGGTTGGGATGCCCCATCTCCTCCTCCTCCTCGCCCAATAAAAACTTCCCAACATATTGGTCAGGCTGTGATGCTTCAACTCCTCCCTCTCCTCCTCCTCCTCCTCCCCAAAACTTCCCAACATCATTGTCAGGCTGGAATGCCCCATCTCCTCCTCCTCCTCCTCGCCCAAAAAAACTTTCCTAACATGTTGGTCAGGCTAGGATGCCCCATCTCCTCATCCTCTTCCCCCCCTTTGCCCTTCTCAGCCTTTTATCAAACCTCCAGGGAAGCTATGGGGGTGACACTGCCACCCTAAGACCCCTCTCCCCCTACTAGTCAGTCAATCGTGTTTATTAAGTGGTTATTGTGGGCAGAGCACTGTAGTAAGGACTTGGGAGAGGACAAAATGCAATGATAAACAGACACATTGCCTGCCCACAACAAGATTACAGTCTAGAGGTGGGGGGAGACAAAAGAAATCAAATTACAGATGTGGCAGGGGGATGAATAGAGGGAGCAAATCAGGGTGACACAGAAGGGAGTGGGAGAAAAGGAAAGGAGGGCTTAGTCAGGGAAGGCCTCGTGGAGGAGATGGGCCTTCAATAAAGTTTTGAAGGGGAGGAGAGTCAGAATTAAGGAGGGAGGGCATTCCAGGCTAGAGGCACAGGATGTGGACGACCCCCTCTCCCTCTACGCACTGAAAGAAGAAACGATGACTCGAGAGTATTAACACTAGACATGACATCTAATGAACGTCTTGTTTCTGTTATAAAAAGAAGTTTTTCTTCAAGTGGCTTCTGACAAAAAAACCCTTAGCGACAGCTGAGTGAATTTTGTTTCTCACTAAGCTTCGCTTGCTCTCTCTCCCTCCTTCCACCTTTTCCCCTTTCCTCAACCCATCAGCTAATCAATGCTGTTTATTGAACACTTATTAAAACACATTTGCTATTTTGCTCTCCCTCTTCCCTTTCCCTTTGCTCCTCTGCCCCTCTCCCCCTCTTTTTCTTCTCCTCCTTTTTCTGGTCCAGCAAATCAAAGAGACCAGGGCAAATTTAGTAGCCCGCCGGGCAAATTCTCTCTAAATTTAGTCACCTGTCTGAGTTTTATTAGGCTACGATGGGCCCAACGTGGCCTAGAGGATAGAATCTGGGCCCACGAGACAGAAGGATCTGGATTCTAAGCCCCGCTCTGCCGCTTAGCACAGTGCTCTGCACACAGTAAGCGCTCAATAAATATGATTGATTGATTGCTGTGGGACCTTGGGCAAGTCATTTCACTTCTCTGGGCCTCAGTTCCCTCATCTGCAAAGTGGGAATTAAGACTGTGAACCTCATGTGGAGCCGGGACTGCGTCCAACCTGATTACCTTGTATCTACCCCAGTGCTTAGTACAATGCCTGGCACATAGTAAGCGCTTCACAAGTACCCTTATGATGATTGTAGCATCCCTTGAAACGGGCAGTGACGGTGGGGACCAGCCTGGGTGGGAAAGGGCCAGGGAAGGTTGGGGGGTGTCTCCAGGAATCCTGTCCTTGGCGTGAGAAATTAGAAAGGAGTTTCTGCCCTGTGGGCACAACGGGCAGAGTGCCAGTAATGCCATGCAAAGCGTCAGCACCAGAGTCAAATCTTCGCTGCAGGTTCTTAGGCCTGAAATCTCTAGACTGTATGATCGTTTGGGGTTTTTTTGTTTTGTTTTGTTTTTTTGTAATAGTTAAGCACTTACTCTGTGCCAAGCCCTGTACTAAGCGCTGGGGTGGATACACGCAAATCGGGTTGGACCGTCGCTGTCCCCCATGGGGCTCACGGTCTGAATCCCCATTTTACAGATGAGGGAACTGAGGCCCAGGGAAGCGAAGTGACTTGCCCAAGGTCACCCAGCAGATAAGCGGCGGAGTCAGGATTAGAACCCAGGACCTTCCGACTCCCAGGCTGGGGCTCTAACCGCTACGCCATGCTGCTTCTTCCTCGTTCCAGGCGTGGAACGTGTCTGATAAGTCTGTTGGATTGTACTCTCCCAAGCGCCTTAGTGCAGTGCTCTGCACATCGTAAGCGCTTGGCAGCATAGCTCAGTGGAAAGGGCAGGGGCTTTGAGTCAGAGGTCATGGGTTCAAATTCCGGCTCCGCCAACTGTCAGCTGTGTGACTTTGGGCAAGTCACTTCACTTCTCTGGGCCTCAGTTGCCTCATCTGGAAAATGGGGATTAAAACTGTGAGCTCCCCTGTGGGACACCCTGATCACCCTGTAACCTCCCCAGCAGTTAGAACAGTGCTTTATTTTAGACTGTGAGCCCACTGTTGGGTAGGGACTGTCTCTATATGTTGCCAATTTGTACTTCCCAAGCGCTTAGTACAGTGCTCTGCACATAGTAAGCGCTCAATAAATACGATTGATGATAAATATGATTGATTGATTGATTGATTGATTGATTGAACAAAAGCCCTCCTCAACAGGAGGCTCCATCATCACTCTGTCATCCCTGTTTATTGCTCTGCACACAGTAAGTGCTCAATAAATACGATTGAATGAATGAATATGTTTGCTGCCGTATGGAACGTACATTCCAACAGGGAAACGGACTAACAAAGCACAAATAGTGGGAAAAGTAGGAAGAACCCTTCATTCATTTATTCATTCATTCATTCAATTGTATTTACTGAGCACTTGCTGTGTGCAAAGCCCTGGACTAAGTGCCCGGGAGAGTACAGTCTAAAAATAAGCAGACACATTTCCTGCCCACAACAAGCTCACAGTCTAGAGGGGGAGATAGATATTAATATAAGCCCGTTGTTGGGTAGGGACCCTCTCTATATGTTGCCGACTTGTACTTCCCAAGCGCTTAGTACAGTGCTCTGCACACAGTAAGCGCTCAATAAGTACGATTGAATGAATGAATGAACTAGCATTCGTTGTTGTACTGTCACTCTCCCAAGTGCTAGGTACAGGGCTTTGCACACAGTATATGCTCAATAAATACAATTGAATGAATGAATGAAATAAATACATTTTAGGATCAGATACAGATCAGAAGAAAACAGATATAAGGGGATGACCTGTTGGTACCTTGCTTTGCTTATGATAAAGAGCTTAATAAACATTACGATTGAGTGATTATTGATTCCCATTCACACTCAGTGTAGGGTGGCTCTGTTCAAGCAGTGTGGCTCAGTGGAAAGAGCCCAGGCTTGGGAGTCAGAGGTCATGGGTTCTAATCCCAACTCCGCCACTTGTCTTGGAGAAGCAGCGTGGCTCAGTGGAAAGAGCCTGGGCTCTGGAGTCAGACATCATGGGTTCAAATCCTGCCTCCGCCAATTGTCAGCTGTGTGACTTTGGGAGAGTCACTTGACTTCTCTGTGCCTCAGTTCCCTCATCTGTAAAATGGGGATGAAGACTGTGAGCCCCACGTGGGTCAACCTGATCACCTTGTATCCCCCCAGTGCTTAGAACAGTGCTTTGCACATAGTAAGTGCTTAACAAATACCATTAATATTATTATTGTCTTCTGTGTGACCTTGGGCAAGTCATTTCACTTCTCTGTGCCTCAGTGACCTCATCTGAAAAATGGGGATGAAGAGTGAGCCCCCCAGGGGACAACCCGGTTACCTTGTATCTACAACAGTTCTTGGCACATAGTAAGCGTTTAACAAACACCATCATCATCATTCAAGACTCCTTCTGCCCATCATCCCTCCTCCACCCCCGACAATGCACCTGACCGGTTGATTGTTCAACAGGTCAGGAGCTTTGTACAGTGCTCCACAACCTGTAGGCGCTCGATAAATAGTATCGATTGATTGACTGATCAAGGAGGGTTAGTTCATTGATCATTCCCACAATGCTGGGGCTGTCCTTTAATTCAACCTAGATTTCCTTTCCTTCCTTCCATCCTGCTCCTCTTCACCCCTGAGTTTTCGGCTCCTATTTTCAGGGCAAATGTGGACAGTCCTCTTTGGCTGGGTCGCTTATCAAATATTTGCAGACGACTCTTCCTCTTCGCTTAGTCAACCGATACATATTTATTTAGCTCCTTTAGTCATTTCTCCAAAAAATCAATTCCACCTTTCCCTCTGTGGTTCTGGTTGCTCCCTGATCACCCCCTTTTCTCTAAATCATCTAATTCCAACGCTGGCATGAGCAGCCCTCTCCCACTTGGTTGAATTTACAATCACAAAGGGGAGCCTCTGAGGGGGTCTGAAATTTGGGATTGGAGTCTTCCCGAGGGGGGAGTCGAACTATCCATGGCCAAGAGTCCATCAATTATTGACACCCTTTGCTCCTACTGTTCCTGGGACCTGGAATTCCCTTTCCTCTCGGAGCCAGATCAAAGTCCTCTACAACTTTAAAGCCCTCCTCAAATCCCTTTTAGACTGTGAGCCCACTGTTGGGTAGGGACTGTCTCTATATGTTGCCAATTTGTACTTCCCAAGCGCTTAGTACAGTGCTCTGCACATAGTAAGCGCTCAATAAATACGATTGATGATGATGATGAAATCCCGCCTCCTCCAAGAGGTCTTACTCAATCAATCCGTGGAATAATGGTATTTACTGAGCCCTTTACTGTGCGCTTGGGAGAGCGCAATACTACAGAGTTGGTCGACAAACTCTCTAGTGAAGTGACTTGCCCACAGTCTCACTCAGCAGACCAGTGGAAGAGCTGGGATTAGAACCCAAGTCCTTCCGACTCCGAGGCCGGGATTAGAACCCAAGTCCTTCCGACTCCAAGGCCGGGCTCTCTCCACTAAACCACGCCGCTTCTCTAATCCAACTGTTAGATTCCTTCGATCTCTCTGATTGTAAACCCCATGCGGTACAGGGATTGTGCCTAACCTATCTTGTATTCATCCAATCGGGTTTCCTGAGCACTTACCGGAGCCCTGTACTAAGCGCTCGGGAGAGTACGACACAACAATAAACGGACCCGTTCCCTGCCCACAAAGAGCCCCAGTGTTCAGTGCAGTCCTCGGCGCATAGTAAGCACTTAAAAACATGCTATTATTATTATTATTTCAGTGGAACCTCTTGCTGTCAGAGAAGGAAATCACAGGACGGGTGACCAAAGTGGTGTGGACAAACTCCAGTGCCAGAGAACTGTGGGGAAAGAAAACAACAGCCAACCCATCTGGCCTGAATTCATTCACTTGTATTTATTGAGCGCTTACTGCAGCGTGGCTCAGTGGAAAGAGCCCGGGCTTTGGAGTCAGAGGTCATGGGTTCCAATCCCGGCTCCGCCATTTGTCAGCTGTGTGACTTTGGGCAAGTCACTTAATTTCTCTGGGCCTCAGTTACCTCATCTGTAAAATGGGGATTAATCAATCAATCGTATTTATTGAGCACTTACTGTGTGCAGAGCACTGTACTAAGCGCTTGGGAAGTACAAGTTGGCAACATTAAGACTGTGAGCCCCCCGTGGGACAACCTGATCACCTTGTAACCTCCCCAGCGCTTAGAACAGTGCTTTGCACATAGTAAGTGCTTAATAAATGCCATTATTATTACTGTGTGGAGAGCACTGTCCTAAGCGCTGAATTAGAGACCAGGGCCTGGACAAGATCGTCTCTTGAGGTCCTGCCCACCAAGATGTCTCTGGAGTTTTCCGGAATCAGATATTCACTCATTCATTCCTTTAATCATATTTATTGAGCGCTTACTGTATACAGAGGACTGTACTAAGCGCTTGGGAGACTATGATACAGCAATAAACAGTCACATTTCCTGCCCACAGGGAGCTTACAATCTAGACGGGGAGGGAGACAGAAATGAAGATAAGTAAATAAATGACAGCCCCATAAGTGCTGTGGGGCTGAGAGTGGGGAAGAACAAAGGGAGCAAGTCATCTTCCCTTATATCTATCCCACTGCTTAGTACATAGCCAATGCTCCCTTCTGCATCACCCTGACTTGTTCATTCATTCATTGTCAGTCAATCGTATTTACTGAGCGCTTACTGTGTGCAGAACACTGTACTAAGTGCTTGGGAAGTACAAGTCGGCAACATATAGAGACGGTCCCTACCCAACAGCGGGCTCACAGTCTAGATTAAGATTGTGAGCCCCACGTGGGACAACCTGATCACTTTGTAACTTCCCCAGTGCTTAGAACAGTGCTTTGCACCTAGTAAGCGCTTAATAAATGCCATTATTATTATTATTATTATTCTCTGTGCCTCAATTACCTCATCTGTAAAATGGGGATTAAGATTGTGAACCCCACGTGGGACAACCTGATAACCTTGTATCTACCCCAGTGCTTAGAACAGTGCTTGGCACATAGTAAGCGCTTAACAAATGCCAGCATTATTATATCTATTTTATTTATTTGTATTGGTGTCTCTCCCCCTGCCTAGACTGTAAGCTCATTGTGGGCAGGGAATATGACTGTTTTTTTTTTTTTTGTATCCTACTCTCCCAAGCGTTTAGTACAGTGCTCTGCACATAGTAAGCGCTCAATAAATACGATTGATGATGATGATGATGCTCTGACACAATAAGCGCTCAATAAATACAATTGAATGAATGAAATACCAAATTTCCTCAGTTTCCTCATCTGCCAGTCAGTCAGTCAATTGTACCTATTTAGTGCTTACTCTGTGTAGAGCATTGTACTAAGAGCTTCATGGCTTAGTGGAAAGAGCCCGGGCTTGGGAGTCAGAGGTCATGGGTTCTAATCCCGGCTCCGCCACTTGTCAGCTGTGTGACTTTGGGCAAGTCACTTCACTTCTCTGTGCCTCAGTTACCTCATCTGTCAAATGGGGATTGCGTTTGTGAGCCCCACGTGGGACAACCTGGTTACCTTGTATCCCCCATAGTGCTTAGGACAGTGCTTGATACATAGTAAGCGCTTAACAAATGCCATCATTATTATTATTATTAGGAGAGTACCATATAAAAATAAACAAGTCACATTCCCTGCCCGCAATGAGCTTACAGTCTAGAGGGGGAGACAGGCATTAAGAGAAATAAATTTATTTAATGAGTCAGTCAGCTAGTCAATCAATCAATCAGTGATATTTATTGATTGCTATTAAGCACTTGAGGGAGTACACTACTATGGAGTTTGTAGACACCTTCCCTGCCCACAAGGAGCTTACGGTCTAGAAACGGGGATTCAATATCTGTTGTTCCTTCTACTTAGACTATGAACCCCATGGGGTACAGGACCTTTGAACGATCTCATCGTTTTGTTTCATCCTCAGCCCTTAGTACAGTGCTTTGGAGTCAGTTCGTGGGTTCAAATCCTGGCTACACCAATTGTCATTCAATCAATCAATCAATCGTATTTATTGAGCGCTTACTGTGTGCAGAGCACCGTACTAAGCGCTTGGGAAGTACAAGTTGGCAACATAAAGAGACGGTCCCTACCCAGCAGTGGGCTCACAGTCTAGAAGTGTGATTTGTCAGCTGTGTGACTTCGGGCAAGTCACTTAACTTCTCTGGGCCCCAGTTACCTCATCTGTAAAATGGGGGTTAAGACCGTGAGCCCCACTTGGGACAACCTGATCACCTTGTAACCTCCCCAGCGCTTAGAACAGTGCTTTGCACATAGTAAGCGCTTAATAAATGCCATCATCATTATTATTACAGTGCCTGCCCCATAGTAAGCACTAAACAATTATTATTATTATTGTTATTATCCAAGCGCTTAGTACAGTGCTCTGCACACAGTAAGTGCTCAATAAATACGATTGATTGATTATTATCATCATCGGAAGTTGGTAAAGGAAGCGAGGCAGAAGTTGGATGATCTGAGGAACAGCGGAGAAAAATAAATGCAGATGTTGATTAAATTGGAATTCCTTACTTTGCCCAGATGCTGAGAATCGTAATCTGGGGTGATATGAGTCACTTCCTCCAGCTGGAAGGACAAATGCGTTTTCGACATTCCTTAGCCTGCAGATGGCCCTCGGCCCTTGCGTTAGTGGCTGCCTGGGATTTTGGCTCCTAGCCGTCGCCGTGTGGGCTCAGAGCACGGAACCCTCTCTAGACTGTAAACTCGCTGTGGGCAAGGAATAATAATAATAATAATAACCATAATGACATTTATTAAGCGCTTACTATGTGCAAAGCACTGTTCTAAGCACTGGGGAAGTTACAAAGTGATCAGGTTGTCCCACGTGGGGCTCACAGTCTTAATCCCTATTTTTCAGATGAGGTAACTGAGGCCCAGAGAAGTTGACTTGCCCAAAGTGACACAGCTGACAACTGGCGGAGCCGGGATTTGAACCCTCGACCTCTGACTCCAAAGCCCGGGCTCTTTCCACTGAGCCACGCTGCTCAGTGCCTGTTATATTCATTCAGTCGTATTTATACAGAGAAGCAACTTGGGTCAGTGGAAAGAGCCCGGGCTTTGGAGACAGAGTTAATGGGTTCAAACCCTGGCTCTGCCACTTGTCAGCTGTGTGACTTTGGGGAATTCACTTCACTTCTCTGTGCCTCAGTTAAGTCAGCTGTAAAAAATGGTGATTGAGACTGTGAGCCCCCTGTGGGACAATGTGATCACCTTGTAACCTCCCCAGCGCTTAGAACAGTGCTTTGCACATAGTAAGCGCTTAATAAATGCCAGTATTATTATTATTATACTCTCCCAAGCACTTAGTACAGTGCTCTGCACTCAGTAAGTGCTCGATAAATCCGGTTGACTAACTGAGAACTGTGGTAATCCTGTGATCGACGCTCCCAGCAAGTGCCTTGCCCAAAGTCACACATCTGACAATTGGCAGAGCCAAATTATATTATGATTTAAGATGATGAAAAGTAGGTGTTTTTGTCCTTAATGATTTGGGTGAGCCGTCTTAACTGGATCCCATTTCCCGAATAATGATTCCACCTGCCACTTAGCCTCGCCCTAGGTGTAGACGTTACTTGTCAGTTGTGTGACCTTAAGCAAGTCACTTCACTTCTCTGTGCCTCAGTTCCCTCACCTGTCAAATGGGGGTGAAGACTGTGAGCCCCACGTGGGACAAAGACTGTGTGCAACCCGATTATGCAGCGCTTAGAACAGTGCCTGGCACATAGTAGGCGCTTATCAAATACCATTATTATTATTATTACCTAGAAGGGCGGCAAGAAGGGGTTTCGACCTCCCCCTGGTGATCGGATGGGGGAACTGCAGCGGGCGGTTTAGACGCCTCTGAAGGGAGGATTTCCTGTCTTAGACGCCTCTGAAGGGAGGATTTTCGGTTTTAGACGCCTCTGAAGGGAGGATTTTCGGTCTTAGATGCCTCTGAAGGGAGGATTGTCGTTCTTTCCCTCCGGATCAGTTCTGGAGTTGGAGTAGGAGGCTACTACAGGTGACCAGAGCCCATGTCCCCACGCTTGCAGGTGTGGCCGAGGGATACAAAGCAGAACCACTTCTCCCAGGTGCACGTTTCAGATTGTCCCGTGGCTGTCAGCGGCAGGCCTAGTGGATAATGATAATGATAATAATAATAATAATAATAATGGTATTTGATAAGCACTTACTATGTAAGCGCTGAGAAGCAGCATGGCTCAATGGAAAGAGCACAGGCTTGGGAATCAGAGGTCATGGGTTCTATTATGTGTGCTCTGCCACATAATAATAATAATAATAATGGCATTTATTAAGCGCTTACTATGTGCAAAACACTGTTCTAAGCACTGGGGAGTTTATATGGTGATCAGGTTGTCCCACAGGGGCTCACAGTCTTAATCCCCATTTTACAGATGAGGTAACTGAGACACAGAGAAGTCAAGTGACTTGCCCAAAGTCACACAGCTGACAATTGGCGGAGCTGGGATTTTAAACCCATGACCTCTGACTCCAAAGCCCGGGCTCTTTCCACTGAACCACACTGCTTCTCACATGTCTGCTGTGTGACCTTGGACAAGTCACTTAACTTCTCTGAGCCTCAGTTCCCTCATCTGTAAAATGGGGATTAAGAGTGTGAGCCCTACATGGGACAACCTGATCACCTTGTAGCCCCCCCAGCGCTTAGAACAGTGCATCGCCCATAGTAAGAGCTTAACAAATGTCATTATTATTATTATTATTATTATTATTATGTTTCAAGCACTGTTCTAGGCACTGGGGTAGATACAAGGTCATCAGGTTGTTCCACGTGGGGCTCACAGACAGGGAAACTGAGACACAGAGAAGTTAAGTGACTTGCCCAAAGTCACACAGCTGACAAGTGGTGGAGCTGGGATTAGAATCCACGACCTATAACCAACATAACCAAGTTATGTTGCCAACTTGTACTTCCCAAGCGCTTAGTACAGTGCTCTGCACACAGTAAGCACTCAATAAATACGATTGAATGAATGAATGAATGAATGACTTCTGACTCTTAAGCCCGGGCTCTTGCCACTAAGCCACGCTGCTTCTCGGGGATAGAGCACGGGCCTGGGATTTAAAGGACCTGGGTTCTAATTCCGCTCCTCTACTTGGCTGCTGGGTGCCCTTGGGCATGTCACTTCACTTCTCTATGCCTCAGGAACCTCGTTCATTCAATCATATTTATTGAACGCTTATGATGTGCAGATCACTGTACTAAGCGTGTGGGAGAGTTCAATATGACAATATAACGGACACATTCCCTGCCCACAGAGAGCTTATTGTCTAGAGGATTCATCTGTAAAGTGAGGCTTAAGATTGTGAGCCCCATGTGGGACAGGGACTACATTCAACCTGACTGAGAAGCAACGAGGCCTAGAGGAAAGAGCCAAGGCCTGGGAGAAGTCTTGTGTTCTAATCCCGGCTCTGCCACCTGTCTGCTGTGTGACCTTGGACAAGTCACTAAACTTCTCTGAGCCTCAGTTAAAATGGGAATCAAGACTGTGAGCCCCACTTGGGCCATGGACTGCGTCCAACCTGATTACCTTGTTTCTACCCTAGTGCTTAGAATAGTGCTTGGCACAAAGGAAATGCTTAACAAATACCACAATTGTTATTATTATTAATAATAGCTTGTATTCATTCATTCATTCAATCGTATTTATTGAGCGTTTACTGTGTGCAGAGCACTGTACTAAGTGCTTGGGAAGTACAAGTTGGCAACACATAGAGACGATCCCTACCCAACAGTGGGCTCACAGTCTAGAAGGGGAAGACAGAGAACAAAACAAAACATAGCAACAAAAAAATAAATAGAATAAATATGTACAAATAAAATAAATAAATAGAGTAATAAATACGCACAAACATATCATCATCATCATCATCATCATCATCAATTGTATTTATTGAACGCTTACTATGTGCAGAGCACTGTACTAAGAGCTCGGGAAGTACAAGTTGGCAACACATAGAGACGGTCCCTACCCAACAGTGGGCTCACAGTTTAGAAGGGGAAGACAGAGAACAAAACAAAACATATCAACAAAAAATAAATAGAATAAATATGTACAAATAAAATAAATAGAGTAATAAATACATACAAACATGTCATCATCATCAATTGTATTTATTGAGCACTTACTGTGTGCAGAGCACTGTACTAAGCGCTTGGGAAGTACAAGTTGGCAACACATAGAGACGGTCCCTACCCAACAGCGGGCTCACAGTCTAGAAGGGGAAGACAGAGAACAAAACAAAACATATCAACCAAAAAATAAATAGAATAAATATGTACAAATAAAATAAATAGAGTAATAAATCCGTACAAACATATATACATATATACAGGTGCTGTGGGGAGGGGAAGGAGGTAAGGCGGGGGGATGGGGAGGGGGAGGAGGGGGAGAGGGGGCTCAGTCTGGGAAGGCCTCCTGGAGGAGGTGAGCTCTCAGTAGGGCCTTGAAGGGAGGAAGAGAGCTAGCTTGGCGATTAATCTACTGCTGCACTTAGTACTTAGACACATAGTAAGCGCTTACTAAATACCATCCTCATCATCATCCCGTGATGTGTGACTCCTCCTCACTGTAGGTTTCCAAAATGCCCTTGACTCTCCGGCTCTTTCTAGAGGCTTCTGGGCCAGAACCATGGCCACAGGCCGGGCCGGTCTGTCCATCCATTGAAGCATCCCAACGGCCCTCTGCGAAAAGCACGTGTCCACCCCTCCCCGTTCGGATGTCTATAGACTGTACACCCGATGTGGGCAGGGAATGTCTCTATGGACTCTCATGTTGTACTCTTCCAAGTGCTTAGTACAGTGCTTTGCCCACAGTAAGTGCTCAAGAAATACCATTGACGATGATGTCTGGTGCTCTTTCTCTCTCTCTCTCTCTCACTCACACACACAAACAAACTCCCCACCTCCCCCCGATTGATTCCTGGCATTCGTTGCGGAAAAAGGACATTGCTGGACAGGGAGGAATGAAGCAGGATTCTTGCTGGGAATAACTTGGAAACTGCCAGTTGGATGGTCCTGCGGGGAGTGGAAACAGCAGAGTTGTTTGTTTTCCTCCTCCTCCTCCTTCCCTCCTCCTCAGTCAGTCAGTCAATCAATCCTATTTATTCAGCGCTTACTCTTTTTGGAGCGCTGTACTAAGGGCTTGGGAGGGTACAGTACGACCATAAAACAGACGTATTCCCTGCCCACGGTGAGCTTGCAGCCTACAGGGAGAGACAGACATTAAAAAAAATAAATACGACAGACATATACATAAGTGCTGTGGGGCTGGGAGGGGGGATGAATAATGGGAGAAAGTCAGGGAGTTGAAGAAAATGAAAGAGGACTTGGGCAGGGAGGGCATCTTGGAAGAAATGTATCTTTAATAAGGCTTTAAAACGGGGGAGAGAGTGATTGTTGGATATGAAGACGGAGAAGCAGCGTGGCTCAGTGGAAAGAGCACGGGCTTTGGAGTCAGAGGTCATGGGTTCAAATCCCAGCTCCTCCAATTATCAGCTGTGTGACTCTGGGCAAGTCACTTAACTTCTCTGGGGCTCAGTTGCCTCATCTGTAAAAGGGAGATTAAGACTGTGAGCGCTCCATGGGACAACCTGATCACCTTGTAACCTCCCCAGTGCTTAGAACACTGCTTTGCACATAGTAAGTGCTTAATAAATGCCATTATTATTATTATTAGGGAGGGCGTTCCAGGCCAGAGGCCAGACGGGAGTGAGAGGTCAGCGGTGAGATAGGCAAAATGGAGGCACATTGAGAAGATTAATATTAGAGGTGCAAAATGTGAGGGCTGGATTGTCTTAGGAGAGTGGGGAGGTAAGGTAGGAGGGGGCAAGGTGATTGAGTGCTTTAACGCCGATGGTGAGGAGTTTCTGTTTGATAAGGAGGTGGATGGGCCACCACTGGAGGTTCTTGAGGAGTGGGGAAATATGGCCTGAGCGTTTTTTGTAGAAAAATGGTATGGGCAGCAGTGCGAAGTACGGACTGGAGTGGGGAGAGATGGGAGGCTTGGAGGTCAGTAAGAAGGTTGATAGGGTAATCAAGACGGGATAGGACAAGTGCTTGTAGCTTGCCCCTCTGGATCCAGGGAGCTGCTCCTTGATTCCCCACCACTCCACGTTGGGCTGGGGATTCTCCCATGTAGACTGGGGGGCTCGGAGGTGGGGGGTGTCCAGAGGGCAGGGCCACCCCTGGGGCTCGGTGAATGTACGTCTCTGTGGACCGACCTGCTGTGGGACCCTGGGCAAGTCTTTGTGCATCTTTGTGCAGAAAGGCTCTGGGCACATTACTCCCCTCCTCAAAAATCTCCAGTGGCTGCCTGTCAACCTACGAATCAAGCAAAAACTCCTCACCCTGGGCTTCAAGGCTGTCCATCACCTCACCCCCTCCTACCTTACCTCCCTTCTCTCTTCTCCAGCCCAGCCCGCACCCTCCAACCTCTAACCTCCTCACCATACCTCGTTCTCGTCCGTCCCACCATCGACCCCCAGCCCAAGTCCTCCCCCTGGCCCGGAATGCCCTCCCTCCGCCCATCCGCCAAGCTTAGCTCTCTTCCTCCCTTCAAAGCCCTCCTGAGAGCTCACCTCCTCCAGGAGGCCTTCCCAGACTGAGCCCCCTTTTCCCTCTCCTCTTCCCCACCCCCGGCCCTACCTCCTTCCCCTCCCTACAGCACCTGTATATATGTCTGTACAGATTTATCACTCTATTTATTTCACTTGTACATATTTACTGTTCTATTTATGTTGTTGATGATGTGCATTTAGCTTTAATTCCATTTGTTCTGACGACTTGACACCCATCCACATGTTTTGTTTTGTTGTCTGTCTCCCCCTTCTAGACTGTGAGCCCGCTGTTTGTTTGCTAGGCACTTACCACGCGCCAGGCACCATTCTAAGAGCTGGGGTGGAAACCAGCAAATTGGGTCGGACCGTCTCCCTATCCCACGTGGGGCTCACAGTCTCCATCCCCATTTTGCAGATGAGGGAACTGAGGCACAGGGGAGTTGGGTGACTCGCCCAGGGTCATAGAGCGGACAAATGGCAGCAAACCTTGTGACTCCCAGGGCCCGTGCTCTATCCCTATGCCATACTGCTTATCTATCGATGGTTATCCATTAATCTCTGGTATGTACTGAGCGCTCGCTTGCCCTGTGGAGAGCCCCGCACAAAACGCTCAGGAGGGTCCACTCCAACAGAGTCAGTCGACGGGACCCTTGCCCACAAGGAGTTTAGAGGAGGAGTTGGGCGTTCCGAACGGATTCTTGGATTGGTTTCATCACACCCCGCAGACAAACGTTTTCAGTCGATGCCTGCCGGTGACAAAGGAAGAAATCATCTTTAGGAGGCGTGAAGGTGGAGCCGTCTAGTCTCGGCTTGCTACCGCTTCGGCAGAACCCTTTCATTTTGGCCTCTGATGGCTTCTGCTTAGTTACTCGGTTTGATGAAGAAAAATTGGATCTGGCACCTGCGGTATTGGGGAACATCCAGCTCCTCCATTTTACTCGCTTTTGTCCCGCTACACATCCGCCGTACACCCCTGGCCTGGAATGCCCCCCCTCCCCGCATCCGCCAAGCTAGCTCTCTTCCTCCCTTCAAGGCCCTACCGAGAGCTCACCTCCTCCAGGAGGCCTTCCCGCACTGAGCCCCCTCCTTCCTCTCCCCCTCCTCCCCCTCTCCATCCCTCCCGCCTTACCTCCTTCCCTTCCCCACAGCACCTGTATATATGTATATATGTTTGTACGTATTTATTACTCTGTTTATTTATTTATTTTACTTGTACATATCTATTCTATTTATTTTATTTTGTTAATATGTTTTGTTTTGTTCTCTGTCACCCCCTTCTAGACTGTGAGCCCACTGTTGGGTAGGGACCCTCTATGTGTTGCCAACTTGTACTTCCCAAGCGCTTAGTACAGTGCTCTGCACACAGTAAGCACTCAATAAATACGATTGATTGATTGATTGTTGGGTAGGGACCACCTCTATATGTTGCCGACTTGTACTTCCCAAGCGCTTAGTACAGTGTTCTGCACACAGTAAGCGCTCAATAAATACGATTGAATGACTGACTGAATGAAGTCACTACACTTCACCGCACCTCAGTTCCCTCATCTGCAGAATGAGGATTCAATCCCCATTCTCCCTCCGACTTAGACTATGAGCCCCCAGTGGGACCTGATGATCTTGTCTCCACCCCAGCGTTTAGTACAGTGCTTGGCACACAGTAAGCGCTTGACAGATCCCACAGTTATTATTGTGAAGTGACTGGATCAAGGTCACTCGACAGGCAAGCGACAGAGCTGGGATTAGAACCTAGGATGCTTGACCTCGTCGTCTTTCCACTAGGCCATGCTGCTGGCGGGGGGAAGCCTAGTTCTTGGGATCGTAATTATCTCGAAGGGAGGGTTAGTGTCTGCTATCTCCTTTGCCTTCTGTAAAGCTGTTAGTCTGGTGCTGGGCAGACACTAGGAGCTCAATCAATTCAATCGTATTTATTTATTGCGTGCTTACTGCGTGCAAAGCACCGTACTAAGCGCTTGGGAAAGTACAATAGAACAATAAGCAGACACATTCCCCGCCCACAACAAGCTTACTGTCTAGAGGGGGGAGACAGACATTAATAGAAAAATAATTAAATGATGGATACGGACATAAGTGCATAGAGAAGCAGCGTGGCTCAGCGGGAAGAGCCCGGGCTTTGGAGTCAGAGGTCATGGGTTCAAATCCCGCCTCTGCCACTTGTCTGCTGTGTGACTTTGGGGAAGTCACTTCACTTCTCTAGGCCTCAGTTACCTCATCTGTAAAATGGGGATTAAAACTGTTAGCCCCCCCGTGGGGCAACCTGATCCCATTGTAACCTCCCTAGTGCTTAGAACAGTGTTTTGCACATAGTAAGCGCTTAACAAGTGCCATCATTATTATTATAATAAGTGCTGTGGGGCTGGGAGGGGGAAGAACGAAGAGAGCAAGGCCGGGAGATTCACTGAATCTCACTGACTGACCCCATTTTTTCCATCCTGAAATGAGTTCCGAGGGCTGTTGCTGATGCATTTTGGATGGTCTTTGCTCTGGATATTTCCTCTCCATTTCTGGAAATTCAGACTCGGCCCTAAAACTCCCTGCTCTCTTACGCTTGGAAAACGCCGTGTCTTTGGAAATCGTGTCTTCTGAAGAATTCAGTTAATCAATTGAACCAATTGATTAAATTGAATAATAATAATAATAATGATGATGATGGCATTTATTAAGCACTTACTATGTGCAAAGGACTGTTCTAAGCGCTGGGAAGGTTACAGATGATCAGGTTGTCCCACGTGAGGCTCACAGTCTTAATCCCCATTTTACAGATGAGGTAACTGAGGCACAGAGAAGTTAAGTGACTTGCCCAAAGTCACACAGCTGACAATTGGCGGAGCTGGGATTGAAGCAACGTGGCCTAGTGGAAAGAGCCCAGGCCTGGGAATCAGAGGACCTGGGTTCTGATCCCGGCTCTGCCACTTGTCTGCTGTGTGACTTTGGGCAAGTCACTTCACTTCTCTGTGCTTCAGTTACCTCATCTGGTAAATGGGGATTAAGACTGTGAGCTCCATGTGGGACATGGACTGTGTCTAGCCAGATTATCTTGTGCCTACCCCAGTGCTTAGCACAGTGCCTGTGACCCATAGGAAGCGCTTAACAAACACCATAAAAAATGGGGAATAAGGGGTTAGGTTATGTTTTCTGCTTTAAGCGCATGTTTTGCTTAGCTATTTCTTCCTTTTTATTTATTTAGGTGACTTCAGTGATGTCTTCTTCCAGCCCAAATGGTAACTGTGCCGGATTAATCACCTGAATAGTTTTTATTGATTTAGTTGAATTTCATAGTCAGTGGCATCCTCTTCAAGCACAAAGGATAACTTCATACATACATTCGACCGTCCAGAGAAGTGAAAGGATGCTTTGACTTTTCATTTTTTTCAGCGATGTGAACGGTTGACTCATTTCACCTCAAACTAGCCCTCAACGGCTAAATTTTGGCCCTGACTTCCAGTTATCTAAAACTCCTGCCCGGAAGTTGAGGTATGCGCTGAGAATGTCCCTTCACATCCTCCCTCTCCCTCCATATCCACCAGACCACCACTCTCTCCACCCTCAAATCTTTATTAAGGTCACATCTTCTCCAAGAGGCCTTCCCCACGTAAGCCCTCTTTTCCCTGGCTCACTCTCCCTTCTGCGTCGACTAAGCTCACTGTGGGCAGGGAACGTGTCCGTTATATTGTTCTATTGTCTTCTCCCAAGCACTTAGTACAGTGCTCTGCACACAGTTAGTACTCGATAACTCTTATTGACTAACTATGCGCTTTGATCTGTGACCTTCGGACATTTGATGTTCACCCCACCCCTGCAGCCCCATAGCACTTATATACATACCTTAAAATTACTTATTTATTCATATCGACTTCTGTCTGCCCCTCTAAACTGCAAGCTCGTTGTGGGCAGGGAACGTGTCTGTTAATTCTGAGGTACTCTACCAAGTGCTTAGTACAGCACTCCGCACCTTGCATGCTCTCCATTAATACCATTGGTTGATTGATTGATTGATTGAGAATGTCCTTCTCCTCTTCTCACTCACAGTGTGATGATTCGCCCCAGAGACGATGTTTATTCACTTGCACTGCGGGTGAAAAATCCTTCGCCTCACCCAGGGCAGACCGTGAAGTCGAGCCTTCCGCTTCTGGTTCTTCCCACCCTCCCGGATTCTGGGGAGTTTATGGAAATGAAACGCAGCTTTGGGCTCAGGGGCCGGAATTCCAGACCTATCATGACAGGGCGTGTGTGCTTTTAGCTCGGAAAATTCCACCGCTCTTTATGCCAGAGCTGCCTGCGGGCCCAAGTTTCCTAGTGAATGTGATTCTGCAGAGGGGAAATAGGTCTCCCGTTTATTTGTCCCTGTCATCGGTCAGAGCTTCCTGTGGGCAGACCCTATGCCTAAAAGTGGCGTGGGGACCAGGATGCCGCAAGACCCTGCCTGAACCCTCTGCCCCCGGCTCTTGGCAGGGCAGCTTGGTAGAGAAGCAGTGTGGCTCAATGGAAAGAGCCCAGGCTTGGGAGTCAGAGGTCATGGGTTTGAATCCCGGCTCCGCCACATGTCTGCTGTGTGACCTTGGGCAAGTCATTTAACTTCTCTGAGCCTCAGTTACCTCATCTGTAAAATGGGGATTAAGACTGTGAGCCCCACGTGGGACAACTTGATCACTTTGTATCCCCCCAGTGCTTAGAACAGTGCTTTACACATAGTAAGCACTTAACAAATGCCATCATCATTATTATTATTTCACTTCCCTGGCCTCAGTTACCGCAACTGTAAAAATGGGGATTAAGAATATGGACCCCATGTGGGATGGGGACTGTGTCCAATCTGATTGACTTGTGTCTGCTCAGAGCTTAGAACAGTGCTTGACACATAGTAGAGGCTTAACAAGTACCATTATTATTATTATTAATATTAATACCTGTCACAAAGGCTTTGGGATAGGAGGGGGGAGGGGCGGCTGACATGTGGCCTCTGTTCCCCTGTCCCATTTGTCCCCTCATTTTAAAATGACAACTTCAGGGGTCTTTTTTAATGGTGTTTGTTAAGCATTTACTGTGTGCCAGGCACTGGAATAAGCTCTGGGGTAGATACAACATTAGAAACTTGCATATAAAATTCCTTATTCATCCATTCATATTTATTAAGCACTTACAGAGCACTGTATTTAGCATGGAATGGGCATGGAGTGGGTCTGCTAACTCTGTTGTAGCATACTCTCCCAAACGCTTAGTACGCTGCTCTGCAACGTAGTAAGCACTCAATAAATACCACCGATTGATTGTTTCAAGCCCTGGGGTAGATTCCAGATAATGAGATCCCACAGGGGCTTTACAGAATTAGTAGGAGGGAGTATGCCATGTTTGCAGAGCCTGATGTCGTTTTCTCTTTTTGTCTCCTTGTCTCTCTTTCCATATGAAGCATTCCAGAGAAACATCATGGTTCAATAGAAAGAGCCCGGGCTTTGGAGTCAGTGGTCATGGGTTCAAATCCCTACACCGCCAATTGTCAGCTTTGTGACTTTGGGCAAGTCACTTAACTTCTCTGCGCCTCAGTTACCTCATCTGTAAAATGGGGATTGACTGTGAGCCCTCCCATGGGACAACCTGATCACCTTATAACGTCCCCAGCACTTAGCACATAGTAAGCGCTTAATAAATGCCATCATTGTTATTATTATTATTTGCTTTACCAAATATGAAGGGGACCCTGGAATGCTTTGCACTTAGTACAGGGCTCTGCACACAGTAAGCGCTCAATAAATACGACTGAATGAATGAATGCTTAATTGTCTGGAATCAGGCAGGGCTAATGTGGGAAGGCTTCCTGGGGCAGGCGGGTTTTTAGGAGAATTCCGGACTAAGGGAGAAACTGGACTAATAATAATAATAATGATGATGGCATTTATTAAGCGCTTACTATGTGCAAAGCACTGTTCTAAGCGCTGGGGAGGTTACAAGGCGATCAGGTTGTCCCACGGGGGGCTTACAGTCTTCATCCCCATTTTACAGATGAGGTAACTGAGGCACAGAGAAGTGACGTAACTTGCCCAAAGTCACACAGCTTAGAATTGGCGGAGCCGGGATTTGAACCCATGACCTCTGACTCCAGAGCCCGTGCTCTTTTCCACTGAGCCACGCTGCTTCCCCTAGCTAAGAGCAGGGATGGGGAGACGGTCCCAGGCAGCAGCCTGGAGCTGGAAGGGCGGAATGCGGAAGGAGGGGTGGAGCTCCTCTCGGTGGGAAACTTATTTTCTCAGGTTGAGGCAGCAGGGGACCAGAAAACAGCTGCTCCCTCCAGAATGTGACCCCAAGCCCTGAGGCCTACACCCCTCCTTTGCCAAAATAATCCAGCCGATCCAGGCAGTGTTCAGAGAGGGAGGAGGAGGAGGCCTGAACCAGGCTCAGAGCATTCCACAATATCCTTTGAAGCAGAAGCCAAGAGGACATTACCCAGTTTCCCCATCCGGGCCCACGTGGCTTCACAACTCTACGGTCTGATCTCCGAAGCGGTGCCGTTTTGGGGGCCTCGGTCGGGAGGCTGTTAGGAATGGCGGGGGGCGGGGGTGGTGGGCAAAGGAAAGAGGCTCTGCACTCCAGTCCTCCAGGAACCTGCAAGAAAAGCCACCATGGACCCCTACCCCCTTTCCCCACCACGCGTCCAGGAGGAAAGGGACTCAGGCCAGTAGGCAGCTGCCCAGGAGAGATGATCAGATTATGTGTCTCCGGGTTCCTTCCTGGATTCCTGAAATCCAGTGGGTGTTTATGTGCAAGACGGGAAATCCGGCTCATGAAAAGTAAATATGCACTACTGAGCTCCCCAAAACCCCTAGGGGAGATGGGGACACAGAGAGAGTGATGGAGCCCGGGCCTAGGAATCAGACGGTCGTGGGTTCTAATCCCAGTTCCGCCACTCATCTGCTGTGTGGCCTTGGGTGAGTCACTTGGCTTCTCTGGGCCTCAGTTCCCTCATCAGGAAAATGGGGATTGAGACTGTGACCCCCACGGGGGATAGGGACTGTGTCCAACCTGATTTGCTTGTATCCACCTCAGCGCTTAGTGCAGTGCCTGGCACCTAATACGCACTTAACAAATACCATGATTATTATTAATATTATTAGAGAGAGGATTTGGCCTGGGGAAATTGTGGGGAACAAATCAAGGCCGACCCTTTGGCAGCTTAATCTCAGGGATGAGGGAAAGCGGGCAGGGATGATCTATGTTTTTCTCAACGTTCAGAACGTAATGATTTTTTCAGACAGATGTGGTAGGATTGGGAACTGGGTTGCGTAGGAATCAGTCAATCAATCAAATCATATTCATTGAGCATTTATTGTGTGCAGAGCACTGTAGCGCTTGAGGGAGTACAATAAAACAGAGTTGGTAGTCATGTTCCCAGCCCAAAACGAGCTTACGGTCCGGAGGAGAGGTAGACTTTGGACAAACCTCTTTTGAGAGTCAGTGGGGGAAGAAGGGAAGGAAGAGAGCTGAGGAAAGAGGGTGGAGAGGGAAGAGGGTGGAAAAGGGAAGAGGTCAAAGCAGTTCCTTGGGCCTGGTGACCCTGGGCAAAACACTTAACTTCTCCATGCCCCAGTGGAGAAGAAGCAGCAGCATGGCTTTAGTGACAAGAGCACAGGTTTGGGAGTCAAAAGACATGGGTTCTAATCCCGGTTCCGCCACCTGTCTGCTTTGTGACCTTGGGTGAGTCACTTAATAATAATAATAATAATGTTGGTATTTGTCAAGTGCTTACTATGTGCCACGCACTGTTCTAAGCACTGGGTTAGATACAAGATAATCAGGTTGTCCCACGTGGGGCTCACAGTCTTCATCCCCATTTTACAGATGAGGGAACTGAGGCCCAGAGAAGCTAAGTGACTTTCCCAAAGTCACGCAGCTAAGTGGCGGAGCCAGGATACGAACCCATGACCTCTGACTCCAAAGCCCGGCCTCTTTCCACTGAGCCACGCTGCTTTCTTGATTGATTCCTACACAACCCAGTTCTCAATCCTAGCACATCCATCTGAAAAAATCATTACGTTCTGAACATTGAGGAAAAACGTGGATCATCCCTGCCTACTTTCCCTCATCCCTGAGATTAAACCGCCGAACGGTAGGCCTTGATTTGTTCCCCAAAATTTCCCCAGGCCGAATCCTCTAACTTCTGTGGTCCTCAGTTACCTCATCTGTAAAATGGGGATTAAGACAGTGAGCCCCACGTGGGTCAACCTGATTACCTTGTAATAATAATAATAATAATAATGGTATTTGTTAAGTGCTTACTATGTGCCACGCACTGTTCTAAGCACTGGGGTAGATACAAGGTAATCAGGTTGTCCCATGTGGGGCTCACAGTCTTCATCCCCATTTTACAGATGAGGGAACTGAGGTCTAGGGAAGTTCATTCATTCATTCAATCAATCGTATTTATTGAGCGCTTACTGTGTGCAGAGCAGTTAAGTGACTTGCCCAAGGTCACACAGCTGACAACTGGTGGAGCCGGGATTTGATCCCCAGTGCTTAGAACAGCACTTGGCATGTAGTAAGCACTTAAACAAATAACGTATTTATTATTATTTATTAAATAATTCATCTCAGTCTTTTCCCATTCTCCTGTAAGCTTCTTGAGGGCCGGGAATGTATGGCTTGCTGCTGTTCTTAGAGCCCGGCTCTGCACTTCGTAAAAAACACAGATGAATTAATCGTGACCTGCATTTATGGCAAGGACTGCTGACTCTTTAGCTTTGACTCAAATAATGGCCTTCAAAGGGCAAGAGGTCACTGTGTTTTCAATACACAAGTAACATCTGTAGCAGGTTCCCTGCTCTCTAAGGCTGTGGGAGAGACGTGATGTAAAGTTACACAGAAGTGAAGTTAGCACTTAGGTGTAGTTTACCTATCTTCCGCACTTGTGAACCCATGTATATTTAGTTCAATTATTTACTCAGCTATGTCATCCTGAAGTACTCCTCCTGTGCTCTCTGTTACATCCTTGTTATTCTTCCTGATCCCGCTCTTTGCAAATCATCTCTATCTGCTTGCATCTTCTGTTAGATTGTGAGGTTCTTGAGACCAATGCCTGGGTCTTTTGCTTCCGGGTGTATTCTCTTAAAACCTTAAGTAAACTGATTGAATGTCTCTGTGACTTTGGGTTAAAAACTGGGATTTGGGGGTTACCAGCCCCAGAAACGTCTTCCCCTTCCTCTAGGGTCAGTAAGGCAGGGGGGATGGGGCTGGTGGGAAAAATGGGGGTAAAGTAGCCAGTCTGGGGCATTGGGATTATTCATTCATTCATCCAATCGTATTTATTGAGCGCTTACTGGGTGCAGAGCACTGTACTAAGTGCTCACAAATACAATGAGAAGCAGCGTGGCTTAGTGGAAAGAGCCCGGGCTTGAGAGTCAGAGGTCATGGGTTCAAATCCCGGCTCCGCCACTTGTCAGCTGTGTGACTTGGGGCAAGTCACTTCACTTCTCTGTGCCTCAGTTACCTCATCTGTAAAATGGGGATGAAGACTGTGAGCCCCCCGTGGGACAACCTGATCACCTTGTAACCTCCCCAGCACTTAGAACAGTGCTTTGCATGTAGTAAGCGCTTAATAAATGCCATTATTATTATTATTATTATTATTATTATTATTATTATTATCCTCTCTCCCATCCCCACAACACATATGAATATATCTGTAATTATTTATTTTTTCTATTAATGTCTGTCTCCCCCTCTAGACTGTGCGCTTGCTATGGGAAGGACTGCGTCTGTTTGTTGTTCTAGTGTACTCTCCCAAGCATTTAGTACAGTGCTTTGCATGCAGTAAGTGCTCAATAAATATGACTGAACAGTCAGAGCTTCACAACACATATGAATATATCTGTAATTATTTATTTTTTCTATTAATGTCTGTCTCCCCCTCCAGACTGTGAGCTTGTTGTGAGAAGGACAGCATCTGTCTGTTGTTCTAGTGTACTCTCCCAAGCATTTAGTACAGTGCTTTGCATGCAGTAAGTGCTCAATAAATATGACTGAACAGTCAGAGCTTCACAACACGTATGAATATATCTGTAATTATTTATTTTTTCTATTAATGTCTGTCTCCCCCTCTAGACTGTGCGCTTGTTGTGGGAAGGACTGCGTCTGTCTGTTGTTCTATTGTACTCTCCCAAGCATTTAGTACAGTGCTTTGCATGCAGTAAGTGCTCAATAAATATGACTGAACAGTCAGAGCTTCACAACACATAGGAATATATCTGTAATTATTTATTTTTTCTATTAATGTCTGTCTCCCCCTCTAGACTGTGAGCCTGTTGTGGGAAGGACTGTGTCTGTCTGTTGTTCTATTGTACTCTCCCAAGCATTTAGTACAGTGCTTTGCATGCAGTAAGTGCTCAATAAATATGACTGAACAGTCAGAGCTTCACAACACGTATGAATATATCTGTAATTATTTATTTTTTCTATTAATGTCTGTCTCCCCCTCTAGACTGTGAGCTTGTTGTGGGAAGGACTGCGTCTGTCTGTTGCTCTATTGTACTCTCCCAAGCATTTAGTACAGTGCTTTGCATGCAGTAAGTGCTCAATAAATATGACTGACCAGTCAGAGCTTCACAACACATAGGAATATATCTGTAATTATTTATTTTTTCTATTAATGTCTGTCTCCCCCTCTAGACTGTGAGCTTGTTGTGGGAAGGACCGTGTCTGTTTGTTGTTCTAGTGTACTCTCCCAAGCATTTAGTACAGTGCTTTGCATGCAGTAAGTGCTCAATAAATATGACTGACCAGTCAGAGCTTATGGGATCTTCTTCAGCTCCCGACACCCTTCAAAATGGTCTGGGACTGACAACTTACCTCTTCAGGTTCCAGGCCAAAATGGCCCTCGGTGTTTCCCAGCTGCATTCTTAGCTTTGTTTGTTCTAGTCGGGGCAGTAATTCAGGCAGTTGCTTTGCCTAAATTCTTCCCCGGAGCTGGATGGGAATGCTGACTCTTCCCCCGCCATCCCCCATCCCAGAGGTTTTCATTCCTGTCGGTCTTGTTTTCTTGGCAGGATTCCCCGGGAACGAACATACCCACCGATTGATACTTCAGAGTAAAAATCAACCGTCCGCTGGGCCTCCGGGGATCTGACTGGCGGAACATGACAATAATAATGGAGTTTTTTTAAGCACTTTCTATGGGCCCCAGGCAGTCTGCTAAGCAGAGAAGCCGTGTGGCGTAGTGGAGAGAGCCTGGGAGTTAATAATAATAATGATAGCATTTGTTAAGCGCTTACTATGTGCAAAGCACTGTTCTAAGCACTGGGGAGGTGATCAGGTTGTCCCTCAGGGGGCTCACAGTCTTAATCCCCATTTTACAGATGGGGTAACTGACGCACAGAGAAGTTAAGTGACTTGCCCAAAGTCACACAGCTGACAATTGGCGGAGCGGGGATTTGAACCCACGACCTCTGACTCCAAAGCCTGTGCTCTTTGCACTGAGCCATGCTGCAGTTAGAAGGTCATGGGTTCTAATCCCGGTTCTGCCACATGTCTTTTAGACTGTGAGCCCAATGTTGGGTAGGGACTGCATCTATATGTTGCCAATTTGTACTTCCCAAGCACTTAGTACAGTGCTCTGCACACAGTAAGCGCTCAATAAATACGATTGATGATGATGGTGATGCTGTGTGTGGCCTTGGGCAAGTCGCTTCACTTCTCTGTGCCTCATCTGTAAAATGGGGATTAAGACTTTGAGCCCCGCGTGGGACAGGGGCTGTGTTCCCCCCGCTCTGCTGTATCCACCCCAGCTCTTAATACAGTGCCTGGTACATAGTAAACGCTTAACAAATACCATTATTATTATTATTACAGTGCTCTACATAAAATAGGTACCCAGTTCAGTCCCCTTCATGTGGTAGTTATCCGGTTAATACTGTTTTTACTGATACTGGACAGGTGTAGACACTTCCGTGGGTGAACTCAGTTCGGGAAACAAGAGTATTTTACTCTTTGGAAGGTCAGGAAGCAGTACTGCCTAGTTGATAGAGCACAGGTGTGAGACCCAGAAGGACCTGAGTTCTAGTCTCAGCTCTGTCACTTGTCTGCTCTGTGAGACCTTGGGCAAGTCTCTTCACTTCTCCGTGCCTCAGCTGCCTCATCTGTAAAACGGGGATTAAGCCTGTGAGCCCCATGTGGGACAGGGACTGGGCCCTACATGACTAGCTTGTATCTACCCCAGTGCCTAGTAATAATCAATCAATCAATCAATCAATTGTATTTATTGAGAGCTTACTGTGTGCAGAGCACTGTACTAAGCGCTTGGGAAGTACAAGCTGGCAACATATAGAGACAGTCCCTACCCAACAGTGGGCTCACAGTCTAGAAATAATAGAATTTAATAAGCGCTTACTATGTGCAAAGCACTGTTCTAAGCGCGGGGGAGGTTACAAGGTGATGAGGTTGTCCCATGGGGGGCTCACAGTCTGAATCCCCATTTGTACAGATGAGGGAACTGAGGCCCAGAGAAGTGAAGTGACTTGCCCAAAGTCAAACAGCTGACAAGTGGCGGAGCCGGGATTTGAACCCATAACCTCGGACTCCAAAGCCCGGGCTCTTTCCACTGAGCCACGCTGCTTCTCAAAAGGGTGATCAGGTTGTCCCACGTGGGGCTCACGGTCTTCATCCCCATTTGACAGATGAGGTAACTGAGGCTCCGAGAAGTTAAGTGACTTGCCCAAGGTCACACAGTAGACATGTGGCGGAGTCGGGATTCGAACCCATGACCTCTGACTCCAAAGCCCGGGCTCTTTCCACTGAGCCACGTTGCTTCTCAATAATAATAATAATTGTGGTATTTGTTAGGTGATATGTGCCAGGCGCTGTATTAAGCGCTGGGGTGGATACAAAATCATCATGTTGGACACAGCCCCTGTCCTACATGGGCCTCGCACTCTTAATCCTCATTTTACCGATCAGGCAACTGAGGCCCAGAGAAGTGAAGTAACTCGCCCAGGGTCACACGGTAGACAAGTGGCAGAGCCGGGATTAGAAACCACGACCTTCTGAGTCCAGTGCTTGTCACGGAGTAAGTGGTTAACAAATACACTTAAAAAAAAATCTGAACCCACTGTACACCCTGTGACATGTCCTCAGAGAACAGAACGAAAAAACAAATGTCGTTGAAATAAACTGCGCCTGAGCCAGAAAAAAAGAATCTCTTACGGAGGCCCAGATCATGTTTCATAAGTTTTGATCTCACATTTCATAAGACTTCGAGCAACATCCAACGTTGATAAAAGCGATCAGTCTGTCATGGGGCACTGCCCCGGGCCAGATGGGCTAAGACAACCGATCACCACACTCTCATCCGCTGCCCTGGGGCTGCCCGGGGCGGGGAGGGCTGAGGGAGGCCAACGGGAAGAGGCAAGAGACTGGTAGTTGCCCAAGGAGCTTGGACTTTTCCCAGAGCACATTTGACTCCTTCCTCCCATTTCACAGCTCTATCCCCCGGTGACTTCACCTCACCACTGGCTTTAAAGTTTTCCATTACCTCTCCCCCTCCTACCTCACCTCCCTTCTCTCCTTCTTTTAGACTGTGAGCCCACTGTTGGGTAGGGACTGTCTCTATATGTTGCCAACTTGGACTTCCCAAGCGCTTAGTACAGTGCTCTGCACACAGTAAGCGCTCAATAAATAGGATTGATTGATTGATTGATTGATTCTCCATCCCAATCCACACACTCCGCTCCTCTGGTGCCGCTAACCTCCTCACGGGGCCTCCATCTCACCCATCTTGCTGCCGTACCCCTGGCCCACGTCCTGCCTTCTGGCCTGGAAAGCCCTCCCTCCCACTCTTCCCCTTCCTTCAAAGCCCTAAAGAAGGCCCATCTCCTCCAGGAGGACTTCCCAGATTAAGCCCTGCTTTTCCTCATCTCCCACTCCCTTCTGCATCGCCCTGACTTGCTCCCTTTGCTCGTCCCCCCCTCAGTCCCACAGCACTTTTGTATATATCCGTAATTTAATTTATATGTATTGATGTCTGTCTCTCCTTCCTCTAGACTGCAAGCTCATTGTAATAATAATAATAATAATAATAATTGCATTTGTTAAGCGCTTACTATGTGCAGAGCACTGTTCTAAGTGCTGGGGGGAGATACAAGGTGATCAAGTTGTCCCACGTGGGGCTCACAGTTGTAATCCCCATTTTACAGATGAGGGAATTGAGGGAACTGAGGCCCAGAGAAGTGAAGTGACTTGCCCAAGGTTACACAGCAGACATGTGGCGGACCCAGGATTCGAACCCATGACCTCTGGCTCCAAAGCCTGGGCTCTTTCCCACTGAGCCACGCTGGGCAGGGATTGTCACTCTCTATTATTCCATTGTAATAACGAGTACATTACTGTATTGTATTGTAATAATGAGTACAATATTGTATTGTATTACAATTGTTTTGTATTGTAATAATGAGTACAATAGTAAGTACAGTGCTCTGCACACAGTAAGCGCTCCATAAATATGATTGAATGAATGAAATGATGGTATTTGTTAGGCGCTTACTATGTGTCAAGCACTGTTCTAAGCGCTGGGGGGGGATACAAGGTAATCAGGTTGTCCCACATGGGGCTCACAGTCTTCATCCCCATTTTACAGATGAGGTAACTGAGGCACAGAGAAGTCAAGTGACTTTCCCGAAGTCACACAGGTGACAAGTGGCGGAGCCGGAATTAGAACCCATGACCTCTGACTCCCAAGCCCGGGCTCTTTCCACTGAGCCATGCTGCTTCTCTGATTGATGGATTGTACTTTCCCAAGCACTTAGTACCATACTCTGTGCACACTAAGTGCTTAATAAATACGATTGAATGAGTGAATGAATGAATGAATGAATGAATGAATGAATGAATGAATTTAGCCACCTGGTCAAGCAGGGAAGGGTGGAAAATGGTAGAGGCAGGAAGCAGGAAGGAGAAGGACATCTACTTCTGGATGGGCAATAGTGAAGGCCTAGATACAGAGAAGCAGCCTGGCCTAGTGGATAGAGCACATGACTAGTAGTCAGAAGGACCTGGGTTCTAATCCTGCCTCTGCCACTTCATTCGTTCATTCATTCAATCGTATTTATTGAGCGCTTACTGTGTGCATAGCACTGGACTAAACGCTTGGGAAGTACAAGTTGGCAACATATAGAGACGGTCCCTCCCCAACAATGGGCTCACAGTCTAGAAGCAGGAGACAGACAACAAAACAAAACATGGAGACAGGTGTCAACATCGTCACAGCAAATAGAATTAAAGCTATATGCACATCATTAATAAAATAAATAGAATGGTAAATATGTACAAGTAAAATAGAGTAATGCATTTGTACAAATATATACAAGTGCTGTGGGGAGGGGAAGGAGGTAGGGCGGGGGGGATGGGGAGGAGGAGAGGAAAAAGGGGGAAAAAAGGAAAAAGAGGAGAGGAAAAGAAAACCATGTATCTGCTGTGTGACCTTGGGGAAATCACTTTACTTCTCTGTGCCTCAGCTCCCTCAGCTGTCAAATGGGGATTGAGACTATGAGCCCCACTTGGGACAGGGACTGTGTCCAACCCGATTTGCTTGTATCTACCCCAGTGCTTAGTACAGTGATTGACACGTAGTAAGAACTGAACAAATGCCATCATCATTATTCATTCATTCATTCATTCATTCATTCACTCATTCACTTGTCTGCTGTATGACCTTGGCCAAGGCACTTCATTTCTCTGAGCCTCAGTTACCTCATCTGTAAAACGGGGATGGAGCCTGTGAATGGGACAGGGACCGTGTCCAACCTGATTGGCTTGTATCCATTCAATCCTTCATTCAGTTGTATTCATTCATTCATTCAATCGCATTTACTGAGAGCTTACTGTGTGCAGAGCACTGTACTAAACGCTTGGAAAGTACAACATAGCAATAAACAGGGACAATCCCTGTCCACGATGGGCTTACAGTCTAGAGGGCAGGGAGACAGATATCAAAGCAAGTAAGCAGGCAGCAATATAAATAAATAGAATTATATATATATATATATATTTATATACGTATATAAGTGTGTGGGGTGGGGGGAGAGCAAAGGGGGTGAGTCCAGGTGATGCGGAGGGGAGAGGGAGCTGAGGAAAAGGGGGCTTAGTCTGGGAAGGCCTCTTGGAGGAGGTACTCCTTCAGTAGGGCTTTGAAGGGGGGAAGAGTGAGCACTTAGTACAGTGCCAGGCACATAGTAAATGTTTAACAAATACCCCAGTTACTATTATTATTATTATAATTATTATTATATGTATATATGTGTGTACATATTTATTACTCTATTTATTTATCTATTTATTTTACTTGTACATATCTATTCTATTTATTTTATTTTGTTAGTATGTTTGGTTTTCTTCTCTGTCTCCCACTTTTAGACTGTGAGCCCACTATTGGGTAGGGACTGTCTCTATATGACGCCAAATTGTACTTCCCAAGCACTTAGTACAGTGCTCTGCACACAGTAAGCGCTCAATAAATACAGTTGATGATGATGATATTATTATTCTTATAGTGCTCTGCCTACATTAAGCATTCAATTCCTCCCTTCAAAGCCCTACTGAGAGCTCACCTCCTCCAAGAAGCCTTCCCAGACTAAGCCCCCTTTTTCCTCTCCTCCCTCCCTACCTCCTTCCCCTCCCTACAGCACCTGTATATATGTTTGCACAGATTTATTACTCTATTTTACTTGTACATATTTACTATTTATTTTGTCAATGATATGCTTCTAGCTTTACTTCTATTTATTCTGATGACTTGACACCTGTCCACATGTTTTGTTTTGTTGTCTGTCTCCCCCTTCTAGACTGTGAGCCCGTTGTTGGGTAGGGACTGTCTCTATATGTTGCCAACTTGGACTTCCCAAGCGCTTAGTATAGTGCTCTGCACACAGTAAGCGCTCAATAAATGTGATTGAATGAATGAATGAATGGAGATGATTGATTGATTGATTGATTGATTGATTGACTGTTAGACCAAAGGCCCACTGGCCACCAGAATTGGTCCAAGTGCCCCTTCAGAGATGGGTGTGTGGGGGGGCTCTGAAGGTTCTGGACCACCTCTGCCCTCCCCCCGAGCCCTACCTTCCTTGTAACCCATAGACTGTAAACTCGCTGTGGGCAGGGAATGCTTCTGTTTATTGTATTGTCCGGCTTACTACAGTGCTCTGCATACAGGAAGCACTCAATAAATACGATTGAATAATAAAAATAATAATAATGATGATGGTATTTTTTAAGCGCTTACTATGTGCCGAGCACTGTTCTAAGTTCTAACCATAATCATCATCATTATTATTATTATTTTGCAAGGAGTTTCCAGATCTGGAATTTCGGGGCTTCCCTCCCTTATCCCCTCCCCACTTCGGGAAGAATCCTCCAGGGATCAAGGAGGGAAGGAGGGGGTGGTCTGGGGCGGGGGCTCCGGGGTCCGCTCTGGCCCAATCGCCCAGCCCAGTTCTTAGAGGGTCAGACGCGGGAGGGAGATGAAAATCTTTTGGAGTTTTTGGAGGAGCGGGGCGTTGGGGGGAGGGGGGGAGGGGAGGAGGAGGAGGAGCAGGAGAAGGAGGAGGAGGAGGAGGGGGAAAGGCTGGGGTGGGACAATGGCCCCGCCCGTTTGTAAAGGCCCTATTGCAGCAGAGGAGTTTGGAGGATTTTGGAGGATTTTGGGGGGTGTCCCCCGCCCCCACCCCCCTTAGAGAAGTGGGGAGTTTCGAGAGAGAGGAGGATGAAGAGGAGGAGGGGGAGGAAGAAGAGGGAGGAGAGAAGGGGGGAGGAGGAAAAGAAGAGGGAGAGGAGGGAGGGAGGGGGAGGAGGGGAAGGAGAGGAGGAGGAGAGGGAGGAGGACGAAGAGGAGGAGGAGGAGGAGAAGGAGAAAAGGGGGACGGGGAGAGGGAGGAGGAAGAGGGAGGAGAGGAGAAGGAGGACGAGAGGAGGAAAAGAAGAGGGAGAGGAGGGAGGAGGAGGGAAGGAGGAGGAGGGAGGGAGGAGGAGGAGAAGGAAGAGGGAGAGGAGGAGGAGAGGGAGGAGGACGAAGAGGAGAGGGAGGGGGAGGAGAAGAAAAGGGGGACGGGGAAGAGGCAGGAGAGGAGAAGGAGGAGGGGAGGAAGAGGAGGAAAAGAAGAGGGAGAGGAGGGAGGGAGGAGGAGGAGGAAGAGGGAGGGAAGGAAGAGGAAGGGAGGAGGAGGGAGGAGAAAGGGGGAGGAGGAGGGAGGAGAAAGGGGGAGGAGGAGGGAGGGGAAGGAGGGGGAAGAGTGTGTGTGTGTGTGTGTGTGTGTGTGTGTGCCGGCCTCCGCCCCCGTGCGGAGGGTCCGGCGGGAGGGGAAGGGCGTCAATCACATTCATTCATTCATTCATTGATTCAATCGTCTTTATTGAGCGCTTACTGTGTGGGTTGGGGTCGGACAGCTTGTCCCGGGGCCGGGGGCCTGGCTTGGGGGCCGGGGGGCGGCCGGCTCGGGGACCTGGCCGGGGCCCCCCGGGGTCCCAAGGCGCCACGGGCTGGTCCTGGGCCCGGGGAGGCCTTCCCACACTGAGCCCCCTCCGCCCCCTCGCCTTACCTCCTTCAATCGTCTTTACCGGATTTATTGAGCGCTTACTGTGTGCGGAGCACTGCACTAAGCGCTGGGGAAGTACAACTTGGCAACATATAGAGACGGTCCCTACCCAACAGCCGGTCCTTCCCCTCCCCACAGCACCTGGATATATGTATATATGTTTGTACAGACTTATTACTCTATTTATTTTACTTGTACATTCATTCATTCAATCGTATTTATTGAGCGCTTACTGTGTGCGGAGCACTGCACTAAGCGCTGGGGAAGTACAAGTTGGCAACATTTAGAGACGGTCCCTACCCAAGAGCCGGTCCTTCCCCTCCCTACAGCACCTGGATATATGTATATATCTTTCTACAGATTTATGACTATTTATTTTAATAATAATAATGATGACATTTATTAAGCACTTACTATGTGCAAAGCACTGTTCTAAGCGCTGGGGAGGTTACAAGGTAATCAGGTTGTCCCACGTGGGGCTCACAGCCTTAATCCCCTTTTTACAGATGAGGTAACTGAAGCACAGAGAAGTGAAGTGACTTGCCCAAAGTCGCACAGCTGTCAATTGGCAGAGCTGGGATTTGAACTCATGACCTCTGACTCTAAAGCCCTTGCTCGTTCCACCGAGCCACGCTTTACTTGTACATTCATTCATTCAATCGTATTTATTGAGCACTTACTGTGTGCAGAGCACTGTACTAAGCGCTTGGGAAGTACAAGTTGGGAAAATATAGAGACAGTCCCTACCCAACAGCGGGCTCACAGTCTAGAAATGAGGCAGAGAGACAGAGATGAGGCACAGAGACCCAGAGACAGGATGAGAGACTAAGATGAGACACAGAGACGGGCTGAGAGACGGAGATGAGGCACAGAGACACAAAGAGAGAGAGACAGGCACAGAGACAGAGACACAAACGGAGAGACAGAGATGAGGCACAGAGACAGAGAGAGACAGGCTGGAGACGGAGATGAGGCACAGAGACAGAGAGAGACAGGGATATTCATTCATTCAATCGTATTTATTGAGCACTTACTGTGTGCAGAGCACTGTAGTAAGCACTTGGGAAGAGAAGCAGCGTGGCTCAGTGGAAAGAGCCTGGGCTTTGGAGTCAGAGGTGATGGGTTCAAATCCTGCCTCCGCCACTTGTCAGCTGTGTGACTTTGGGCAAGTCACTTCACTTCTCTGGGCCTCAGTTCCCTCATCTGTAAAATGGGGATTAAGACTGTGAGCCCCCCGTGGGACAACCTGATCACCTTGTAACCTCCCCAGTACTTAGAACAGTGCTTTGCACATAGTAAGTGCTTAATAAATGCCATTATTATTATTATTATTATTATTACAAGTTTGCTATGAATAGAGACGGTCCCTACCCAAGAGCGGGCTCACAGTCTAGAAGCGGGAGACAGATAGCAAAACAAAACATATAAACCAAATAAAATAAATAGGATAAATATGTAAAAGTATGTACACGTGTATATGTTTGTGCAGATTTATTACTCTATTTTACTGGTACATATTTATCCTATTTATTTTATTTAGTTAAAATGTTTTGTTTTGTTGTCTGTCTCCCCCTCCTAGACTGTGAGCCCGCTATTGGGTAGGGACCGTATCAATGTGTTGCCGACTTGGAATTCCCAAGCGCTTAGTCCAGTGCTCTGCACACAGTAAGCGCTCAATAAATACGATTGAATGAATGAATGTATAAGTAAAATAAATAAATAAATGGAGTCATAAATCGGTACAAAGATATATACATATATCCAGGTGCTGTGGGGAGGGGAAGGACCGGCTGTTGGGTAGGGACCGTCTCTATACGTTGCCAACTTGTAGTTCCCAAGCGCTTAGTCCGGTGCTCTGCAGAGTAATTGCTCAATAAATACGATTGAATGAATGCATGTACAAGTAAAATAGAGTCATAAATCTATACATATATCCAGGTCTCTGTACCTCATCTCTGTCTCTCTCTGTGTCTCTCAGCCTGTCTCTCTGTTTGTGTCTCTGTCTCTGTGCCTGTCTCTCTCTGTGTGTCTCTGTCTCTGTGCCTCATCTCTGTCAATCAGCCCGTCTCTGTGTCTCTGTCTCTGTGCCTCATCTTAGTCTCTCAGCCTGTCTCTGGGTCTCTGTGCTTCATCTCTGTCTCTCTGTCTCTGTGTCTCATTTCTAGACTGTGAGCCCGCTGTTGGGTAGCGACCGTCTCTATATGTTGCCAACTTGTACTTCCCAACTGCTTAGTCCGGTGCTCTGCAGAGTAAGCGCTCAATAAATACGATTGAATGCATGTACAAGTAAAATAAATAGTCATAAATCTGTACAAAGATATATAATAAATAGAGTCATAAATCTGTACATATATACATATATCCAGATGCTGTGGGGAGGGGAAGTACCGGCTGTTGGGTAGGGACCGTCTCTATATGTTGCCAACTTGTAGTTCCCAAGCGCTTAGTCCGGTGCTCTGCACACAGTAAGCGCTCAATAAATACAATGGAATGAATGCATGTACAAGTAAAATGAATAAATAGAGTCATAAATCTGTACAAAGATATATAATAAATAGAGTCATAAATCTGTACATATATACATATATCCAGGTGCTGTGGGGAGGGGAAGGACCAGCTGTTGGGTAGGGACTGTCTCCATATGTTGCCAACTTGTAGTTCCCAAGCGCTTAGTGCTCTGCAGAGTAAGCGAAGACACGTAGTTAGTCAATGAACGAATGATATTTATTGAGCGTTTACTAGGCGCAGAGTGCTGTACTAAGCGCTTAGGAAAGTACAAAGCAATAAAATAGCGTGGCCTAGTGGATACAGCAGGGCCTGGGAGTCAAAAGATCATGGTTTCTAATCCAGGTTCCACAACTCGTCTGCTGTGTGACTTTGGGCAAGTCATATGGCTCAGTGGAAAGAGCACGGGCTTTGGAGTCAGAGGACATGGGTTCAAATCCCGGCTCCACCAATTGTCAGCTTTGTGGTGTCAGCCGTGTGACTTTGGGCAAGTCACTTAACTCCTCTGTGCCTCAGTTCCCTCATCTGTAAAATGGGGATTAAGACTGTGAGCCCCACATGGGACAACCTGATCACCTTGTATCCCCCAGCGCTTAGAACAGTGCTTTGCACATAGTAAGCGCTTAACAAATACCATTATTATTATTATTATATAGTAAGCGCTTAACAAGAACTATTATTATTATTAGTATTAATATTCTATCAATCAATCATATGTATTGAGCGCTTACTGTGTGCAGAGCACTGTACTAAGCGCTTGGGAAGTGCAAGTTGGCAACATATAGAGACAGTCCCTACCCAACAGTGGGCTCACAGTCTAGAAGTGGGCTCACAGTCTAGAATCCCACAGTCTAGTGGGCTCACACTCTATTTTATTTGTATATATTTATTCTATGCTTTGTAGGCACTCAGTCAACATAAGTAATGCTGAAATGTTGCCAACTCGTACTTCCCAAGCACTTAGTCCAGCGCTCTGCACACAGTAAGCGCTCAGTAAATACGAATGAATGAATGAATGAATGAATCAATCGTATTTATTGAGCGCTTACTGTGTGCGGAGCGCCGGACTAAGCGCTTGGGAAGTCCAAGTTGGCAACCTATAGAGACAGTCCCTACCCAACAGTGGGCTCACAGTCTAGAATCCCACAATCTAGTAGGCTCACACTCTATTTTATTTGTATACATTTGTAGGCACTCAATCAACATAAGTAATGCTGAAATGTTGCCAACTCGTACTTCCCAAGCGCTTAGTCCAGTGCTCTGCACAGAGTAAGCGCTCAATAAATACGATTGAATGAATGAATCAATATCAATCGTATTTATTGAGTGCTTACTACTACTACTACTAATAATGATGGCATTTATTAAGCACTTACTATGTGCAAAGCACTGTTCTAAGCGCTGGGGAGGTTACAAGGTGATCAGGTTGTCCCACGGGGGGCGGCTCACAGTCAATCCCCATTTTACAGATGAGGTAACTGAGGCACAGAGAAGTGAAGTGACTTGCCCGAAGTCACATGGCTGACAACTGGTGGAGCTGGTAGATTATCATCATCATCAATCGTATTTATTGAGCGCTTACTGTGTGCAGAGCACTGGACTAAGCGCTTGGGAAGTACAAGTTGGCAACATATAGAGACAGTCCCTACCCAACAGTGGGCTCACAGTCTAAAAGGGGGAGACAGAGAACAAAACCAAACATACTAACAAAATAAAATAAATAGAATAGATATGTACAAGTAAAATAAATAAATAAATAGAGTAATAAATATGTACAAAAATATATACATATATACAGGTGCTGTGGGGAAGGGAAGGAGGTAGGAGATACGGATTATCCACTTTGTGTGCAGAGCACTGGACTAAGCGCTTGGGAAGTAAATCAATCGTATTTACTGAGCGCTTACTGTGTGCAGAGCACTGGACTAAGCGCTGGGGAAGTCCAAGTTGGCAACCTACAGAGACGGTCCCTCCCCAACAGCGGGCTCACGGTCTAGAAGGGGGAGACAGAGAACAAAACCCAACCTATTAACAAAAGAAAATAAATAGAATAGTCTTTTAGACTGTGAGCCCGCTGTTGGGTAGGGACCGTCTCTATAGGTTGCCAGTTTGTACTTCCCAAGCGCTTGGTACAGTGCTCTGCACATAGTAAGCGCTCAATAAATACGCTTGATGATGAATAAGCGCTCAATAAATACGATTGAATGAATGAGTGGCTGGAGGGGCGTGTCCCTCGGGGAGGCGGAGTCCGGGGGAGTCTCCCCCGCTCCGCTCTGCTCCTCCTTCTCCGCCGGCGCTGCCCATCGCTCCCGTGCCCGGTGGAGGGAGGAGAGGGTGGGCTGGCAGGGCAGAAGTCGGGTGGGTTTTTTTTTTCTTTCCCTCCTTCTCCTCCTTCTCCTTCTCCTTCTCCTCCTTCTCCTTCTCCTGCTCCTCCTCCTTCTCCTCCTGGTCGCCGGCGATGGCATCCCAGCTGCTCCGGGCAGTGATGCTGGGGCCGCCGGGCTCGGGGAAGGGCACGGTGTGCCAGCGGCTGGCCCACTGCTTCGGCCTGCACCACCTGCCCAGCGGCCGCTTCCTCCGCCAACACATCGCCGCCGGCACCGGTGAGGACACTCCGGGGGGGTCTGTCTGTTTCTGCGTATTTATTACTCTATTTATGTATTTATTTGTGCATACTTATTCAAGGCCCTGCTGAGAGCTCACCTCCTCCAGGAGGCCTTCCCAGACTGAGCCCCTTCCTTCCTCTCCCCCTCGCCCCCTTCTCCATCCCCCCCATCTTACCTCCTTCCCTTCCCCACAGCACCTGGATATAATTATTACTTACTGAGAGCTCACCTCCTCCAGGAGGCCTTCCCAGACTGAGCCCCTTCCTTCCTCTCAGTCAATCAATCGTATTTATTGAGCGCTTACTGTGTGCAGAGCACTGTACTGAGTGCTCTCCCCCTCGTCCCCCTCTCCATCCCCCCATCTTACCTCCTTCCCTTCCCCACAGCACCTGGATATAATTATTACTTACTGAGAGCTCACCTCCTCCAGGAGGCCTTCCCAGACTGAGCCCCTTCCTTCCTCTCAATCAATCAATCGTATTTATTGAGCGCTTACTGTGTGCAGAGCACTGTACTAAGTGCTCTCCCCCTCGTCCCCCTCGTCCCCCTCTTCATCCCCCCATCTTACCTCCTTCCCTTCCCCACAGCACCTGTATATATGTTTGTACAGATTTATTACTCTATTTATTTTACTTGTACATATCTATTCCATTTATTTTATTTTGTTAGTATGTTTGGTTTTGTTCTCTGTCTCCCCCTTTTAGACTGTGAGCCCACTGTTGGGTAGGGACTGTCTCTATATGTTGCCAACTTGTACTTCCCAAGCGCTTAGTAAAGTGCTCTGCACACAGTAAGCGCTCAATAAATGCGATTGATTGATTTATTACTTACTGAGAGCTCACCTCCTCCAGGAGGCCTTCCCAGACTGAGCCCCTTCCTTCCTCTCAATCAATCAATCAATCGTATTTATTGCGCGCTTACTGTGTGCAGAGCACTGTACTAAGTGCTCTCCCCCTCGTCCCCCTCTTCATCCCCCCATCTTACCTCCTTCCCTTCCCCACAGCACCTGTATATATGTTTGTACAGATTTATTACTCTATTTATTTATTTATTTTACTTGGACATATCTATTCCATTTATTTTATTTTGTTAGTATGTTTGGTTTTGTTCTGTCTCCCCCTTTTAGACTGTACCTTAGATAGTACAGTCTCCATCCCCCTCTTCATCCCCCCATCTTACCTCCTTCCCTTCCCCACAGCACCTGTATATATGTATATGTTTGTACATTTATTTATTTATTTTACTTGTACATATCTATTCTATGTATTTTATTTTATTTGTTTGGTTTTGTTCTCTGTCTCCCCCTTTTTAGACTGTACTTTAGATAGTACAGTGCTCTGCACACAGTAAGCGCTCAATAAATACGATTGATTGATTGATTTAGACTGTGAGCCCACTGTTGGGTAGGGACTGTCTCTATATGTTGCCAACTTGTACTTCCCAAGCGCTTAGTACAGTGCTCTGCACACAGTAAGCGCTCAATAAATACGATTGATTGATTTTATTTTATTAATATGTTTTGTTGTCTGTCTCCCCCTTCTAGACTGTGAGCCCGCTGTTGGGTAGGGGCCGTCTCTAGATGTTGCCAACTTGGACTTCCCAAGCGCTTAGTACAGTGCTCTGCGCGCAGTAAGCGCTCAATAAATACGATTGAATGAATGAACGGTGTGTCCCCGTCCGTGTTCCCCGCGTGTACGTGCCGGGCCGCAGGCAGCCCCTGCCCGGAGGGGGCGGGGACGCCCGGGATCCCTTTACACCCCGCCCCCCGTCGGAGAACAACAATAGTAATCATAATGACGGCATTTGTTAAGCGCTTACTATGTGCAAAGCACTGCTCTAAGCGCTGGGGGGGATACAAGGTGCTCAAGTTGTCCCACGTCTTCAAGTCTTCACCCCCATTTTACAGATGAGGGAACTGAGGCTCTGAGAAGTTGTGACTCGACCAAGGTCACACAGCAGACATGTGGCAGAAGCTCACCTCCTCCAGGAGGCCTTCCCAGACTGAGCCCCCTTCTTCCTCTCCCCCTCCTCCCCCTCCCCCTCCCCACAGCACCTGTATATATGTATATATGTTTACGTATTTATTACTCTATTCATTTTATTTGTACATATTCTATTTATTTTATTTGGTTAATTTGTTTGTTTTGTTGTCTGTCTCCCCCTTCTAGACTGCGAGCCCGCTGTTGGGTAGGGACCTCTTCTCCCTCCTCATCCCCTCCGCCTTACCCCCTTCCCCTCCCCACAGCACCTGTATATATGTATATATGTTTGTACGTATTTATTACTCTATTTATTTTATTTGTACATATTTATTCTATTTATTTTATTTGATTAATATGTTTGTTTTGTTGTCTGTCTCCCCCTTCTAGACTGCGAGCCCGCTGTTGGGTAGGGACCTTCCTTCCCTCCCCATCCCTCCCACCTTCCCCTCCCCACAGCACCTGTATATATGTATATATGTTTGTACGTATTTATTACTCTATTTTATTTGTACATTTTTATTCTATTTATTTCATTTGGTTAATATGTTTTGTTTTGTTGTCTGTCTCCCCCTTTTAGACTGTGAGCCCGCTGTTGGGTAGGGACCGTCCCTATAGGTTGCCGACCTGTACTTCCCACGTGCTTAGTACAGTGCTCTGCACACAGTAAACGCTCAATAAATACGATTGAATTGAATGAATCCCCGAGGCCCAGAGAAGCGAAGTGACCTGCCTCGGGTCACGTAGCACACAGATGGCAGAGCCGGGATTCGAACTCATGACCTCTGACTCCACAGCCTGGGCTCTTTCCGCTGAGCCACGTTGGTGGGTTCTCCCTTGGGGACTGGTCTTTTGAGTCGGGGGTGCAGATGGACTGGTGGGGGGGGGGGGGGCAACGTGTGTGTGTGTGTTTGTGTGTTGTGTGTGTGTTTTTGGGGGGGTGGGTCTGGGGAGACTTTGGGGGGTGTATGGGGAGGTTTTGGGGTGTGGGCCTGGGGGGTGGGGGTGGGTCTGGGGGAGGCTTTGGGGGGGGTGTATGGGGAGGTTTTGGGGGGTGCGTTTGGGGGAGGTTGGGGGGTGTATGGGGAAGTTTGGGGAGTGGGTCTGGGGGAGGTTTGGGGATGTGGGTCTTTGACGGGGGTGGGTGAGGGTCTGGGGGAGGTTTGGGAGTGTGGGTGTATGGGGAGGTTTGTGAGGGGGCGTGTGTCCCTGGGAGGTTTGTGGGTGCAGGTTTGTGGGTGTGTTTATGGGGTAGGCTGGTGGGTGTGGGTCAGGAGGAGATTTGGGGGTGTGGGTCTGGGGGAGGCTTGGGGATGTGGGTCTGGGGGAGGCTTGTGGGTGCAGATCTGGGGAGATTTGGAGATGTGTGTACGGGGGAGGTTGGTGGGTGTGGGTCTCGGGGAGGTTTGGGGGTGCCAGTCTGCGGGAGGTTGGTGGGTCCAGATCTGGGGAAGGGTTGTGGGTGCGTGTCTGGTGAGCTCTGGGCGTGTGGGTCTGGGGGAGGTTGGTGAGTGTGGGTCTGGGGGAGGTTGGCAGGTGTGGGTCTGGAGGAGGTTGGTGGAGTGTGGGTTTGGAGGAGGTTGGTGGAGTGTGGGTCTGGGGGAGGTTTGTGGGTGCAGTTCTGGGGAGATTTGGGGATGTATGGGTCTGGGGGAGGCTTCGGGGTGTGGTCTGGGGGAGGTTGGGTGTGTGTCTTGGGGAGGTTGGGGGGACGGGGGAGAAATTTGGGCACGGGCATCGGGGGAAGGAAGAATTGGGGGTGGTATGGGGAGGTTGGGAGCACAGAGAGGGCTTGGCCTGTATCAGAGGGGAAAGAAAGGTGTGCAGGCACCTGGAAGAGTATGGGGCACAAGTGGGGATGGGAGGGAGGTTTGAGGGGTGGGTCGCCCAGGGTGGGAGTCGGAGGGGGGCGGTTTCCTCATCCTTCTGCTGCTGCCTAGCAAGAAGTGGTAGGTGTGTTACGTGCTGGGCACAGGAAAGGTCAGTGGGACCACTGTTGGGTAGGGACCGTCTCTATATGTTGCCAACTTGTACTTCCCAAGCGCTTAGTACAGTGCTCTGCACACAGTAAGCGCTCAATAAATATGATTGAATGATTGAGTGAATGAAAGGCCAGTCCACCCAGCCAAACGGCTCTCACACTGGGACAGGACACAGGGGAACCGGAGGAGGAGCCCCCGACTCACCCCTCATTTGCCCCCTTTCCCCCTCTCTCTGCGTCGCCTACGCACTTGGCCCTGGACCCCTTTAACATTTGACATTCCCCCCACACAGTCCTTGTGGCTCAGTGGCAAGAGCCCTGGTTTGGGAGTCAGAGGTCATGGGTTCAAATTCCGGCTCCGCCACCTGTCAGCTGGGTGACTTCGGGCAAGTCATTTCACTTCTCGGTGCCTCAGTTCCCTCATCTGTAAAATGGGGATTAAGACTGTGAGCCCCACCTGGGATAACCTGATCACCTTGTATCCCCCCAGCGCGTAGAACAGTGCTTTGCACATAGTAAGCGCTTAACAAATACCATGATTATTATAGAGAGGCAGCATGGTCTAGTGGTTAGAGCCCGGGCCTGGGAATCAGAAGGTCATGGCTTCTGATCCCAGGTCTGCCACTTGTCTGATGCGTGACTTTGAGCAAGTCACTTCACTTCTCTGGGCCTCAGTTCCCTTGTGGTAAAATCACTCAGTTCCCCCTCCTTCCTTTCCCCCTCCCCCCCACCTTGCCTCCTCCCCCCCCCCCCCCAGCACCTGTATATATGTTTGTACGTATTTATTACTCTATTTTATTTGTACATATTTATTCGAATTATTTTATTTTGTTAATAAGTTTTGTTTTGTTCTCTGTCTCCTCCTTCTAGACTGTGAGCCCGCTGTTGGGTAGGGACCGTCTCTATATGTTGCCAACTTGTACTTCCCAAGCGCTTAGTACAGTGCTCTGCACACAGTAAGCGCTCAATAAATGCGATTGAATGGATGAATGAATGTCCCAACTGTTGCACTTTCACACTCCCCGCAACCCGCAGAGAGGGCGGCCAGGGGTGAGGAGTCTTCACTGTCCCTGTCCCCACCTGGTTCACCGCTCCCTAGCAGTGTGGGTTAGTGGGTAGAGCCCAGGCCTGGGAGTAAGAAGGACCTGGGTTCTAATCCCGGCTCTGCCGCTCGTCTGCTATGTGACCTCAGGCAGGTCATGTCACTTCTCTGGGCCTCAGTTACTTCATCTGTAAAATGGAGATTAAGAGCTTGAGCTCCAGATGGGACAGGGACTGTGTCCAACCTGTTTGACTTGTATCTACCCCAGCGCTTAGAATAGCGCTTGGCCATATTAAGCCCATAACAAGTACCATAATTATCATTATTATTAGTTGGCCTCTGGCCAGAACCACCTCTAAGGGGGACGGTGAATCCGGAGTTCAGAGCCTTCGCCTCCTTGCCCCGGAGCTAGCAGCGTGGCTCGATGGAAAGAGCCCTGGCTTGGGAGTCAGAGGTCGTGGGTTCAAATCCCGGCTCTGCCAATTGTCAGCTGTGTGACTTTGGGCAAGTCACTTCACTTCTCTGGACCTCAGTTCCCTCATCTGTAAAATGGGGATGAAGCCTGGGAGCCCCACGTGGGACAACCTGATCACCTTGTATCCTCCCCAGCGCTTAGAACAGAGCTTTGCACATAGCATCTAACAAATGCCATTATTATTATTCAGCGCTTAGTGCACATAGTAAGCGCTTAACAAATGTCATCATTATTATTATTATTCTAGCCAGAACCATTTTTGACGGTGGGGCTGTGGGGCGGGTGGGAGGAAGGAGGAGTACAGTGGATTGGGGGCTGAGAGGAGGGAGGTCAGAGCCTCGCCTCTCTTCTCTCGCTGTCGGAACCGTGTCTGGAATGCCCTCCATTTATAACTCCTGCGGAGGGCTGAGCTGTAAGCGCTCAATAAATACTATTGAATGAATGAATGAATGTCAGTGTTGTGCTCAAAGGCCACTTTGTTCTTCCAAGGTAAACAGCGTTAAAAAAAAAAGTAAAGAAGAAACCTCTTCTCTGATGGCTTAGGAGAGGACAGGACGGGATGTGTTGAATTAAGCACACGGGGATTCATCCCGGCCTCGTTGGAAATGGCTGCTGCAGGGACCGGTCAATACTTGGGCCCGGGGCCCGAGGATAGTGATAGATCTGGCTTTCAGCCATGCCTGGCCTGACTAATCCATCTTCCCTTCCCCTGCCTCCAAAATACCATCTGGTGAATCAGAAGGTGGCAGAGCTAGAACACCGGGTTTGCTGTGGACGTCCTCTTCAGCTCTGTGTGTGTTGAGAAGCAGCGTGGCTCGGCGGAAAGAGCCCGGGCTTTGGAGTCAGAGGTCATGGGTTCAAATCCTGGCTCCGCCACTTGTCAGCTGTGTGACTTTGGGCAAGTCACTTCACTTCCCTGGGCCTCAGTTCCCTCATCTGAAAAATGGGGATTAAGACCGTGAGCCCCCCGTGGGACAACCTTGTAACCTCCCCAGCACTTAGAACAGTGCTTTGCACATAGTAAGTGCTTAATAAATGCCATTTTAAAAAAATGCTTGTGAAAATTGGTTATTGCATGGAAAGCCTAGGCTATCATTCATTCAATCGTATTTATTGAGCGCTTACTGTGTGCAGAGCACTGGACTCAGCGCTCGGGAAGTCCAAGTCGGCAACACAAAGAGACGGTCCCTACCCAACAACGGGCTCACAGCCTAGAAGGGGGAGACAGACAACAAAACATGTAGACAGGTGTCAAAGTCGTCAGAACAAATAGAATTAAAGCTATCATCCAGAGGATTTCAGTTTGGAGCCCAGTTGGAAGATGAGCCACCTAAAATCAATTACAGGTATTTCCTGAGCACTTACTGTGTGCAGAGCTCCGTACGAAGCCTTATTGAAAGCGCATCTCCTCCAAGAAGCCTTCTCTGACTAAGCCCTCATTTGCTCCTCGCCCACTTCCTTCTGCATCACCCTTTCACTAGGATTTACACACTTTATTCACCCCCTCCCTCAGCCCCACCGCACTTATGTGCAGATCTGTAATTTATTTATTTCTTTTAATGTTCTGTCTCTCCCTCTCATTGTGGGCTTATGTAAGCTGGTTGCAGGCCTGGAATGTGTCTACCAGCTGTCTTGCCCGTTGTTGGGTAGGGACCGTCTCTATATGTTGCCAACTTGTACTTCCCAAGCGCTTAGTACAGTGCTTTCCACACAGTAAGCGCTCAGTAAATACGATTGAATGAATGAATGTCTTGTATTGTACTCTCTCGAGTGCTTAGTGCAGTGCTCTGAACACAGTAAGCGCCCAATAAATACGGCTGATTGATTGACTGTGCGAAGCACTTGTCCGCCCCTTCCACAGCCACTTGGTAGGTGAACTCGACTGTTTAAGACAGCAAAGGTGATATTGTAGCAGAACCTGTGAGCCCGTTGTTGGGTAGGGATTGTCTCTGTCTGTTGCCGAATTGTACTTTCCAAGAGCTTAATGCAGTGTTCTACACACAGTAAGCGCTCAGTAAATACAACTGAATGAATGATTCCCCCCAGGCACCAACGCTACAATGTTACCACCGCTACTAGGGCATCTTGTTCCCAGACTGAGCCCCCTCCTTCCTCTTCCCATCCCCCCCGCCTTACCTCCTTCCCCTTCCCACAGCACCTGTATATATGTATATATGTTTGTGTGTATTTATTACTCTTTTTTATTTGTACATATTCTATTTATTTTATTTTGTTAATAGGTTTTGTTTTGTTGTCTTTCTCCCCCTTTTAGACTGTGAGCCCGCTGTTGGGTAGGGACCGTCTCTATATGTTGCCCACTTGTACTTCCCAAGCGCTTAGTACAGTGCTCTGCACTCAGTAAGCGCTCAATAAATACGATTGAATGAATGAATGAATGAATCTTGTGCTGTAGTACTCCAAGAGCTTGCCCCCTTCTTACCTTATCTCGCTGCTCTCCTACTCCAGTCCAGCCCGCACGTTCTGCCCCCTCTACTCCCAGCCCACTCGCTATTCCGCGATCTCGCTTATCACGCCGCCGACCCCTTTCCCACGTCCTCTCCTCTATATCTATCCTCCAGACCTCCACTCTCTTCACCTTCAAAGCCTTATTGAGGTCACACCTGCTCCGAGAGGCCTTCTCCGATTAAACCCTCATTTTCCCGACTCGCTCTCCCTTCTGTGCCCTTGGCTCTGGGACCCTTGGACATTTGCTGTTCGCCCCATCCCCAACCCCACAGCACTTATTCATTCAATCGTATTTATTGAGTGTTTACTGTGCACAGAGCACTGTACTAAGCGCTTGGGAAAGTACAATACAATACAACACATCTTTAAATTACATATAAATTACTTAATAATAATAATAATAGTTGCGGTATTTGTTAAGCACTTACTATGTGCCCTGCACTTTATTAAGCGGTGGGACAGATACAAGCAAATAAGGTTGGACATAGTCCCTGTCCCACATAGGGCTCACAGTCCGCGTGGCTCAGTGGAAAGAGCACGGGCTTTGGAGTCAGAGGTCATGGGTTCAAATCCCGGCTCCACCAATTGTCAGCTGGGTGACTTTGGGCAAGTCACTTCACTTCTCTGTGCCTCAGTTCCCTCATCTGGAAAATGGGGATTAAGAATGTGAGTCCCCCGTGGGACAACCTGATTACCTTGTATCCTCCCCAGCGCTTACAACAGTGCTTTGCACATTAAGCGCTTAATAAATGCCATCATTATTATTATTATTATTATTATTATTATTTTACAGATGAGGTAACTGAGGCCCAGAGAAATGAAGTGACTAGCCTAAGATCCCACAGCCAGATAAGTGGCAGAGCCGGGATTAGAACCCACAGCTTTCCGACTTTCAGGCCTGGGCTCTATCCACTATGCCACACTGCTTCTCAACTCCACCATGCTACTCTGCTATTAATTACTCTGCTAGTAAGCGCTTAGTACAGTGCTCTGCACACAGTAAGCGCTCAATAAATACGATTGAATGAATGAATTAACACCTGCCCCTCCCTCTAGACCGTAGGATTGTTGTGGGCAGAGAAAATGTCCGCTAATTCTGTCGTCCTCTTCCAAGTGCTTAGTACAGTACTGTGCACATAGTAAGCGCTCAACAAAAACCACTGATTGAGAGTACTCATCCAGGAGTGTGAGCCGGAATAGCGACCACTCTTCCCGGATGTGTGTCATCAGGAATAACGTCCCCTCATTCTGCCGGTGGGCTCCAGCCAGTTGGCATTGGGCTGGCAAGAGCCCCGGCCGGGCTGAGAGCATCTTTCAGGTGGGAGGAAGCCTCGTCTGCCGGGTTCCGTCTCAGAGCATTTGTTTAGGGGGCTGGAAATCACTGTGCGGCCGGAAGACCCAGGATCATTCCAGGCGTTGGACGCCTTGGTTTTTTGAATCTGGAAAATAGGTCTAACCTATCCGTTCTCCTCGGTGAGCAGCTCCATGTGGGACGGGGACTGTACCCGATTTGATTATCTATAACTCGTAATAATAATAGAGGTGTTTGTTAAGCTCTAACTCCATGCCAGGCACTGTACGAAGCACTGGGGTGGATCCAGGTAAATCAGATTGGACACAGTCCTTGTCCCACGTGAGGCTCGCAGTCTCAATCCCCGCTTTACAGATGAGGTCACTGAGGCCCAGAGAAGTGAAGCAACTCGCCTAAGGTCACACAGCAGATGAGCGGCGGAGCCGGGATTAGAGCCCATGACCTTCTGACCCCCAGGCCCGGGCTCTATCCACTGTGCCATGATTTATTCACCTTGAAGAGCCATATATGTCATTTATTTATTTCTATTAATGTCTGTCTCCCTTTCTAGACTGTATGCGGGGAGTGTGTTTATTGTTCTGTTGTACTCTCCCAAGCGCTGAATACAGTGCTCTGCACACAGTAAGCGTTCAATAAATACGATTGAGTGAATGAATGAATGGATGACACTGCAGCTCATACCCCACACAAAGCCCATGTTCCGCATCACGCTTCCTTGAGCGTGGGGTTCACGTCCAAACTCTTGTAACATCATGTTCTCCGGAGAGTTTGGCACCCGCTGCCTATGTCCCTGGTCCACATACGCCCAGGACCGTGCTGGCTTTCTCCCGATTTGCAGATGTCAGGCTGACCCGCTAAGCCTCCAGTCCAAAAGTTCTCAGGTTGTTAAAATACAACACCCTTGGCAACCGCTTCAGAACTTTCAAGTTGGCCAACAATTGCCTCCAGCTCCCAGTTGCCCTCAGTCCTGCCGGAACACGTTCCGGCTGGAATGTCATCAGGGTGTTAGGAAATGTTCGACTACGGCTGCCTGGTTTGGTGGCTGCCGCGTGCCTCAGTTTCCTCAACCAGGAAATAGGGATGAAATTCCCTTTTTCCCTCCCCTGTGGACCATGAGCCTCATCGTAAGACAGGGATTGTGTGGGTTCTGATCGTGTTGTGTCTACCCCAGTGCCTAGACGAGAAGCAGCATGGCGCAGTGGAAAGAGCCCGGGCTTGGGAGCCAGAGATCGTGGGTTCTAATCCCGGCTCCGCCACTTGTCAGCTGTGTGACTTGGGGCAAGTCACTTCTCTGGGCCTCAGTTACCTCATCTCAAAAATGGGGATGAAGACTGTGAGCCCCACGTGGGACAACCTGATCACTTTGTATTCCCCTCCCCAGCGCTTAGAACAGTGCTTAGCACATAGTAAGAGCTTAACAAATGCCATCATCATTATTATTATTAGAACAGTGCTTGGAATACGGTGTTTATAAACTACCACAATCATTATTGCTTCGGAGTTCCTCGAGGTTGGAGGATGTGGTGGTGCACAAGTGCATGGCGGTAGTTGTGGCGAGCACTACAGAGTGAGTTTCCGTAAGGTAGGGGTGAGCAAACTCCTAGGAGAATCTAAGAGAAGCAGCATGGCGTAGTGGATAGAGCGGAGTTATTATTGCTTCTGCCCTGGCAGTCTTTCCGACTCCTCTCTGGGACTTACACGCTGAGGCCCCTGCTCCCGAGTCTTTGGGCCTGGGTCCCGGCGGGACAGGGGCGGAGGGGACTGGTTGACCACCCTCACCCCTGACCGGATGCCTTTCATTCATTCAGTCGTATTTATTGAGTGCTTATTGTGTGCAGAGCACTGTACTAAGCACTTGGGAGAGGACAGTACAACAATAAGCAGACACATTCCCTGCCCACAACGAGCTGACAGTCAATCAATCAATCAATCGTATTTATTGAGCGCTTACTATGTGCAGAGCACTGTACTAAGCGCTTGGGAAGTACAAATTGGCAACACATAGAGACAGTCCCTACCCAACAGTGGGCTCACAGTCTCGCCTACTCTACCCCCCTTCACCGCCCTCTGGGGTCCTCCATCTCTTCCTGGGGCGGGATGACGGGGTTCCCTTCGGTGTCTCCGTTTGAGGGGTCCGGCCTCCCCCGCCTCAGACCTCTCCACGGGCTACCCGTCTGTGTCACCCCGACTTGCTCCCTTTCTTCTTCCCCCTTCCCAGCCCCGCAGCACTTCTGTCCTCATCTGTCATTTATTTATTTCCATTAATGTCCGTCTCCCCCTCTAGACCGTAAGTTCGTCGTGGGCAGGGGACGTGTCCGTTTAGCATTGTATTTTACTATCTCGACAGCATAAGACAAGACTTTCTTAAGCGCTTCTCTTGCACAGTGAGCGCTCAATAAACGTGAATGAATGACTGAATGAAAGGAATCGCCGCAGCTCTGGAGCAGGTGGGGAGATGGAGGGGTGAACCTGACAGACTCCCATGGCACATGTGTCGTCGTCCTCGTAGGTGGGGTGCCCAGCTAAGCACGGGGGACGTCACACATGTCTCCTGGCCGGGGATCACCTTACGTGCAGGGTGTGGGGGACGGGAAGATCTAGGCCCACTGAGGCAGGTGCTTTCCACTTCTGTTTGCTCAGCTGCCGGACTCAGCTCGCTGCTTCACTCGGCCAACTCGCCTAAAAATACATCTTGATAAGAATAGCTGATGCTGTTTCTCTGGGGGATAAAAGCCTCCTCGTCGACAGGTTCGGGAAGGAGTCTTTGCCTAATGGGCAGACGGAGCGGCTTCGGAGACGCGTTTCCTTCCCTCGTTTTAATTCAGTGGGCAGAGAACACCTGGATTCCAATCCAGGCTCCTCCACTCATTCATTCATTCAATCGTATTTATTGAGCGCTTACTGTGTGCAGGGCACTCGCCGGCTGGGTGACTGTGGCCAAAGGCACTGAACTTATCTGGGCCTCAGTTTCCTCCTCTGTGAAATGGGAATTCAACATCTTCTTTCACTGTCTCCCTTAAGACTGCAAAGCCCCGTCTTTGGACAGGGAATGTGTCTGACCTGATTATCTCATAATAATTATGGTGTGGTATTTGGTAATAATAATGATGGCAGTTAAGTGCTTACTATGTGCAAAGCACTGTTCTAAGCGCTGGGGGGATACAAGGTGATCAAGTTGTCCCACGTGGGGCTCACAGTCTTAATCCCCATTTTACAGATGAGGGAACTGAGGCTCAGAGAAGTTAAGTGACTTGCCCAAGGTCACACAGCAGACATGTGGTGGAGCCGGGATTTGAACCCATGACCTCTGACTCCAAAGCCCGTGCTATTTCCAATGAGCCACGCTGCTTCTCCTAGTGCTTACTATGTGCCAGCTGCTGTACTAAGCACTGGGGTGGATACAAGCACATTGAGTTGGACACAGTCCTTGCCCCGTGTGGCACTCACAGTCTCCATCCCCATTTTACATATGAGGTAATAGAGGCCCAGAGAGGTTAAGTGACTTGCCCAAGGTCTCACAGCAGACAAGTGGCAGAGCCGGGATTAGATCCCCTGACCTCCCGATTCCCAGACCTGTGTTCTATCCCTTACGCCATGCTGCTTCTCTAGCTATCCCAGTGCTTTGTACAGTGCTTGGCACACAGTAAGCTCTTCACAAATACCAAGATTACTTTAAGTATTATATGTTGTCACCAGTGTAACAGCCCCCTTGGCTTGAACATGAGCCCAAAAGAGCAGGTGGAGCATCAAAGAGCATTAATCAATCAATCATTAGTATTTATTGAGGATCTGCTGTGGGCAGAGAGTAAACAATCATTGCCCTCAAGGACCATACATCTAATAAAGGAGAGAGACACTAAAATAATTTCCAATCGTCCTTTCGCACGTATCATTTTATGTCCGTTATAGTGCTCTATTGTACTCTTCCAAGTGCTTAGTACAGTGCTCTGCACACAGTAAGTGCTCAATAAATACGATTGAATAGTAAGCGCTCAATAAATACGATTGACTGACATGCTCTAGGAACTGAGCACTTCCTCGGTGCTCAATAAGTACTATTGTTTGAGTGATTGATTAATGATGTACAGTTGGTTTTGCCCACATCTTTCAAAGGGGGGGGACATTTTACCAATATATTTGGATTTCATATTTTCCTTCTAGAGCCATTTCTTAAGGTTCCCCTCTAGGAACCCTTAACAGAATCAGTTTCCTTTTAAGTATGAAAGTATGAATTACCTTGAACCTGTTTTTTTCCTCTTGAAGCGGTTGAGGCAGATGAATTTATTATTGGATTGTCGCCCCGACCGAAACAAAATCCAGGTGTTTATAATTGATAAAAAGGCTTTGGATACTAGAGCCCCTTGCCTTTAGTGTCTTGAACCGTTCTTCAGTGAGTCAGTCAGTCGTATTTAATGAGTACTTATTGTGTGCAGAGCACTATACTAGACACTTGGGAGAGGACAGTAGAACAAAAAACAGACACATTCCCCGTGGCTCAGTGGAAAGAGTCTGGGCTTTGGAGTCAGAGGTCATGGGTTCAAATCCCGGCTCCTCCAACTGTCAGCTGTGTGACTTTGGGCAAGTCACTTAACTTCTCTGTGCCTCAGTTCCCTCATCTGTAAAGTGGGGATTAAGGCTGTGAGGCCCTCCGTGGGACAATCTGATCACCTTGTAACCTCCCCAGCGCTTAGAACAGTGCTTTGCACATAGTAAGCGCTTAACAAATGCCATCATTATTATTATCCACAAAGGGCCGTACCGCCCAGGGACACCCCTCCTCTCTCATGGCATAATAGCTAGAGCACAGACCTGAGATTCAGAAGGTCTTGGGTTCTAATTCTGACTCCACCGCTTGTCTGCTGTGTGACCCTGGGTAAGTGACTTCACTTCTCTAGGCCTCAGTTCTCTTATCTCTAAAATGGGGATTGAGACTGTGAGCCCCACGTGGGACAGGGACCGTGTCCAATCCGATTTGCTTGGATCCACCCCAGGCGCTTAGTACAGTACCTGGCACATAGTAAGTGCTTAACAAATACCATCGTTATTATTATCCCAGTCGCCTCACCACCCACTGGGGGCTTCTCGAGTGGCCTTCTGTGACCTCCCCTCCCCAAATCCATCTTTGGCAAGCAGCTGTTGAGCCGTGGCAGGTGCCGGCCACCGTGTCACTCGCTTAGTTTCCCTAATTGAGTTTGACGGGTGGAAAGGTCTGCCCGCACGGCTTCAACGCAAGAACCGCAGAAGGCCTCTTGGCCGAGGGTTTGGGGGCCATGGCTGCCGGAAAGGCTAAGGAAACCTGAACAACAATAATAATATTAAGTGCTTACTATGTGCCAAGCACTGTTCTAAGCACTGGGGTAAGGGCAAGCTAATTTGGTTGGACACAGTTCCTGTCCCACATGGAGCTGACGGTCTTAATCCCCGTTTTACAGATGAGGTCATTGAGGCCCAGAGAAGTGAAGTGACATGCCCGAGGTCACACAGCAGACAACGGGCAGAGCCGGGTTTAGAACCCAGGCCTGTGTACTATCCACTAGGACATAGAGCAGGCTGTTGGGCACAGAAGGGGGCAAAGAAAATAACCTGCAGCCGGAATACCACTGCCAGGAACTTCTCTCCCAGCGTGACGGGGGAATTCCAGTCATCATATCTTAGGTTTTTTAAAAAAAGTGGAGGGAACCAACAGAAGGATGGAACAGCTTCTCTATGAGGACAGCCAGAAACAAAAAGGAAACCATTAATAATAATAATTGGCAATTGTTAAGTGCTTACTATGTGCAAAGCACTGTTCTAAGCACTGGGAGGGGATACAAGGTGATCAGGTTGTCCCATGTAGGGCTCACAGCCTTAATCCCCATTTTACAGATGAGGTAACTGAGGCTCAGAGAAGTTAAGTGACTTGCCCAAGGTCACACAGCAGACATGTGGAAGAGGCGGGATTAGAACCCATGACCTCTAACTCCCAAGCCCGGGCTCTTTCCACTGAGCCACGCCGCTTCTCTAGACTGTGAACTCCTTGAGGGCAGGGAACCAAGCGCTTTGTACAACATACGGCACTCCGAAGACACCCAGTAAATTATATTTTCATGATTATTAAGCCTTCATTCATTCGATCATATTAATTGAGCGCTTACTGTGTGCAAAGCACACAGTACTAAGAGCTTGGGAGAGTACAACAGAACAATAGACACTTTCCTGCCCACAGTGAGCTCAGTCTAGAGTCCCTGAAATTGTTAAGCACTTACTACTTCATCATCATCATCATCAATCGTATTTATTGAGCACTTACTGTGTGCAGAGCACTGTACTAAGCGCTTGGGAAGTACAAGTTGGCAACCTATAGAGACAGCCTCTACCCAACAGTGGGCTCACAGTCTAAAAGGGGGAGACAGAGAACAAAACCAAACATACTAACAAAATAAAATAAATAGAATAGCTATGTACAAGTAAAATAAATAAATAGAGTAATAAATATGTACAAGCATATATACATATATAGCATATATATACTACTTGTCAAGCACTATTCTAAGCACTGGGGTTGAGTCAAGTGAATCAGATGGGAAGCAGTCCCTGTCCCACATGGGGCTCACAGTCTAAGTAGGAGGGAGAACAGATATTGAATCCCCAAGTTACAGATGCGAAAACTGAGGCACAGGGAAGTTAAGTGATGATCCAAGGTCACACAGCAGGCTAGTGGCAGGGCGGGGATTTAGAACCCAGATCCCCTTACTCCTGGCCCAGGTTCTTTCCATTAGGCCACGGCTGCCCCTTGCCAATATCGCCGATCGATTGGCGCTTCAGTCTGGAAAGATGCAGGCTCAGAAGGGACGTAGTCGAAATCGGCAACATCGCAAAGGGTGCGGGCAGAGCGAACGGGAAATTTGGCTGCCTCTTGGAATTTGACAGTGGGATGGTAATCAATCAATCAATCAATCAATCGTATTTATTGAGCACTTACTGTGTGCAGAGCACTGTACTAAGCTATTGGGAAGTCCAAGTTGGCAACATATAGAGACAGTCCCTACCCAACAGTGGGCTCACAGTCTAGAAGGGGGAAAAAGATGGTAAAAAGAATGGTAAAAGAAAAAAAAATATTTATTCTTCATCCAGCAGTTCTATTACTAAGGGAAGTTGTGCAGGCACAAAATAACAGTAAAGTTAAAGAAAGCGTGAATGGGAGAGGGGCCCATAACGGTTGTTAGAGGGAAAATTAGGATATAAAAGGAAGAGTTAGGCGTGTTGGGCAGCCCATCCCTAACCGTGAGGATGATGGATGTCTAGGAGGGCAACCATTTCAAGAGTTCCGTTGCCTTGGAGACAGAATCCTAATGCACCATTGGTCTACCCCAGTGTGTCACTTCGCTGCTCAGAAGTGGGAATAGAATTTGTCCAGCCCAATCCTGAAAAAGCAGGCCAAGTTCCCTGCCGGCCTCGTCTCCTCTCGACATCAGGACAAAGGCGATCTCTCTCCAGGAGCCATGAGACAGTCAAAAAGAGAGTAGAATAAATTTGCTCTTTGGAGACGTTTGAGCTCGGTGGATTTGTGGGGAAATAAAAGTAAGTCCATTCTCTTTTTCTCTCTCTCTCTCAACCTCCAGATCCCTACCACCGGTTTAGCGCAAGAAAGGGGGGTTTCTGGGGAAGCGTGAGAAGCAGTGTGGCTGAGTGGATAGAGGCCAGGCCTGGGAGTAAGAAGGACCTGGGTTCTAGTCCTTGTTCCACCACTTGTCTGCTGTGTGGCCTTGAGCAAGTCACTTCACTTCTCTGGGCCTCAGTTCCCTCATCTGGAAAATGGGGATTAAGACCGTGAGCCCCACGTGGGACATGGAGTACAGCTTCTGCTCTACTGTCCTAGGCACTTAGTATGGCGCCTAAGCCCTCAAGAACTCAGTAATGACCATTGATGATGATGATGATGATGATGAAGAAAAACTTGCAACTAGCAAACTGCATCCTCTCCTTTGTGATTTGCTATGAATTATTGATTTGCTACTGCAGTGGAAAAGCTTGTAGCTCTGTAGTTGGTCAGACATCTTTTCTAGTTTTGGGGTGGGTGGGGGACGTTTCTCTTTATTTCTCTTTATTTCTTTAAGAGAAGCAGCGTGGCTCAGTGGAAAGAGCCTGGGCTTTGGAGTCAGAGGCCATGGGTTCGAATCCCGACTCCGCCACATGTCTGCTGTGTAACCTTGGGCAAGTCACTTAGCTTCTCTGAACCTCAGTTACCTCATCTGTAAAATGGGGATTAAGATTGTGAGCCCCACATGGGACAACCTGATCACCTTATATCCTCCCCAGCGCTTAGTACAGTGCTTTGCACATAGTAAGCGCTTAACAAATGCCATCATTATTATTATTATTATTATTTATTCTTGTAGTGTACTCTCCCAAGCGCTTACTACAGTGCTCTGCACAGAGTACAGCCCCCTTGGGACAACCTGATCACCTTGTAACATCCCCAGTGCTTAGAACAGTGCTTTGCACATAGTAAGTGCTTAATAAATGCCATTATTATTATTATAGAGTAAGCACTCAATAAATATGATTGGATTGGAAGAACAGGAAAACTGAGGGCTGTCGTTGTGAGGAGAAGCTGTTAGCTTCCCCCTTCAAAACTGTAAGCCCGCTGTGGCCAGAGATTGTCTCTCTTTATTGCCGAATTGTACTTTCTAAGCGCTTAGTACGGTGCTCTGCACACAGCAAGCGCTCAGCAAATAAGATTGAATGAATGGCTGAATGAAATGCTGGGGCCTGGTGGGGATGGGTTAGCTGTTGTGGGTGAGGAGAATCTGGTCCATTTAGGGTGAGCAGAAAAGCAAGATGATTCTCCTGGTCTGAAACCTGCCTTGGACCTGACGCGCTCCAGGCCTTCCAGGAAGATCAGCCCAGTATTTTGGGATTCAGCCGTGCCGCCGGGAGAAAGGAATAGGAATCCTGGCAGACTGTAAGATCCTTGTGGGCAGGGAATGTGGCCTTTCTTCATTTTCTACTTCCCAAGCACATAGTATTTTTTATGGTGTTTCTTAGGTGCTCACTCTATGTTAACCGCTGGGGTAGATACAAGCTAATCAGGTTGGACACGGTCCGGATCCCACGTGGGGCTCACAGTCTTAATCCCCTTTTTACAGTTGAGGGAACTGAGGCACAGAGAAGTGAAGTGACTTGCCCAGGGTCTCACACAGCAGACAAGTGGCGGGGCCGGGTTTAGAACCCAGGTCCTTCCGACTCCTAACCCCATGCTCAAACCACTGGGCATCAGAATTCACAGTAAATTTTTTCCTCTAGCTCTCTCATGAATTCGAGCCAGAGAGCCATCGATCACAGCTGAATTATTCATCTGAGCAGTGAGTTGGCTGGAATTTCAACCCCTCCAGATGCCGCTTCTGCCACAGGCTGAATAATTTACCCGAGCAGTGAGCGGCGATGTCAAGGGCGAGGTTTTCAGAGATTTGCTCTTTCCCGGAGGGGTCAGCCAATTCTGGCAGGGGGCAGGGGAGGAGGGATTGACGTCTCTCAAGTAGAGCGCTGAGCGTGCCCCCTCTCCTCTTCTAATCACCCAGCCTCACCCTCAGTGTCTATTTATTTATTTTATTTTGTTAGTATGTTTGGTTTTGTTCTCAGTCTCCCCCTTTTTAGACTGTGAGCCCACTGTTGGGTAGGGACTGTCTCTATGTGTTGCAAACTTGTACTTCCCAAGCGCTTAGTACAGTGCTGTGCACACAGTAAGCGCTCAATAAATACAATTGATGATGATGATGTGTCCCCAGCTGAGCACCCCCTGGGAGAGAGTCCAGGTATTATAATAGTAATAGTATTTGTTAAGCACTTACTATGTGCCAGTCACTGTACTAATGAATCCTGCCTCTGCCGCTTGTCAGCTGCGTGACCTTGGGCAAGCCACTTAACTTCTCTGTGCCTCATTTACCTCATCTGTAAAATGGGGATCAAGTGGGACAACCTGATCACCTTGTATCCCCCCAGCGCTTAGAACAGTGCTTTGCACATAGTAAGCGCTTAACAAATACCACCATTATTATTATTATTACTAAGGCCAAGGGTGGATATAAGCAAATTGGGTTGGACACAGTGTCTGACCCATAAGGGGCTCACATTCTTCACCCCCATTTTACAGGTGAGGGAATAGAGGCCCTCTGAGAGAAATGAAGTGACTTGCTCAAGGTCACACGGCAGACTCCTTCCAACTCCCAGGCTCAGGCCTTATCCATTAGGCCAATCTGCTTCCTAAGGGGGCATGAAAGGGGGCCCAGCGGCAAGCGCTTAGTACAGTGCTCCGCACGCAGTAAGTGCTCAATAAATAACGAGCCGCATCAGACACGGCCCTCACCGAGCCCCCCATTCCGGGGGAAGGGTGAGCACAGCACACGTGTGTGGTGACGCCTATACGACGGGGTAAGGAACAAAAAAACAAAGACTGAATAATATTCCCTTCTGCTTTTTTCGACTCATCTCTCTCATCTACCCACATATTCAATCTGTCACCAAATAACATCGGTTCTACCTTCACAACATCGCTACAATTCACCCTTTCTTCTCCGTCCGGACGGCTACTACATTGACCAAGCACTTTTCCTATCTGGTCCTGATCACCGCATCGGCCGCCTCGCTGACCTCCCTGCATCTTGTCTCTCCCGTCTCCGGTCCCAGAGGGAACCGGGATGATGATGCTGGTATTTGTTAAGCTCTTATTAAGTGCCAAGCACTGTTCTAGGTGCTGAGAGAAGCAGTCACTGGGTTCCCAAATTGTTATGGTATCTAGTGCCAAACATTTCCGTAGTGAACGGGTGTGTGTATACACGTGTGCTCGTGTGAGTGTGTGTATGCGTAGCAGCATGGCGTAGTGGCTAGAGCCCGGGCCTGGGAATCAGAAGGCCATGGGTTCAAATCCCGGCTCTGCCACTTGTCTGCTGTGTGACCCTGGGTAAGTCACTTATTCTATTTATTTTATTTTGTAAATATGTTTTGTTCTCTGTCTCCCCCTTCTAGACCGTGAGCCCACTGGTGGATAGGGACTGTCTCGATATGTTGCCAACTTGTACTTCCTAAGCGCTTAGTACAGTGCTCTGCACACAGTAAGCGCTCAATGAATACGATTGAATGAATGAATTCTCTGGGCCTCAGTGACCTCATCTGTCAAATGGGGATTGAGACTGTGAGCCCCATGTGGGACTGCACTGTGTCCACCCCAGAGCTTAGTACAGTGCCTGGCACATAGTAAGCGCTCAACAGATATGTTCATCATCATCATCATCATTATTATTATTATTATTATTATTATTATTATTATTATTACACACCCCCAGTGGTGCAGGCTGGTTGGGCAGAGCCATTGTGAGGATAGAGGATGAGTTGGGAGTTTGGTTGCTGTCCGTTTGGTGTCAGCTCATTAGGGGCAGGGAGTGTGTCCATTAGAGTGTCTAGTAGGAGAAGCAGCATGGCTCAGTGGAAAGAGCCCGGGTTTTGGACTCAGAGGTCATGGGTTCAAATCCCAGCTCTGCCAATTGTCAGCTGTGTGACTTTGGGCAAGTCACTTCACTTCTCTGGGCCTCAGTTACCTCATCTGTAAAATGGGGATGAAGACTGTGAGCTCCCCCGTGGGACAACCTGATCACCTTGTAACCTCCCCAGCGCTTAGAACAGTGCTTTGCACATAGTAAGCGCTCAATAAATGCCATTATTATTTATTTATTTTATTATATTGTACTCATTCATTCATTCAATTGCATTTATTGAGCGCTTACTGTGTGCAGAGCACTGTATTAAGCGCTTGGGAAGTACAAGTTAGCAACATATAGAGACAGTCCGTACCCAATAGCGGGCTCACAGGCTGGAAGACTGTCTACTCCCAAGCGCTCAGTACAGTGCCCTGTGCAGGGTGAGCGCTCAATAAATTCAATTGGCTGATTGGGTCTCTCATGCGGGGCGGGGCGGCCTCCCTCTGCCTGTGAGTTGGACGGCGCTCAGAGCTCTCAGCTGGCCGCTGCCCGGTTTCCTGGCTTCCTCCATCCCGACCATCCCACGGGCCTGGCCTCGGCCCCAAGGAATTCGGGGAATCTTGGACAGGATTGCCGCCGCCTCAGCCCGTCAGGTGGTTGTGCCAAGGCCGCGGGTGCCCTGGGTTGTGGAAGCGAGGGGGTTTGAGGGCTCCGAGTGGATGGGATCGCCCATAGCCTGGAGTCCCGCCCGGGCCATCGGGGCCGAGCGAAGGTTGGAGGGTCTCGCTAGCTGAGGTCGCCTCCATTGCCCACTTAATAATAATAATAATAATAATAATAATGTTGGTATTTGTTAAGCGCTTACTATGTGCAAAGCACTGTTCCAAGCGCTGGGGTAGATACAAGGTAATCAGGTTGTCCCACGAGGGGCTCACAGTCTTCATCCCCATTTTACAGACAAGGGAACTGAGGCCCAGAGAAGTGAAGGGACTTGCCCAAAGTCACACAGCTGACAAGTGGCGGAGCCGGGATTTGAACCCACGGCCTCTGACTCCAAAGCCCGGGCTCTTTCTACTGAGCCATGCTGCTTCCCACTTCCCTCCCGGCTCTTCCCTCTAGACTGTAAGCTTGCTGTGGGCAGGGAATGTGTCTGTTTGTTCTTCTATTGTCCTCTCCCAAGCACTTAGCACAGTGCTCTGCCTACAGTAAGCGCTCAATAAACACGATTGAATAAATGAATCATAATCATCACCTTGGGCAGGAGTATTTACTGACCGCTGAGTGTAGAGCACAGGTCTGGAGAAGCAGCATGGCTCACTGGAAAGAGCCCGAGCTTTGGAGTCAGAGGTCATGGGTTCAAATCCCGGCTCTGCCAATTGTCAGCTGTGTGACTTTGGGCAAGTCACTTCACTTCTCTGGGCCTCAGTTCCCTCATCTGTAAAATGGGGATGAAGACTGTGAGCCCCCCGTGGGACAACCCGATCACCTTGTAACCTCCCCAGCACTTAGAACAGTGCTTAGCACATAGTAAGCGCTTAATAAATGCCATTATTATTGTTATTATTACTGCGCCTTGTATGGGGCACTTATTACAAGCCCAGCACTGTACTGGGCACATAATACTGATTTATTGAGTCTGTGGGGAGGAGAGAGAGTTTAATAATTGTGCTATTTTTTAAGCCCCTGGTGCTTGTCTGATTGAACTTGCCAAGTCTAACACCTGTGCAGGGTGGGTCATACCTGACTCATCATCAATCGTATTTATTGAGCGCTTACTATGTGCAGAGCACTGTACTAAGCGCTTGAGCACTGTACTAAGCGCTTGAGCACTGTACTAAGCACTTGACTCCCCCTGACTCCCCCTTTTAGACTGTGAGCCCACTGTTGTAGGTAGGGACCGTCTCTATATGTTGCCAACTTGGACTTCCCAAGCGCTTAGTACAGTGCTCTGCACACAGTAAGCGCTCAATAAATACGATTGATGATGATGATGATGATGATACCCAGTAGCCCCAGACCTGTGGTGTTGATTCCACTAGCAGTGCTCCGTTTCCCGCACAACCTCTTCCAGAAGTTGCAAAACTTCCTGGATGTGAGCCCACTGTTGGGTAGGGACTGTCTCTATATGTTGCCAATTTGTACTTCCCAAGCGCTTAGTACAGTGCTGTGCACATAGTAAGCGCTCAATAAATACGATTGATGATGATGATGATTCTTCTGCTGGATCCTTCATCAGGATAATAAGGGTATCCTGGCGTTTGTCCCTTGGCTGGCGCCCTGAAACCGAACGGAGTCGTGTCTTAACCTGAAGGGACCAAACGTGGCCGAAGAAGGTGGGGAATTCTTGTCTGAGAGAGGGAGAGGAGGCACCAGAGGGGGAATTGGGAGCAATTGGTACCATTGACTGAGCACCTACTGTGTGCTAAGTGCTGGGGAAAAAGGACTTGGGTGGGAAATAGACCTGGTCCCTGCTCCCTGCCTGCCCCGGAGGCTCAGGATCCAAGAATCGTGACTCTGAGCCTCCCTTCAACTAATCGGTCAATCGTATTTATTGATCATTTCCTGTGCACAGAGCACTGTACTATGCACTTGGGAGAGTACAACATAACGATGTAACAGACGCATTCCCCGCCCACAGCGAGTTTACGGCCTAGATCGAGGGACCCAGAATGGAAGTTTTCGGGAGCAAGATGGATGTAGATAGGGTGAACAATCAGTCAAACAGTCAATCAGTGCGATGTATTTTTTTATGGTATTTGTTAATAATAATGACATTTATTAAGCGCTTACTATGTGCAAAGCACTGTTCTAAGCACTGGGGAGGTTACAAGGTGATCAGGTTGTCCCACGTGGGGCTCACAGTCTCAGGCCTCCATTTTACAGATGAGGTCACTGAGGCACAGAGAAGTGAAGTGACTTGCCCAAAGTCACCCAGCTGACAATTGGCGGAGCCGGGGTTTGAACCCAGGATCTCTGACTGCAAAGCCCGTGCTCTTCTCCACTGAGCCACGCTGCTTCTCCAATTTGTTAAGCACTTACTATGTGCCAGGCGATGTACTAAGCGTTGGTGTAGATACAAGCTAATCGGGTTGAACACAGTCCCCGTCTCACATGGGGCTCACAGTCTCAATCCCCGTTTTACAGGTGAGGAAGCTGAGGCCCAGAGACGTGACGCGACTTGCCCAAGGTCACACAGCAGACAAATGGCCAAGCTGGGATTAGAACCCATGACCTTCCGACTCTCCCAGACACGTGCTCTATCTCCTACTCTATGCCGCTTCTCATCTGTAAAATGGGGATTCAAAACCTGTTCCCTTTCCTATTTAAACTGTTAGCCCCACGTGGGACCTGATGATTTTGTATCTACCGCGGTGCTTAGTACAGTGCTTGGCACGTAGAAAGATCTTAACAAATACCACAATTATTATGATGATGATGTAATTTCGAGGTTAAGGAAATAATAATCCGCAGCGGCTCGCAAACCAACTCTAATCTAATCCTCTAATGCTGAGAAGCAGCATGGCATAGTGGAGAGAGGGCGGGCCATCAGGAGGTCATGGGTTCTAATCCTGGCTCCACTTGTCCGCTGTGTGACCTTGGGCAAGTCACTTTACCTTTTTGTACCTCAGTTACCTCATCTGTAAAATGGGGATTGAGATTGTGAGCCCCACGTGGGACAGGGATTGTGTCCAACCTGATTTCCTTGTATCCACCCCAGCGCTCAGTACAGTGCCTGGCACATAGTAAGTGCTTAACAAATACCATAATTATAATTATTCTTACTAATCCTTTCCTTCCTAGAGGGATGGGATTTCTCAGAGGCTCTTTGTCTAGTGTGCCCTGGTTTGTCTTCCAAATGCAGGGAGGTTGGGCATGCCCACAGAAATAGAATGCCGCCAGCCATCACCAGGATGCCAAGGAATTCTTGGCATTTTTGCGTGTGAAATAGACTGGGAATGGCATTTCTGAAGCACTTACTAAGTGTCAAACTCTGAGCTAAGCAGTGTGGTGGATTGAGGATCATCAAATGGGATGCAGCCCCTGTCCCCTGTGGGGCTCAAAGTCTCGGCGGGAGAGTTTAACCTCTCTGAGTCTCAGTTCCCCCATCTGCCAAATGGGCACGCACTGCCTTACATCGTCCCCCTCTGCGAACTCATTGTGGGCTGGGAATGTGTCTGTTATATGGTACTCTCCCAAGCGCTTAGTATAGCGCTTTGCATACAGTAATCGCTCAGTAAATACAATTGAGTGAATGAGTGAACATCTTAGAGCACGAAGTGGGACAGACTGTAGCTCCCCTCTGATCATTCATTCATTCAATTGTATTTATTGAGCGCTTACTGTGTGCAGAGCACTGTACTAAGCGCTTGGGAAGTACAAGTTGGCAACATATAGAGCCCGTACTCTTGCCACTAGGTGATGTTGCTTCTCTAATTGGGGGCCCTACTGAGAGCTCACCTCCTCCGGGAGGCCTTCCCAGACTGAGCCCCCTCCTTCCTCTCCTCCCATCCTCCCTGCCTTACCTCCTTCCCCTCCCCACAGCACCTGTATATATGTTTGTACAGATTTATTACTCTATTTATTTTACTTGTACATATTTACCATTCTATTTATTTTCTTAATGATGTACATCTAGCTTTATTTCTATTTATTCTGATGACTTGACACCTGTCCACATGTTTTGTTTTGTTGTCTGTCACCCCCTTCAAGACTGCGAGCCCGTTGTTGGGTAGGGACCATCTCTATATGTTGCCAGCTTGTACTTCCTAAGCGCTTAGTACAGTGCTCTGCACACAGTAAACACTCAATAAATGCGATTGAATGAATGAATGAATGATCAGGTTGGACGCAGTCCGTGTCCCACACGGGGCTCCGGTCTTAATTCCCATTTGACAGATGAAGCGACTGACGCCCAGAGAAGGTAAGTGATTTGCCCAAGGTCACACAGCCGACAAGTGCTGGCAGCGAGCAGTGTGGTCGTCTAGTGGATAGAGCTTAGCATTTAGCGAAGTATAGCATTTTTTCCACACACACCACCGCCCGCAAAACACCTGTTAATATGTTTTGTTTTGTCGTCTGTCTCCCCCTTCTAGACTTTGAGCCCGCTGTTGGGTAGGGACCATCTCTATATGTTGCCAACTTGGACTTCCCAAGCGCTTAGTACAGTGCTCTGCACACAGTAAGCGCTCAATAAATAGGATTGAATGAATGAATGAATGCAGACAGGTGTCAAAGTCGTCAGAACAAACATCTGTCAAATGGGGTTTGTACATATTTATTACTCTATTCATTTATTTATTTTACTTGTACATAGCTATTCTATTTATTTTATTTTGTTAGTATGTTTGGTTTTGTTCTCCATCTCCCCCTTTTAGACTGTGAGCCCACTGTTGGGTAGGGACTGTCTCTATATGTTGCCAACTTGGACTTCCCAAGCGCTTAGTCCAGTGCTCTGCACACAGTAAGCGCTCAGTAAATATGATTGAATGAATGAATGAATGAATGCAGACAGGTGTCAAAGTCGTCAGAACAAACATCTGTCAAATGGGGTTTGTACATATTTATTACTCTATTTATTCATTTATTTATTTTACTTGTACATAGCTATTCTATTTATTTTATTTTGTTAGTATGTTTGGTTTTGTTCTCCGTCTCCCCCTTTTAGACTGTGAGCCCACTGTTGGGTAGGGACTGTCTCTCTATGTTGCCAACTTGGACTTCCCAAGCGCTTAGTCCAGTGCTCTGCACACAGTAAGCGCTCAATAAATACGATTGATTGATTGATTGAGACTGTGAGCCCCGTGTGGGACGGGGACTGGGTCCAACCCGATTTGCTTGGATCCACCCCAGCGCTTAGCACAGCTCCAGCCCCGTAGTAAGAGCTTAACAAATACTATTCATTCATTCATTTAATCGTACTTATTGAGCGCTTACTGTGTGCAGAGCACTGTACTAAGTGCTTGGGAAGTACTATTATTATTATTATTATGTAGCAACGGGTTGAGGTGGGGAGGAGATGTGGGGGAAACATGATTTGAGGCGCGACTGAGGCTAGACGGGTCACCCGCCGTCCTCCTGGAGGCCTCCTTTTTGAGTCTTGTTTTCTTTTCCCCCCCTCTCTCTGCCTGTGCTTAGAAGCCGGTGTGTTAGCCAAACAGTACATTGAACAAGGGCTCTTAGTCCCGGATGACGTGATCACACGGGTCATGCTGAGCGAGCTGGAACATAGGCGGCACCAACCCTGGCTCCTGGACGGTAAGCCGAGCTGGCCGGGGGGCTGCCTTCTGGTCCAAAACCCTCACCCGATCCCTAAAATTAATAATAATAACAATAATAATGGCATTTATTAAGCGCTTACTATTCGCAAAGCACTGTTCTAAGCGCTGGGGGGGGATACAAGGTGATCAGCTTGTCCCACGGGGGGCTCACAGTCTTCATCCCCATTTTCCAGATGAGGGAACTGAGGCCCAGAGAAGTGAAGTGACTCGCCCAAAATACAGGGTGATCAGGTTGTCCCACGGGGGGCTCACAGTCTTCATCCCCATTTTCCAGATGAGGTCACTGAGGCCCAGAGAAGTGAAGTGACTTGCCCAAAATACAAGGTGATCAGGTTGTCCCACGGGGGGCTCACAGTCTTCACCCCCATTTTCCAGATGAGGGAACTGAGGCCCAGAGAAGTGAAGTGACTTGCCCAGAATAAGTGATCAGGTTGTCCCACGGGGGGCTCACAGGCTTTATCCCCATTTTCCAGATGAGGTCACTGAGGCCCAGAGAAATGAAGTGACTTGCCCAAAATACAAGGTGATCAGGTTGTCCCATGGGGGGCTCACAGTCTTTACCCCCATTTTCCAGATGAGGGAACTGAGGCCCAGAGAAGTGAAGTGACTTGCCCAAAATACAAGGTGATCAGGTTGTCCCACGGGGGGCTCACGGACTTCATCCCCATTTTCCAGATGAGGGAACTGAGGCCCAGAGAAGTGAAATGACTTGCCCAAAGTCACACAGCTGACAAGTGGCGGAGTTGGGATTTGAACCCACGACCTCTGACTCCAAAGCCTGTGCTGTTTCCACTGAGCCACGCTGCTTCGTCCCCTTCCTTCCCTCCACCTACCTCCCCCTCCATCTCCCCTCCCGGCTTCCCTCCCTTACCATGCCCTTTCCTTCCCTCTCTCCCTCTTTCCTTGCCTTCCTCTTTCCCTCCCTCTTTCCCTTCTGCGTAGCACAGTAGATTGAACACGGGCCCGGAAGTCAGAAGATCATGGGTTCTAATCCTGGCTCTGCCACTTGTCGGCTGTGTGACCTTGGGCAAGTCACTTCACGTCTCTGGGCCTTAGTTACCTCATCTGTAGAAGGGGGATTGAGTCTGTGAGCCCCACGTGGGACAGGGACTGTGTCCAACCTGATTTGCTTGTACCTACCCCAGTGCTCAGTACAGTGCCTGGCATTCATTCATTCATTCATTCATTCAATCGTATTTATTGAGCGCTTACTGTGTGCAGAGCACTGTACTAAGCGCTTGGGAAGTACAAGTTGGCAACATATAGAGACGGTCCCTACCCAACAGCAGGCTCACAGTCTAGAAGACTAGACTGGCTTACCAGACTAGACTAGGCTTACTGGCATTCATTCATTCATTCATTCATTCAATTGTATTTATTGAGCGCTTACTGTGTGCAGAGCACTGTACTAAGCGCTTGGGAAGTACAAGTTGGCAACATATAGAGATAGTCCCTACCCAACAGTGGGCTCACAGTCTAAAAGGGGGAGACGGAGAACAAAACCAAACACACTAACAAAATAAAATAAATAGAATAGATAGGAACAAGTAAAATAAATAAATAGAGTAATAAATATGTACAAACATATATCCATATATACAGGTGCTGTGGGGAAGGGAAGGAGGTAAGACGAGGGGGATGGAGAGGGGGACGAGGGGGAGAGGAAGGAAGGGGCTCAGTTTGGGAAGGCCTCCTGGAGGAGGTGAGCTCTCAGCAGGGCCTTGAAGGGAGGAAGAGAGCTAGCTTGGCGGATGGGCAGAGGGATTGGGGGCATTCCGGGCCCGGGGGATGACGTGGGCCGGGGGTCGATGGCGGGACAGGCGAGAGCGAGGTACAGTGAGGAGATTAGTGGTGGAGGAGCGGAGGGTGCGGGCTGGGCAGTAGAAGGAGAGAAGGGAGGTGAGGTAGGAGGGGGCGAGGTGATGGACAGCCTTGAAGCCCAGGGTGAGGAGTTTCTGCCTGATGCGCAGATTGATTGGGAGCCATTGGAGGTTTTTGAGGAGGGGAGTAATATGCCCAGAGCGTTTCTGGACAAAGATAATCCGGGCTCTGCACATGATAAGCGCTCAATAAATACGATCAATGGATTGACTGCTTTTCCTTACATGGTATTTGTTAAGTACTTTCTATGTGCCAAGGTACTAGGTATCATACTCTCCCAAGTGCTTAGTACAGTGCTCTGCACATGGTAAGCGCTCAATAAATGCGATTGATAGATTGACTGCTTTTCTTTATATGGTATTTGTTAAGTACTCTCTATGTGCCAAGGTACTAGGTATCGTACTCTCCCAAGCGCCTAGTACAGTGCTGTGCACATGGTAAGCACTCAATAAATACGATCGATGGATTGACTGCTTTTCTTTACATGGTATTTGTTAAGTACTTTCTATGTGCCAAGGTACTAGGTATCGTACTCTCCCAAGCGCTTAGTACGGTGCTCTGCACATGGTAAGCGCTCAATAAATACGATCGATGGATTGACTGCTTTTCTTTATATGGTATTTGTTAACTACTTTCTATGTGCCAAGGTACTAGGTATCGTACTCTCCCAAGCGCTTAGTACAGTGCTCTGCACATGGTAAGCGCTCAATAAATACGATCGATGGATTGACTGCTTTTCTTTATATGGTATTTGTTAACTACTTTCTATGTGCCAAGGTACTAGGTATCGTACTCTCCCAAGCGCTTAGTACAGTGCTCTGCACATGGTAAGCGCTCAATAAATACGATCGATGGATTGACTGATTTTCTTTATATGGTATTTAAGTACTCTCTATGTGCCAAGGTACTAGGTATCATACTCTCCCAAGCGCTTAGTACAGTGCTCTGAACATGATAAGCGCTCAATAAATACGATCAATGGATTCACTGCTTTTCTTTATATGGTATTTAAGTACTTTCTATGTGCCAAGGTACTATCATCATCAATCATATTTATTGAGCGCTTACTGTGTGCAGAGCACTGTACTAAGCGCTTGGGAAGTACAAGTTGGCAACATATAGAGACAGTCCCTACCCAACAGTGGGCTCACAGTCTAAAAGGTACTAGGTATCGTACTCTCCCAAGTGCTTAGTACAGTGCTCTGCACACGGTAAGCGCTCAATAAATACGATCGATGGATTGACTGCTTTTCTTTATACGGTATTTGTTAAGTACTCTCTATGTGCCAAGGTACTAGGTATCTTACTCTCCCAAGCGCTTAGCACAGTGCTCTGCACACCGTAAGCGCTCAATAAATATGATTGAATGAAGGCATACAGTCAGATTGGACACAGTCCCTGTCCCACACGAGACTGCATCCCCATTTGACAGACGAGGGAACTGAGGTACGGAGCAGGGAAGTAACTCTTCCGAGGTCACCCAGCCGACAAGGGGCAGAGGCGGGATTCGAACTCGGGTCCTTCCGACTCCCAGGACTGGTTTCCACCGCTTCCCACTCGCAAGGGCGATGGCTTGTTTCCAAGGGACTCTCGGCTAAAGAGCAGGGGACGCTGGGCAGCGTTCTTCCCGGAAAGTGGTTTGCCCAGTGACCGGGGCTTGCAAATGAGTAGCTTGGCCCTGGCACCCGGGGTTGGAAACATTTAATATTTCAGGGGTTTTTGGAGCGGCCTAAGTGACCTTCAGCCCCGGTGTTAGGTAGGGCCCCGCCAACTGTGTGCCACAAATGGTGCCCTGAGCCCAGGGCTCAGACTAGACTGCGAGCACACTGTTGGGTAGGGACTGTCTCTAGATGTTGCCAACTTGGACTTCCCAAGCGCTTAGTACAGTGCTCTGCACGCAGTAAGCGCTCAATAAATATGATTAAATGAATGAATTCATCTGGAGAAGCAGCGAGGCCCAGTGAACTTAAGTGACTTATCCAAGGTCACGCAGCACACAGTAGAACCCTGGTCTCTCTGCTTCCCAACCCCATGCTCTACCCACTAGGCCATACCGCTCCACACTGCTGCTTTTGTAGAAGACCCCCAAGTGCCCAGTACAGTGCTCTGCCCAAGCAGCGTGGCTCAGCGGAAAGAGCCCAGGCTTGGGAGTCACAGGCCAAGGGTTCAAATCCCTGCTCCGCCACTTGTCAGCTGTGTGACCTTGGGCAAGTCACCTAACTTCTCTGGGCCTCAGTTACCTCATCTATAAAATGGGGATTAAGTCTGTGAGCTCCCCGTGGGACAACCTGATCACCTTCATTCATTCATTTATTCGATCCTATTTATTGAGCGCTTACTGTGTGCAGAGCACTGTACTAAGCGCTTGGGAAGTACAAGTTGGCAACATATAGAGACAGTCCCTACCCCACCGCTTAGAACAGCGCTTTGCACATAGTAAGCGCTTAACAGATACCATCGTTATTATTATTACTAGTAGTAGGTGCCCGGTCGCAAATGGGACCACTAGAATGCACTAAATGGCTCACTAGGAAAGCAGCCTGGCCTAGTAGAAAGAGCCCTGGCCTGAGAGTCCGAGGTTGTGGGTTCTAATTCCGACTCTGCCACATGCCTGATGTGTGACTTTGGGTAAATCGCTGTACTTCTCTGGGCCTCAGTTTTCTCAACTGCAAAATGGGGATTAAGACTGTGAGCTCCATGTAGGACAGGGACTGGGTCCAACCTAATTAGCTTGTATCTACCCTAGTGCGTAGATCAGGGGTTGGCACTTAGTATGTGCTTAACAAATATCGTAATAATTATTACTAGTATTACAAGTTCCTGATGGGTAGTGATCGAATCTACCAACTCTACTGTCTTCTCTCAAGCACTCAGTACAGTGTGCTGCACTCAGTAAGCACTCATTGATTATTATTATTATGTTAAGCACTTTCTATGTGCCAGGTACTGTACTAAGCGCAGGGGTGGATACAAGCAAATCGGGTTGGACACAGTCCCTGTCCCACATGGGACTCATAGTCTCAATCCCCATTTTGCAGATGAGGGAACTGAGGCCCAGAGAAGTGAAGTCAACTTGCCTAAGGTCACACAGCAGACAAGTGGCAAAGCTGGGATTAGAATTCATTACCTTCAAGCGCTTAGTACAGTGCTCTGCACACAGTAAGCGCTCAATAAATACGATTGATTGATTACCTTCTGACTCCCAAGTCCGGGCTCTAGCCACTGTGCCAGGCTGCTGCCCATGAAGCAGGATGGATTGGGTCGTGCTTTAATGTTCCCTGAGCCCAGGAGCTTCTTCCCCTCATCCCCTCTGTCTTTCCTCGGCATCACTGCCCAGTTGGGAATGGCCACCCTTCCATGCTCCTGCCTCCAGTGCTGACTCCCTCCTTGCTCCCATGGCCTAGCTGAGTGGCAAAGATGTAAAAGTTAGGCCCAACCCCATTTCAGCCCAATTGGAGTCAGGAGTCCCCATTCTCCGGTTCTCCAAGTGGCATAATCTTTGCCCGCGGTGCCGAATTCCAGGTCTGTTTCGGACTCTCCCATCTTCCGCTCAAATTCCCTTCCTGCCACCTGCGAGGAGGTGTGAGTCTTTGTGTGAGCCCGCGCTTTTTCCTGGGGCCCGGGGACGGGGGTGGGGCGACGGGGTCCTTAATCAGTCCGTCCGGGTCTTCCCGTCTTCAGGATTTCCACGGACGCTGGTCCAGGCCGAAGCCCTCGACATGGTGTGCGAGCTGGACCTCGTGATCAGCCTGAACATCCCGTTCGAGACGCTGAAGGATCGTCTGAGCAGACGTTGGATCCACCCGTCCAGCGGGCGAGTGTACAATCTGGAATTCAACCCGCCCCTCGTCCACGTAAGAAACCGTGTGCATAGTGGAAAGTGGCTTCATTATGGTATTTATGAAGTGCTTGCTAGATAATAATATTACTGTTATTATTTTAGTGCCTACTGTGTGCCAGGCACTGTTCTAAGTGCTGGTGTACTTATGAGCAAATTGGGTTAGATACAGTCCCTGTCCTGTGTAGGGCTCACGGTCTTAATCCCCATTTTACAGATGAGGGAACTGAGGCCCAGAGAAGTGAAGCGACTTGCCCAAGGTCACACAGCAGACAAGTGGCGGAGCCGGGATTAGAACCCAGGTCCATCCGACTCCCAGGACTGGGCTCTAGTCACTAGACCATGCTGTTTCACAGGCAGATCAATCCAACCCCTGTCCTATACAGGACTCACAGTCTAAGGAGATCATCAATCGTATTTATTGAGCGCTTACTGTGTGCAGAGCACTGTACTAAGCGCTTGAAAGCACTGTTCTAAGCGCTGGGGAGGTTACAAGGTGTTCAGGTTGTCCCACGGGGGGCTCACAGTCTTAATCCTCATTTTACAGATGAGGTAACATGCACAGAGAAATTAAGTGACTTGCTCAAAGTCACACAGCTGACAATTGTCAGAGCCAGGATTTGAAAACCATGATCTCTGACTCCAAAGCCCGTGCTCTTTCCACTGAGCCATGGGGAGAACAGATATTTTATTTCCTATTTTACAGATGAGGAAGCTGAAGCTCAGAATGGTGACGTGACTTACCCGAGGTCGCACAGTCGGCCACGGGCAGGATTAGAACCTGGGTCTCCAGGCTCCCAGTTCTGTGTGCTTTCCACTGGAGTACGCAGCCTCTTTTCTCCTTCTAAGAGGCCAGGAGATAGCAAGGTCTTTGCCCAGGTTTTTACTCTATCTTTTGAAGATGTTGCTTGACAAGAAAATGAACATTCTCATGTCTATTTAATAGCCAACACTCGATTGCCCAGTTTGTTGGTTTTCCAGCTTCTTCAGTAGAGTCGTGAGCATCTACCTAAATGGACAGAAGGGGAGCTTTCAGCCAGAAAGAGAAACTGAGACAGGGTTCGGAGTGGGGAGGTGGGTTTGAAGAGGTCACAGAGAAACATGGCCTAATGGTTAAAGCACAGGTCTGAGAGTCAGAGGACCTGGGTTCTAATTCCGGCTCCAACACTTGTCTGCTGTGTGGCCTTGGACAAGTCACTTCACTTCTCTGGGCCTCAGTCCCCTCATCTGAAAAACGGGGATTACATCTGTGAGCCCCATGTGAGACATGGACTATGTCCAATCTGATGATCTTGATCCTACCCCAGCGCTTAGTACAGTACAAATGCCATAAACAAAAAAACCCCAACATTTTTTAGCCTCATCAGGACATGGTGATTGGGCAGCTCTTTGGGAATAGAGAAAACTCGATATCCCGTCTCTGGCAATTCTGAATGTCAATTAATCAATCAGTAAACACTGTACTAAGCGCTTGGGAAATTACAATACGGTATTTTTTATATACAGTATTTCGTTGAGTCAACGGGCCCAACGTCTTAGTACTGTGTTCTTTGTAAGCACTTAGTAAACAAATGATGGTATTTGTCAAGCGCTTACTGTGTGCCAAACACTGTTCTACAATCCTCTGCAAACAGTAAGCGCTCAATAAATATGACCGATTGATTACGTCTCTCCCACTACCATCACTTGACTGGTCTCGGTGCCGATCAGATGCTTCCAGTCATCGGAGGCGAGGGCGGAGCTGTCGGTCAGTCAGTGAATCATATTTATCACAGTCTTTTAGACTGTGAGCCCACTGTTGGGTAGGGACTGTCTCTATATGTTGCCAATTTGTACTTCCCAAGCGCTTAGTACAGTGCTGTGCACACAGTAAGCGCTCAATAAATACGATTGATGATTTATTGAGCGCTTACCGTGTGCAAAGCGCTGGCTTGGGAGAGTACGACCTAACAATAACCGGACGCATTCCCCGCCCACAACGAGCTTACGGTCTGCGAGCGCGGCTTTTGCCGACCGACCTCGGTGCGAGTGTTTTGAGCGTGTCTCCGTTGGGTGCGCAGGGAGTGGACGACGTTACCGGTGAGCCCCTGGTCCAGGAGGAAGATGATAAACCCGATGCTGTCGCTGCCCGGCTGAGGCAGTACAAGGGAGCGGCCAAGCCAGTTATAGAATTGTACAAGTGAGTCTCCCTCCACCCACACACCCCGCGATAAAAGCACCGAGGACCTGCCGACTCCTCATGGTTCAACTATCGGGCTGTGAACCAGGACTTTGGGATTCGCTCCCTCCCTTCATCTCTCCTCTTCTCCTTCTCTTACTTCCTCCCTCTCTCCCTTTCTTTTCTCCCTCCCTCTCTCTCCCTTTCTCCTTCTCTGCAGCTTGGCCCATCGCCCCCATCTTACCTCCTTCCCTTCCCCTCACATATCTATTCTATTTATTTGATTTTGTTAGTATGTTTGGTTTTGTTCTCTAGTCTCCCCCTTTTAGACTGTGAGCCCACTGTTGGGTAGGGACTGTCTCTATATGTTGCCAACTTGTACTTCCCAAGTGCTTAGTACAGTGCTCTCTTCCTCCCTTCCTCCCTTCAAGACCCTACTGAGCTCACCTCCTCCAGGAGGCCTTCCCAGACTGAGCCCCTTCCTTCCTCTCCCCCTCGTCTCCCTCTCCATCCCCCCCATCTTACCTCCTTCCCTTCCCCACAGCACCTGTATATATGTATATATGTTTGTACATATTTATTACTCTATTTTGTATTTATTTTACTTGTACATATCTATTCTATTTATTTTATTTTGTTAGTATGTTTGGTTTTGTTCTCTGTCTCCCCATTTTAGACTGTGAGCCCACTGTTGGGTAGGGACTGTCTCTCTATGTTGCCAACTTGTACTTCCCAAGCGCTTAGTACAGTGCTCTGCACACAGTAAGCGCTCAATAAATACGATTGATTGATTGGGTAGACCCTGGGCCTGGGAGTGAGAAGGACTTGGGTTCTAATCCCAGCTGCGACGCTGTCTGCTGTGTGAACTTGGGCAAGTCACTTTACTTTCCTATGCCTCGGTTACCTCGTCTGGAAAATAATAATAATGATGGTATTTTGTTAAGCGCTTACTATATGCAAAGCACTGTTCATTCATTCAATCGTATTTATTGAGCGCTTACTGTGTGCAGAGCACTGTACTGAGCACTGGGGAAGTACAAGTTGGCAACTTATAGAGACGGTCCCTACCCAACAGCGGGCTCACAGTCTAGAAGAGGGAGACAGACAACAAAACAATGCATATTAACAAAATAAAATAAATAGAATAAATATGTACAAGTAAAATAAATAGAGTAATAAATATGTACAAACATATATGCATGTATACAGGTAAAAATATGGAACGTTTCACGAATTTGCATGTCATCCTTGCTCAGGGGCCATGCTAATCTTCTCTATATCGTTCCAGTTTTAGTGTATGTGCTGCTGAAGCGAGCACAAGCGCTGTTCTAAGTGCTGTGGGGATACAAGGTGATCAGGTTGTCCCACGTGGGGCTCACAGTCTTAATCCCCATTTTACAGATGAGGGAACTGAGGCACAGAGAAGCTAAGTGCCTTGCCCAAAGTCACACAGCTGACAAGCTGACAATAGGGATTTGAACCCATGACCTCTGACTCCAAAGCCCATGCTCTTTCCACTGAGCCACGTTGTGAGCCCATTGTGGGACAGGGACTGCGTCCAGTGTGATTTGCTTGCCTCCACCCCACTGCTTAGGACAGTGCCGGGGACATAGTAAGTGCTCAACAATTAACACAGTTATTATTCTCTCCTTTTCTCTTTCTTTCCCTCTCTCCCTCTCTCCCTAACTCCTTTCTTTCTCTTCCTTTCTCCCTCCTTCTCTTTCTCTCTCTCCCTTTCTCTTCTATTTCTCCCTCTCTCCCTTTATCCTTCTCTCCCTCCCTTCCTCTTTCTCTCCCTTTCTCCTCCTCTCTCTCCCTCCTTTCCCTTTCACCTCCTTCCCTTTCTTCCTCTCCCCTGCCCCAACCCACTCCAAGTCCAGAAAAGCCAAGAGACTTGTTCAGATAAATTAAATCCACATTTCCCATGTAGCTGCCTGAAACCTCAGGACAAAGGGAAGAGGAATACTGCCATTCAGAACACACATCCTGTCCCGTAGAATTGATTCTAACAAACTCATACTCTCCCCCACTCCCCAAATTCTGTTTGAAAATGAAACAATGAGCTCCTTTAATTTCAAGCTTCATTTTGCAGTGCCAGAGGATGGTAAAGGTAAAAATGAAAGATAAAAGAGCAAAATGGGTTTTGGTTATTTTGAAGAGTCTTCTTCACAATAAGGGAAGACGGGAGGGGATTTGCAGTGGGTTCATTTGGGAACACATAAATACACACACTCTTAATATCACACTTGACGACAGCGGAGGGCACAGGGACAAATACGTAGTGTTCCAGGGCCCTGGGGATTGAGCAGGAGAGTGTGGATGGCTCAGTGCAAACCATCACCAGTACTGCAGCAATAACTCATGCACATAACCTGCTGGCTTTTAGACATTGCTTTCCCTCCTCTTAACCACGGGGATCTGAGCGATGTTCAACTGAACAGCCGGGGCTCAGAAAAGGTGCACAACCAGGCAGTTTGCTGGGAGTTTTTGAGAGGAAAATGGATATGTAAAGGAGTTTGTACCAAACTGCTCCAGATGGTTTCAATCAATCAATCAATCAATCATATTTATCGAACACTTACTGTGTGCAGAGCACTGTACTAAGCGCTTGGGAAGTACAAGTTGGCAACATATAGAGACGGTCCCTACCCAACAGTGGGCTCACAGTCTAGAAGGTTTCAGATACACAGGATACATACAGTTGGTGGGTTGGTGTGAATTTCGATTGGTTGAGAACTGTCAGTCGGTCAGTCAGTTGTATTTACTGAGCGCTTACTGCTGGCAGAGCACTGTAGTAAAAGCTTGGGAGAATACCATATAAAAATATAAGAAACATTCCCTGCCCATAATAAGCTGTCTAGAGGGTGAGACAAGACATTAACATATAAATAAGTAAATTACAGATATGTACTTACGTGCTGTGCGGCTGGGAGGTGGGGGTGAATATAGGGAGTAAGTCAGGGAGACGCAGAAGGGAGAGGGAGAAGAGGAAGGGAGGGCGTAGTCAGGGAAGGCCTCTTGGAGGAGATGGGCCTTCAATAAGGCTCTGAAGGAGGGGAGAGTCATTGTCCGACGGATATGAAGAGGCGTTCCAGGCCAGAAGCAGGACGTGGGTGAGGGGTCAGCGGCGAGATAGGCGAGATGGAGGTACAGCAAGAGAGGAGCGGGGTGTGCGGGCTGGGTCATGGTAGGAGAGTAACGAGGTGAGGTGGAAGGGGGCAAGGTGAAAGCCAACCCGCTGCCATCTTTGTGTTTGGCTTTCAGGAGCCGAGGAATCCTGCACTCTTTCTCGGGGACAGAGACGAACAAAATCTGGCCGTACGTCTACACGCTGTTTTCCCACAAGATCCCGCCCATTCCGTCCAAAGAAGCCAACTGAGGCGGGCGCGTGGCAGAGAGCTGGGGGAGAGGGGCCGGGGCCCTCCAGCTGGGTGCCCCGGCCAGGGAAAGAGCGAGCGAGCGTCTTGGTCTTGGTGGTCGGCGGATGGGGACGCGGACATGTGAGGAGAAGGCTGTTCTCTTCGAAGACCCGGAGCCGCCAGTTTGGTCTCAGAAGTTTCTGCCTGAGCTGCCACCCCTGAGGCACCGGGGCCTTGGCGTCGTTTCTCACCCTGTTTTCGGCACGGAACCTGCCCCTGCCCCCATTGTCAATCTCGTCTAAAAGCCCGGAGAGCCCAGGTCCCTGGAGCGTTCCCCCTGTGGCCACACCCTCGGCCTCCCAGGGTCTTGAGGTGAGGGTCCCCTTGTTACACCCCCAGGGGTACTGAGAAAGGGGGCACCTGTCACACCCCCTGGAATCTTGAGAAAGGGACTAATAATAACAACAGTTATGGCATTTGTTAAGCGCTTATTGTGTGCCAGGCACTGTTCTCTAAGCACTGAGGTAGATGCGAGGTGATCAGGTTGTCCCACGTGGGGCTTACAGTCTTAATCCCCATTTTACAGATGAGGTCACTGAGGCCCAGAGAAGTTAAGGGGCTTGCCCAAGGATTAGAACCCACTTTCTCTGACTCCCAAGCTTGGGCTCTTTCCATTAGGCCATGCTACTTCTCTGTGTCACAATTCCTGGGGTCCTAAGGAAGAGGGTCCCCATGTCACGCACCCTGAGGTCCCGAAGTGGGCGGGGGGTGTCTCTGTGTCACATTCCCTAGAGTTCCAAGGTGGAGGGCCCCGTGTCATGCCAGCTGGACCTGATTAGGACCCCTGGCCGGCTCCCAGGGATTCTGGTCACCATGACTCCCGCTGCCTCGTCTTTCCTCATCTCCTGGCTCTGGGTGGCCTCTTCCCCCAGTCCCCTTTTCAATGGGACCACTCTGACTTTTGCCTCTGGGGCTGGGGTCCCAGCCGGGCCCCCCGCTAATAATAATAATGATGGTATTTGTTAAGCGCTTACTATGTGCAAAGCACTGTTCTAAGCGCTGGGGGGATACAAGGTGATCAGGTTGTCCCACGTGGGGCTCGCAATCTTAATCCCCATTTTCCAGATGAGGGAACTGAGGCCCAGAGAAGTGAAGTGACTTGCCCAAAGTCACACAGCTGACAATTGGCGGAGCCGGAATTTGAACCCATGACCTCTGACTCCAAAGCCCATGCTCTTTCCGCTAGACACGGAAGTCTTAAGCAGCTGGTGGCAGAAACTCTGGTCCTTATCCAGGATCTGCCCATGGGCCCAGCCCGCTGCCACCACAGTGGGTGTCTTGTGCTGTCTTCCTGCCCGAGCCCCAGGTTGCAGCTCAATGCCCTCCCTGCTCGCTTGCTGCTTGGCTTGGAGGCACCGGACAATCCGTTCTCCCAAAATCTCAGGTGGCAAGGCAGGCCCACTCACACGGCCAAGCCAGGAAAGACCTCAAGGGCGGAAGCCGTGACAGCCGGCGGCCTGCGAGAGTAAGAACGCTTTTCCTCGTTTGTGGGAACTCCTGGTTACAAAACGACTGCTGTGTGCTGAGGCGTTAATTCGGGGGCCGTGGCGATGTCCCCCGCCGAGGCATGAGTCAGGATGCCCGTCCCCCAGCTGTGACTCAGTGATACTGGGGGGAGGGAGGCGAGTGGCAGAGGATGCCAAGGTTCAGAATGCCTGGTTGGCCAGGCCGGATGGATGATCACAGCTTTAGTTCAAGGGATTAGCACAAATCCACTTTAGATAGTCTCCCAGATGGCCCGACTCCCCATTTCAACATTCCCTGACCATTCTTGAGAGCTGCACCCTAAATCCACGACACTCCCCCCGCCGGCCCCACGGTCCTCCCCACACACTCTCAAAATAATTCATTAAATGCTTATTGTGTGACACGGGTTGGGGTTAGATAATCATCAGATCAGCCACAGTCCCTGTCCCACGTGGGCTCACAGTCTAAGAGGGAGGGGTGGCAGAGCGGGTATTGATCCCCATTTACAGAGAAGGAAACAAGACGCTGGGCAGAGGTCGAGGGACTTGCTCCTGATCACACAGTGGACCAACAGCAGAGCCGGGACTAGAACCCAGATCTCCTGGCTCTGGAGGAGGTGAAACTTTAGGAGGGCTTAAAACACGGCTCTCAGAACAAGATGGGCTTATTTGGGGAAGCAGTGTGGCCTAGTGGAAAGGGCGGAGCCTAGGAATCATAAGGGCCTGGGTTCTAATCCTTTCTCCACCACTACCCTGTTGCGGGACCACGGGTGAGTCACTTTGCTATTCTGTGCTTTGGTTTCCTCACCTGTAAAATGGGGTCTCAATACCTGTCCTCCCTCCTAATTCGACCGTGAGTGCCATGTGGGATAGGGACTGTGTCCAACCTGATTATCTTGTTTTTATCCCGGTGCTTAGTAAAATGACTAACACATAGTAAGCACTTAACATGTACCACAAAAAAAAAGCCGTGAGCACTTGTCTTCCTCAAGGGCTGTGGGAGGGGAGACCGAGGCTGGGTTCCCAATGTTCAAAGGCCCTAGGGTGATCGGACCTTTCAGGCATCACGGGGAAATGAGGTGTTAGCGGTCGTGTGAGCGAGCAGTGTTCTGCTGGAGTGACGGACTGATTGTGGAAGACTGGGTCCCTCGGCCAGGGCCCTCTCTCCGGGGTCACTGCTGTCAGCCGGGGCCCCTCGACCTACAGAACCGTGGGTCAGGGCGGGTCCGGCCGGAACAATTTTTGGGGTTCGTGGCTGTGAATGGGGTCCGGATTCCCCCCCGCCGCCTGGCTGACTCTTGTATGGACTCCGTCTTGGAATGTGTCCCCCACCACTCTGTCCCAGCCCCCTAGTCAATCCCAACCCACCCTCCACATCAGGCCCGGCCTTCTCCGTCGACCCGATGAATCCGATCCTGGCTGAAGACTGCCCGGTGACTTGGGGCTGTTGATAGACATAAAAAATTGTTTTCTGCTTCTACCTGTTGTGAAGTCATTGGTGAAAACCATGTAGGTTGACAATGGGGCAGGGAGAGGAGGTTGGGGGGAATGGGAAGAGATGCCTCAGGCTCACATTGTGGGGAGGAAAGGGAGAAGGAAGATGGGAAGAGAAGCCTTGGAGCTCACCTGGCGTGGAAGGCTGCAAAAAGGAAAGACTTGGGCTCACACTGTGGGGAAGAGGAGGAAAGTGGGAAGAGAAGATTTGTGCTTTCACTGGAAAGAGGAAGGTGGGAAGAGAAGACAACCTTTCATCAAGGGGAGGAAGAGGAGGGTGCAAAAAGACTTGGGCTCTCACCTTGGGGAGGAGGATACGAAGAGAAACCTTGGTCTCCCACCATGGGAGGAGGAGGAAGATGGGAAGAGAAATCTTGGGCTCACACCATGCAGAGGAAGCCCTCTGATAACCCATCCCAGACAAGACAGGAGACCCTGGGGCAGCCTGAAACATGCCTGGGTCCTGCAGAAAACAGGTTGGCCTCGACTTAAGACATTTCCAAATTGTTTCCTGTTTCGGCTTTACAGCACCTTGGTCTCCACAACACCAGTGCCTCGCACATAGCGCTTAACAAATACCATCATTATTGTTTACAGTAGTAGCTCCAGGCTCCTGGGCAATCCGGGGAGGGCCTCGGAGGATTAGCCAAGAAATAGAGAAACAATTTTAAAAGCTGCAGGGGTAGGAGAGCGAGGGAGAAAATTTTTAAAGAGGGCAGAGAGGGTCTGGAGTTTCGGGGAACACTAATGCATCCATTTTTCTTTTTCATCAATGGTATTTATTGAACACTGACTATGTGCAGATCACCGTACTAAACGCTTGGGAGAGTACATTGTAATGGAGTTGGTAGATTTCCACTTCATCTGATGCAGTAAAAGTCAACTACCTTCTTGCTGAATCTTGTCATTAATACTATTCATACATTCAATCATATCTATTGAGCACTGACTGTGTGCAGGGCACTGTACTAGCGCTGGGGAGAGAACAGTGCTTTGCACATAGTAAGCGCTTAACAAATACCATCATTATTGTTTACAGTAGTAGCTCCAGGCTCCTGGGCAATCCGGGGAGGGCCTCGGAGGATTAGCCAAGAAATAGAGAAACAATTTTAAAAGCTGCAGGGGTAGGAGAGCGAGGGAGAAAAATTTTAAAGAGGGCAGAGAGGGTCCGGAGTTTCGGGGAACACTAATGTATCCATTTTTCTTTTTCATCAATGGTATTCATTGAACACTGACTATGTGCAGATCACCGTACTAAATGCTTGGGAGAGTACATTGTAATGGAGTTGGTAGATTTCCACTTCCTCTGATGCAGTAAAAGTCAACTACCTTCTTGCGGAATCTTGTCATTAATACTATTCATGCATTCAATCGTATTTATTGAGCACTGACTGTGTGCAAAGCACTGTACTAGCACTGGGGAGAGAACAGTGCTTTGCACATAGTAAGCGCTTAACAAATGCCATCATTATTATTACAATATAACAATAAACAGACACATTCCCTTTCCACAACCAGCTTACAGTCTAGAGGGGGAGACAGGCATTATTATAAATAAATACACAGACTGTGAGCCTGTTGTTGGGGAGGGACTGTCTCTATATGTTGCCAACTTGTACTTCCCAAGCGCTTAGTACAGTGCTCTGCACACAGTAAGCACTCAATAAATACAATTGAATGAATGGACAAAGATGCTGTGGGGCTCGGAGAGGGGATGAATAGAGGGAGCTTAACTGCTACTGCTACTACTAATGAAATAATAATAATAATGATGGTATTTGTTAGGTACTTATGTTGTCAAGCACTATTCTAAGAGCCCGGGTTTCGGAGTCAGAAGATGCGGATTCTAATTCCAGATTCGCCACCTATCAGCTGTGTGACTGTGTCACTTCACTTCTCTGTGCCTTAGTTATCCCATCTGTAAAATGGGGATTAAGACTACGAGCCCCGCCTGGGACAACCTGCTTACTCTGTATCTTTCCCAGCGCTTACTCATTCATTCATTTATTCATTCATACAACAGTGCTCGGCACATAATAAGTGCTTAACAAAGACCATCATTATCAGCACTTAGAACAGTTCCTGGAACATAGTAAGCGCTTGACAAATACCATCATTATTATGCTATATGTTGCTAACTTGTACTTCCCAAGCGCTTAGTACAGTGCTCTGCACACAGTAAGCGCTCAATAAATACGATTGAATGAACGAATGAATGCAAGCGAGTCAGGTTGGACACAGTCCCTGTCCCACATGAGGTCCACAGTCTAAGTAGGAGAACAGATAGTTAATCCCCATTTTACAGCTATAAATATATGAAGCGCAACTTAGTGGAAAGAGCCCGGGCTTTGGAGTCAGAGGTTGTGGGTTCAAATTCTGCTCCACCACTTTGGGCAAGTCACTTCACTTCTCTGGGCCTCAGTGACCTCATCTGTAAAATGGGGATGAAGACTGTGAGCCCCCCTGTGGGACAACCTGATCACCTTGTAACCTCCCCAGCGCTTAGAACAGTGCTTTGCGCATAGTAAGCGCTTAACAAATGTCATCATTATTATTATTATTCTCTGGGCCTTAGTTACCTCATCTGTAAAATGGAGATGAAGACTGTGAGCCCCCCGTGGGACAACCTGATCACCTTGTCACCTCTCCAGCGCTTAGAACAGTGCTTTGCGCATAGTAAGCACTTAATAAATGTCATCATTATTATTATTATTCTCTGGGCCTCAGTTACCTCATCTGTAAAATGGAGATGAAGACTGTGAGCACCCCCCCCGTGGGACAACCTGATCACCTTGTCACCTCTCCAGTGCTTAGAACAGTGCTTTGCACATAGTAAGCGCTTAATAAATGTCATCATTATTATTATTATTACTCTGGGCCTCAGTTACCTCATCTGTAAAATGGAGATTAAGACTGTGAGCCCCTCGTGGAACAACCTGATTACCTTGTATCTACCCCAGCGCTTAGAACAGTGCTTTGCACATAGTAAGCGCTTAACAAATGTCATCATTATTATTATTATTCTCTGGGCCTCAGTTACCTCATCTGTAAAATGGGGATGAAGACTGTGAGCCCCCCCCCCGTGGGACAACCTGATCACCTTGTAACCTCTCCAGCGCTTAGAACAGTGCTTTGCACATAGTAAGTGCTTAATAAATGTCATCATTATTATTATTATTCTCTGGGCCTCAGTTACCTCATCTGTAAAATGGGGATGAAGACTGTGAGCCCCCCCGGGGGACAACCTGATCACCTTGTAAACTCTCCAGCGCTTAGAACAGTGCTTTGCGCATAGTAAGCACTTAATAAATGTCATCATTATTATTATTATTCTCTGGGCCTCAGTTACCTCATCTGTAAAATGGGGATGAAGACTATGAGCCCCCCCGTGGGACAACCTGATCACCTTGTAACCTCCCCAGCGCTTAGACCAGTGCGTGGTACATAGTAAGCCAACATATGTTGCCAACTTGTACTTCCCAAGCGCTTAGTACAGTGCTCTGCCCACAGTAAGCGCTCAATAAATACAATTGATGATGATGATAGCGCTTACCAAATGCCATCATTATTATGAATACTGCACTAAGCGCTTGGAAAGTGCAATACAGCAATAAAGAGAGTCGATCCCTGCCCACAACGGGCTTATCCAGCTCGGGTAGAGGGAGGGATCGAGCGGTGGTGGGGAAGAGGTCAGGAAAAATGGGATTTTTCCAAATGTCAGGAGCAAGGAAGGGCTGGGGAAGGAAACAGAGGGTGAGGCTGGAGCTATTTCCCAGGGTGGCCACAGGGGGGCGCAGAATGCACGCCAAACAAAGATAAGAGGGATGATGGCTAGAAGATAAAAGTCTTAAAGGGCCCATGCTGCTCTTTCTCGGGCCTGTGGAAAGCGTCCCTGAGCCAAGACACGCCATTTGGTGGAAACAGAGCCCTTAGCCGAAGCGACACCTTTTTTGAGGAACACGGAAAAGAACTTTTAAAACGTTAACGTTAAAAGTTTCCCTCCAGTTTAGAGAATCCTTTGTAGTGGCTCAATTCATTCGTTCAGTGGTATTTAATAATGATGGCATTTATTTATAAATAATGGTATTTAATAAGGATGGCATTTATTAAGCGCTTACCGTGTGCAAGCACTGTTCTAAGCGCTGGGGAAGTTACAAGGTGATCAAGTTCAATGGTATTTAATAATGATGGCATTTATTAAGCGCTTACCATGTGCCAAGCACTGTTCTAAGCGCTGGGGAAGTTACAAGGTGATCAAGTTCAAAGGTATTTAATAATGATGGCATTTATTAAGCGCTTACCATGTGCCAAGCACTGTTCTAAGCGCTGGGGAAGTTGCAAGGTGATCAAGTTGTCCCACGGGGGGGTTCACAGTCTTAATCCTCCCCCTTTTAGACTGTGAGCCCACTGTTGGGTAGGGACTGTCTCTATATGTTGCCAACCTGGACTTCCCAAGCGCTTAGTACAGTGCTCTGCACACAGTAAGCGCTCAATAAATACGATTGATTGATTGATTGATTGATTATTATTCTGCTCCCTGGACCTGCACACCAGCCAGGGGCTGAATGTCCTGGCTTCTCCCGGGTGAGTGAGCTGCTAGTCCTGGGACCGACAGAGTCCAGGGAAAAGAGGAGAGTAGCCTCACGCTGTCCTCAGGATCATATCCCTCCTGGAACAGCGGAGCAGGTTGGAAACAGGGCCAGAAACCGGACCAGAAATAGTTCCCGCTCCCTCTTTCCGGGATGCTGACTCACCCCGGCCATGCCAGGATGGGACTTTATCCATGTGGGACCCAGCGTGGGGCAGCTGGATTATTTTTAGATCTTCCTGGGATCAAAATCCGCTTCTCTTCATCTTACCGGTGCCTTCCTGGGATGCAGAGTTTCCAAACATATGTGTTTACAATCCCCGGAAGGCTTTATCATCATCATCATCAATCGTATTTATTGAGTGCTTACTATGTGCAGAGCATTGTACTAACCGCTTGGGAAGTACAAATTGGCAACATATAGAGACAGTCCCTACCCAACAGTGTGCTCACAGTCTAAAAGGGGGAGACAGAGAACAAAACCAAACATACTAACAAAATAAAATAAATAGAATAGATATGTACAAATAAAATAAATAAATAAATAAATAGAGTAAAAAAAATATGTACAAACATATGGTACCGAAGCCGCAAGGCATATGGGCTTGGGAGTCAGAAGGACCTGGGTTCTAATTCCGGCTCCTCAACTTAACTGCTGGGTGACCTTGGGTAAGTCACTTATCTTCTCTGTGCCTCAGTTACCTCATTTGTAAAACAGGGAACAAGACTGTGAGCCTCGCCTGGGACAGGGACTGAATCCAACCCGATTTGCTTCTATCCACCCCAGTGCTTAGCACAGTACCTGGCACATAATAAGCACTTAACAAATACCATAGTTACTGTTATTATTTTTACATATAATAATAATGGCGGCATTTATTAAGCGCTTACTATCATCACCATCATCATCAATCATATTTATTGAGCGCTTACTGTGTGCAGAGCACTGTACTAAGCGCTTGGGAAGCCCAAGTTGGCAACATATAGAGACAGTCCCTACCCAACAGTGGGCTCACAGTCTAAAAGTGTGCAAAGCACTATTCTAAGCGCTGGGGAGGTTACAAGGTGATCAGGTTGTCCCAAGGGGGGGCTCACAGTCTTAATCCCCATTTTGCTGATGAGGAAACTGAGGCCCAGAGAAGTTAAGTGACTTGCCCAAAGTCACACAGCTGACAGTAGGTGGAGCCGGGATTTGAACCCATGACCTCTGACTCCAAAGCCCGGGCTCTTTCCACTGAGCCATCATTGCATTCTATTGCTTCCCTCTATTTGGTATTTATTTCAGCATCAGCCAGTCAGTTGGTCAGTCGCATTTATTGAGCGTTTATTGTGTCCAGAGCCCTGAACTAAGCGCTTGGGAGAGTACATTATAACAATAAATGGACACGTTCCCTGCCCACCACGAGCTTAGAGTATCAAGGGGGAGATGGACATTAATATAAATAAATAAGTGGCAGATAAGAACATAAGTGCTGTGGGGCTGGGAGGGGGGATGAATAAAGGGAGAAAATCAGGGTGAGGCAGAAGGGAGTGGGAGAAGAGGAAAGGAGGGCTTAGTAGGAAAACAAAGTCGACCATACAATCCTTGGGGGCAGAGTTAGTGTAATAATAATAATAATAATAATAATAATAATAATAATAATAATGGTATTTGTTAAGCGCTTACTATGTGCAAAGCACTGTTCTAAGCACTGGGGGGATACGAGGTGATCAGGTTGCCCCATGTGGGGCTCACGGTCTTAATCCCTATTTTCCAGATGAGGTAACTGAGGCCCAGAGAAGTGAAGTGACTTGCCCAAAGTCACACAGCTGACAATCAATTCATTCAATCGTATTTATTGAGCGCTTACTGTGTGCAGAGCACTGTACTAAGCACTTGGGAAGTACAAGTTGGCAACCTATAGAGACGGTCCCTACCCAACAGTGGGCTCACAGTCTAGAAGACAATCGGTCGATCTAGGATTTGAACCCATGACCTCTGGCTCCAAAGCCTGAGCTCTTTCCACTGGGCCACACTGCTTCATTCATTCAATCGTATTTATTGAGCGCTTACTGTGTGCCGAGCACTGTACTAAGAGCTTGGGAAGTACAAGTTGGCAACATATACAGTCCCTACCCAACAGTGGGCTCACAGTCTAGAAGACAATCGGTAGATCCGGGATTTGAACCCATGACCTCTGACTCCAAAGCCTGGGCTCTTTCCACTGAGCCACGCTGCTTCATTCATTCAATCGTATTTATTGAGCGCTTACTGTGTGCCGAGCACTGTATTAAGAGCTTGGAAAGTACAATTCGGCAACAAATAGAGAAAATCCTTATCCAACAAAGGGCTCACAGTCATGTACTCAATCAATCAATCAATCAATCGTATTTATTGAGCCCTTACTGCGTGCAGAGCACTGTACTAAGCACTTGGGAAGTACAAGTTCCCAAGTCCATGGTACAGTGCTCTGCCCAGAAGAGGCACTCAATAAGTACAATTGATGGGCTGAAGACGCAGCGTGACCTAGTGCATAAAAGCGCAGGCCCGGGAATCAGAAGGACCTGGTTTCTTGTCTGCTGTGTGACCTTGGGGAAGTCACTTAACTTCTCTGTGGCTTAATGGGTAGAGCATGGGACTGGGAGTAAGAAGAACCTGGGGTCATTCATTCATTCATTCAATTGTATTTATTGGGCGCTTACAGTGTGCAGAGCACTGTACTAAGCGCTTGGGAAGTCCAAGTTGGCAACATATAGAGACGGTCCCTACCAACAACGGGCTCACAGTCTAGAAGGGGGAGACAGACAACAAAACAAAACATATTGACAAAATAAAATAGAATAGTAAATATGTACAAGTAAAATAAATAGAGTAATAAATCTGTACAGACATATATACAGGTGCTGTGGGGAGGGGAAGGAGGTAGGACCGGGGGGATGGGGAGGGAGAGAGGAAGGATGGGGCTCAGTCTGGGTTCTAATCCTGGCTCTCCCACTTAGCTGTGTGACTTTGGGCAAGTCACTTCGCTTCTCTGGGCCTCAGTGACCTCATCTGTAAAATGGGGATGGAGACTGTGAGCCCCAAGTGGGACAACCTGATCACCCTGTATCTACCCCAGCGCTTAGAACAGCGCTCGGCACATAGTAAGCGCTTAACAAATATCATCATTATTGTTATCAACATAGTAGCAGTTTAGATGGAAAGGAAAGGGTGGATTTTAACAATGTTACAAAGGTGGGACCGACAGGATTTGGTGACAGATTCATTCAATCGTATTTATTGAGTGCCTACTGTGTGCAGAGCACTGTACTAAGTGCTTGGGATTTTGAATATGTGGGTTGAATGGGAGAGATGAGTCAAGGATAATGCCAAGACCATGGGCTTGGGAGACACTTTCACATGCTTAGGACAATGCTGTGCACACAGCAAGTGCTCACAAAATACTATCAATTGATTTCTAGACCGTGAGCCCACTGTTGGGTAGGGACCGTCTCTATATGTTGCCTACTTGTACTTCCCAAGCGCTTAGTACAGTGCTCTGCACACAGTAAGTGCTCAATAAATACGATTGATTGATTGATTTAAGTTAAGCTTTTCTTCTCTGTGATCCCCAGCCATTACTAAAACCCCCCCTCATTCTACCCTATGTGCAATTGTTTATTTTGATTCCACTATTTGCAAATGTCTCTCTCTCCCGTTGGACAACGTGGCAAAGAAAGTTGGCAGGGCGGCTGAAATGAGGTTGGAAATAATCTGAAAGTCTCATGTCTATGCATGGATAATTGACAACCATATGAACAATCTCCGTCTGTTTCTTTTTGTATAGTCTTTGTTAAGTGTGTTCTATGTGTCAGGCGCTGTACTAAGCGCTGGGGTAGATACAAATTATTCAGTTTGGTCACTCCATGTCCCACAGCGGGCTCACAGTCTTAATCCCCATTTTTACAGATGAGGGAACTGAGGCACGGAGAATAATAATTATCACAGTCCATGTCCCCCGTGGGGCTCACAGTCTTAATCCCCATTTTTACAGATGAGGGAACTGAGGCATGGAGAAGAATAATTATCACAGTCCATGTCCCCCGTGGGGCTCACAGTCTTAATCCCCATTTTTACAGATGAGGGAACTGAGGCACGGAGGATAATAATTCAGTCATTCATTCAATCGTATTTATTGAGCGCTTACTATGTGCAGAGCACTGTACTAAGTGCTTGGGAAGTACAAGTTGGCAACATAAAGGAACGGTCCCTACCTGACAGCGGGCTCACAGTCTAGAAGGGGGAGACAGACAACAAAACAAAACATATAAACCAAATAAAATAAATAGAATAAATATGTACAAGTAAAATAAATAGAGTAATAAATATATACAAACATATATACATATATACAGGTACATATATTCCCTCTGATTCTCCCTCCCCATGATTTCTTCCCCTTTGATTCTCTGTCTATGAATTCCCCACACCATGATTCCTTCCCTCTGGGGTGGGCCTGGCTAACAGGGTGGGCTTGGAGGGAAAATAATAATTCCCCCCCGGCCCCGTGATTCCTTCCCTCTGATAAGCAGCCGTGGCTCAGCGGAAAAGAGCCCAGGCTTTGGAGTCAGAGGTCATGGGTTCAAATCCCGGCTCCACCGCTCGTCAGCTGTGTGACTTTGGGCAAGTCACTTCACTTCTCTGGACCTCAGTTCCTTCATCTGTAAAATAGGGATGAAGACTGTGAGCCCCCCGTAGGACAACCTGATCACCTTGTAACCTCCCCAGTGCTTAGAACAGTGTTTTGCACATAGTAAGCGCTTAATAAATGCCATCATCATTATTATTCCTTCCCTTGATTATTATTGTGGTACTTGCCAAGCACTGTTTAAAGCACTGAGGTAGATCCAAGTTAATCGGGTTGGACACATTCCCTGTCCCACGTGGGGCTCACACTCTTAATCCCCATTTTACAGATGAGGTCGCTGAGGCCCAGAGAAGTGAGGTGATTTGCCCAAGGTCACACAGCAGACATGTGGCAGAGCAGGGATTAGAATCCACCACCTTTGAGTCCCAAGCCCGGGCTCTTTCCACTAAGCCACCCTGCTTCTACCCAAGTCCTTATCCTATCCTGCCTTGATGACTGCATTCATTCATTCATTCATTCATTCAATCGTATTTATTGAGCGCTCACTGTGTGCAGGGCACTGTACTAAGCGCTTGGGAAGTCCAAGTTGACAACATATAGAGACAGTCCCTACCCAACAGTGGGCTCACAGTCAGCCTCCTCACTGACCTCCCCTCCTCTCCCCACTCCAGTCCGTACTTCATTCCGCTGCCCTGATAATTTTTCTACAAAAATGTTCAGCTCATGTCTCCCCACTCTTCAAGGATCTCCAGTGGTTGCCCATTCACCTCTGCATTTATTCATTCATTCATTGGGAAGCAGCGTGGCTCAGTGGAAAGATCCCGGGATTTGGAGTCAGAGGTCATGGGTTCAAATCCCAGCTTCGCCACTTGTCAGCTGTGTGACTTTGGGCAAGTCACTTAGCTTCTCTGTGCCTCAGTTCCTCCTCTGTAAAATGGGGATTAAGACTGTGAGCCCCCCATGGGACAACCTGATCACCTTGTTACCTCCCCAGCACTTAGAACAGTGCTTTGCACATAGTAAGCAATTAATGAATGCCATCATTATTAGTATTATTATTCATTAATTCATTCTATTTGTTCTGACGACTTTGACACCTATCTACATGTTTTGTTTTGTTGTCTGTCTCCCCCTTCCAGACCGTGAGCCCGTTGTTGGGTAGGGACTGTCTCTATCTGTCGCCGACTTGTACTTCCCAAGCACTTAGTCCAGTGCTCTGCACACAGTAAGCACTCAATAAATATGATTGAATGAATAAATGAGTTCATTCATTTATTCATTGCAATAATAATAAATAATGATAGCATTTATTAAGCGCTTTCTATGTGCAAAGCTCTAAGCGCTAGGGAGGTTACAAGGTGATCAGGTTGTCCAACGGGGGGCTCACAGTCTTCATCCTCATTTTACAGATGAGGTAACTGAGGCCCAGAGAAGTTAAGTGACTTGCCCAAAGTCACACAGCTGACAAGTAGTGAAGCTGGAATTTGAACCCATGACCTCTGACTCCAAAGCCCAGGCTCTTTCCACTGAACCACGATAGAAAAGCAGCTAGGTATAGTAGGAGGAGGCAAAGTGATTGAGTGCGTCATTCATTCAATTGTACGGGGTGGGCGGGGCTAACAGGGTGGGCTTGAGGGATAATAATAATAATAATAATAATAAAATTATTATTATTATTATTATTATTATGGCATTTATTAAGCACTTATAATGGGCAAAGCACTGTTCTAAGCGCTGGGGATGGCCGGGGGAGAAGCAGCATGGCTCAGTGGTAAGAGCCCGGGCTCGGGAGTCAGAGATCATGGGTTCGAATCCTTACTCCACCACTTGTCAGCTGTGTGACTTTGGGCAAATCACTTCACCTCTCTGGGCCTCAGTTACCCCATCTGTAAAATGGGGATTAAGACTGTGAGCCCCTTGTGGGACAACATGATCACGTTTGTATCCCCCACAGGGTTTAGACCAGTGCTTTGCACATAGTAAGCGCTTAATTAATGCCATTGTTATTATTATTAGCAGCAGCATGGCTCAGTGGAAGGAGCCCGGGCTTGGGAGTCAGAGGTTCTGGGTTCTAATCCCACCTCTGCCCCGTGTCACCTGTGTGACCTTGGGCAAGTCACTTCACTTCTCTGGGCCTCAGTTCCCTCATCTGTAAAATGGGGATGAAGACTGTGAGCCCCCCGAGGGACAACCTGATCGCCTTGTATCCTCCCCAGCGCTTAGAAGAGTGCTTGGCACATAGTAAGTGCTTAACAAATAGCAACATTATTATTATTAACTATTATTATTATTATTAGCGGGCTGGGCGGGGCTTAGATGGATGGGCGGGGCTCAACGGGATGGGCGGGGCTTAGCGGGATGGGCGGGACACAACGTGGTAGGCGGAGTTTGCAGGGTGGGCGGGGCTCGGAGGGATGGGCGGGGCACAACGTGATAGGCTGGAGCTTACAGGGGTGGGTGGGGCCAAGCGGTATGGGCGGGGCTCAGAGAAGGGGCGGGGCTTAGCGGAACGGGCGGGGCCAAGCGGTATGGGCGGGGCTCAGAGAAGGGGCGGGGCTTAGCGGAATGGGCGGGACACAACGTGATAGGCGGAGCTTATAGGGAGGGGCGGAGCTTACAGAGGTGGGCGGGACTAAGAGGTGTGGGCGGGGCTTGGATGGATAGGCGGGGCTTAGAGAAGGGGTGGGGCTTAGCGGGATGGGCGGGGCACAGCGGGATAGGCGGAGTTTACAGAGGTGGGCGGGGCTTGGACAAGGGGAGGGGCTTAGTGGGCTGGGCGTGACACAGCGTGATAGGCTGGAGCTTGCGCGGATGGGCGGGGCTAAGCGGTGTGGGCGGGGCTTGGAGGGGTGGGCGGGCTTAGATAAGGGGCGGGGCTTAGCGGGATGAGCGGGGCTCAGCGGGAGGAGGAGTTTATAGAGAGGGGCGGAGCTTACAGGGGAGGGCGGGGGCAAGCGGTGTGGGCGGGGCTAAGATGTTTGGGCGGAGCTTAGGTGGATGTGCGGGGCTTAAATAAGGGGCGGGGTTTAACGGGATGGGCGGTGCACAGAGCGATAGGCGGAGCTTGCAGGAGTGGGCGGGGCTTAGATGGGTGGGCGGGACTAAGACGTGTGGGTGGGGCCGAGCTGGCGGGCGGGGCTTAGAGAAGGGGCGGGGCGCAGCGCGATAGGCGGTGCTTGCAGGGGTGGGTGGGGCCAAGAGGGCTGAGCGGGGCTTTAAGAAGGGGCGGGGCTTAGCGTCATGGGCGGGGCACAGAGCGATAGGCGGAGCCTGCACGGGTGGGCGGGGCTTAGGGAAGGGGCGGTGCGACGGGCGGAGCGTGCAGTGGTGGGCGGGGCTAAGAGGGGTGGGCGGGGCGGAGCCAGTCGGGCTTAGTGCGCGTGCGCGTGCGGTGTCCCGGCTAGCGGGCGGGGGGGGTGGTCGGGCCGCGGCGAGCGCGGCGGAGCCGGTCCGGTCCGGTCCGGTTCGGTCCGGTTCGGTCCAGCCGGGGCCGGCGGGGAGCGAGCAGGTGAGGCCCGGGCGGCGGCGCCCTCACAGCCGCAGCGGCGCTCAGCGCGGCAGCAGCGGCGCCCGCCGCCCCGTCAGCAGGGCCGGCAGGGGACCCAAGGGTCCTGGGTTCGAATCCCGCACCCGCCGGGTGACCCCGGCCCAGTCACTTCCCTTCCCAAACCTGGAGAATGGGCTTTCTTCAGGCCGGGAGCCCCGAGTGGAGCACACGGGGACTCTGTCTTGCCCGATCATCTGGAATAATTATACCACCGTGAGCCCGTCTCTAATAATAATAGTCATAATTATTACCACAATAATATAACATACTAATATTGATAATTATTATCATAATAATATAGTATACTAATATTGATAATTGATAAGACAGTGAGCCCACTGTTGGGGAGAGACCATCTCTATATGTTGCCGACTTGTCCTTCCCAAGCGCTTAGTCCAGTGCTCTGCCCACAGACGGACGGGTGACCTTGGACCAGTCACTTCCCTTCCCAAACCTGGAAAATGGGCTTTCTTCAGGCCGGGAGCCCTTAGTGGAGTACACAGGGATTCTGTCTTACCCGGTGATCTGGAATAATTATAGGACTGTGAGCCCGTTTCTTATAATAATAATATTCATAATTATTATCATCATAATCATCTAATATACTAATATTGATAATTGATAAGACTGTGAGCCCGCTGTTGGGTAGGGACTGTCCCTAGATGTTGCCGACTTGTCCTTCCCAAGCGCTCAGTCCAGTGCTCTGCCCACAGACGGACGGGTGACCTCGGACCAGTCACTTCCCTTCCCAAACCTGGAAAATGGGCTTTCTTCAGGCCGGGAGCCCTTAGTGGAGCACACGGGGACTCTGTCTTACCCGATCATCTGGAGTAATTATAGCACCGTGAGCCCGTCTCTAACAATAATATTCATAATTATTACCACCATAATCATATAATACAGTAATATTGATAATTGATAAGACAGTGAGCCCGTTGTTGGGTAGGGGCCATCTCTATATGTTGCCGACTTGTCCTTCCCAAGCGCTCAGTCCAGTGCTCTGCACACAGACAGACTGCTGACCTTGGACCAGTCACTTCCCTTCCCAAACCTGGAAAATGGGCTTTCTTCAGGCCGGGAGCCCTTAGTGGAACACACAGGGACTCTGTCTTACCCGATCATCTGGAATAATTATAAGACTGTGAGCCTGTCTCTAATAATAATAATAATATTCATAATTATTACCACCATAATCATATAATACAATAATATTGATAATTGATAGGACTGTGAGCCCGCTGTTAGGTAGGGACTGTCCCTAGATGTTGCCGACTTGTCCTTTCCAAGCGCTCAGTCCAGTGCTCTGCCCACAGACGGACAGGTGACCTCGGGCCAGTCACTTCCCTTCCCAAACCTGGAAAATGGGCTTTCTTCAGGCCGGGAGCCCTTAGTGGAGCACACGGGACTCTGTCTTACCCGATCATCTGGAATAATTATAAGACTGTGAGCCTGTCTCTAATAATAATAATAATATTCATAATTATTATCACCATAATCATATAATACAATAATATTGATAATTGATAAGACAGTGAGCCTGCTGTTGGGTAGGGACTGTCCCTATATGTTGCTGACTTGTCCTTCCCAAGCGCTCAGTCCAGTGCTCTGCACACAGACAGACTGCTGACCTTGGACCAGTCAAATCCCTTCCCAAACCTGGAAAAGGGGCTTTCAGTCCGGGAGCCCTTAGTGGAGCACACAGGGACTCTGTCTTACCCGATCATCTGGAATAATAATAACACTGTGAGCCCGTTTCTAACAATAATAATAATAATATTGATAATTATTATCATCATAATCACATGGCTCGGTAGAAAGAGCCCGGGCTTTGGTTTCAGAGGTCATGAGTTCAAATCCCAGCTCCACCACTTGTCAGCTGTGTGACTTTGGGCAAGTCACTTCACTTCTCTGGGCCTCAGTTCCCTCATCTGTAAAATGGGAATTAAGACTGTGAGCCCCACGAGGGACAACCTGATCACCTTGTAACCTCCCCAGCGCTTAGAACAGTGCGTTGCACATAGTAAGCGCTTAATAAGTGCTATTATTATTATTATTACAATAATATTGACAATTGATAAGACAGTGAGCCCGTTGTTGGGTAGGGGCTGTCTCTATATGTTGCCGACTTGTCCTTCCCAAGCGCTTAGTACAGTACTTTGCACACAGTAAGCGCTCAATAAATACGATTGAATGAATGAATGAATGTCTCGTGCTGAATTGTCCTTCCCAAGCGCTTAGTACAGTGTTCTGCACACAGTAAGCGCTCAATAAATATGAATGAATGAATGAATAAATACGGTGGAATGAATGAATGAATAATAATAATATTTTTTAAAGCGTTTACTATGTGCCACGCGCTGTTCTAAGCTTAGAACAGCGCGTGGCACATAGCCCATTGTTGGGAAGGGATTGTCTCTGGTGCCAAATTGTACTTTCCAAGCGCTTAGTACAGTGCTCTGCACACAGTAAGCACTCAATAAATACGGTGGAATGAATGAATGAATAATAATAATATTTTTTAAAGCGCTTACTATGTGCCAAATGCTGTTCTAAGCCCCAGCGCTTGGAACAGTGCGTGGTACATAGCCCACTGTTGGGTCCCGTTGTCGGGTAGGAATTGTCTCTGGTGCCGAATTGTACTTTCCAAGTGTTTAGTACAGTGCTCTGCACACAGTAAGCGCTCGATAAATATGATTGAATGAATGAATAATAATAATATTTCTTAAAGCGCTTACTGTGTGCCAAGCGCTGTTCTAAGCCCCAGCACACAGTAAGCACTCAATAAATACGATTGAATGAAGGAATTCTGTCAGGCGTGGAGGGTGGGATAAGCCAGGCAGAGCGTGGGAAATAGCCCTTTCCTTCTCCTCCTTCCTTTGAGGTAAGTAAGTAATAATGGCATTTATTAAGCGCCTACTATGTGCCAAGCACTGTTCTAAGCACTGGGGAGATTACAAGGTGATCAGGTTGTCCCACGGGGGGCTCACAGTCTTAATCCCCATTTTCCAGATGAGGTCACTGAGGCCCAGAGAAGTGAAGTGACTTGCCCAAGGGCACACAGCTGACAAGTGGTGGAGCCAGGATTTGAACCCCTGACCTCTGACTCCCAAGCCCGGGCTCTTTCCACTGAGCCCCGCTGATTCCTGGGGATCTGAATAGACCCACTTTCCTAGAGCTTTGGAGCTGGAGATAGCTTGGATGTTTGGCACATAATAATGATAATAATGGCATTTATTAAGCGCTTACTATGTGCAAAGCACTGTTCTAAGCGCCGGGGAGGTTACAAGGTGATGAGGTTGTCCCACGGGGGGCTCACAGTCTTAATCCCCATTTTCCAGATGAGGTCACTGAGGCCCAGGGACGTGAAGTGACTTGCCCAAAGTCACACAGCTGACAAGTGACTTCTAGACTGTGAGCCCACTGTTGGGTAGGGACCGTCTCTATATGTTGCCAAATTGTACTTCCCAAGCGCTTAGTACAGTGCTCTGCGCACAGTAAGCGCTCAATAAATACTATTGAATGAATGGCGGAGCCGGGATTTGAACCCACGACCCCTGACTCCCAAGCCCGGGCTCTTTCCACTGAGCCACGCTGATTCCTGGGGATCTGAATAGACGCACTTTCCTAGAGCTTTGGAGCTGGAGATCAATCAATCAATCAATCAAATCGTATTTATTGAGCGCTTACTGTGTGCAGAGCACTGTGCTGAGCGCTTGGGTAGTACAAGTTGGCAACATATTTATTTATTTATTTATTTTACTTGCACATATCTATTCTATTTATTTTGTTAGTATGTTTGGTTTTGTTCTCTGTCTCCCCCTTTTAGACTGTGAGCCCACTGTTGGGTAGGGGCTGTCTCTAGATGTTGCCAATTTGTACTTCCCAAGCGCTTAGTACAGTGCTCTGCCCACAGTAAGCGCTCAATAAATACGATTGATGATGATGATGAACATATAGAGACAGTCCCTACCCAACAGTGGGCTCACAGTCTAGAAGCTTGTGAGCTTGTGAGTCTAGAAGCTAGAGATAGCTTGGATGTTTGGCACATAGTAAGCGCTTAACAAATACCATTATTATTATTATTATATTATTATTATTGGATGTGTTGAAACTGGAGAAGAAAATCCGAACTGTCAATAACTGAGGTGCTCTGTGTCCTTTCTTTCCTCTTCTCCCTCGGTTTCCAGGACCTTTGGCCTCCGCTCATCTTCCCTTCCGTTCGAATCCCGCCCGGCTTCGTGGCTATTTTGAGGACGCCAGCGTGGGCCTGTGGGGTAAGTAGAACTTGTTTACATCTAGTTCCTGCCGGGAGCTCTGATTGACTCCGAGGAGGGTCCCAGGAGGGGATTTGGTGGAGGAGGAGAAGGAGGAGGAGGAAGGCTGGAAGGGAAAAAGGGGAAAATCCGGGGTGATTCATTCATTCACTCATTCATTCATTAGGAGCGGCGTGGATTAGTGTCAAGAGCCCGGGCTTGGGAGTCAGAGGTCATGGGTTCTGATCCCGGCTCTGCCGCTCATCAGCTGTGTGACCTTGGGCCAGTCACTTCACTTCTCCGGGCCTCAGTGACCTCATCTGGAAAATGGGGATTACGACTGTGAGCCCCATGTGGGGCAACCTGATCACCTTGTATCCCCCCGGCGCTTAGAATAGTGCTTGGAGCAGAGTAGCTAGCATAGTAGCATAGGAGCACAGAGAAGCAGCGTGGCTCAGTGGAAAGAGCCCGGGCTTTGGAGTCAGAGGTTGTGGGTTCAAATCCTGGCTCTGCCAATTGTCAGCTGTGTGACTTTGGGCAAGTCACTTCTCTGTGCCTCAGTTACCTCATCTGTAAAAGGGGGATGAAGACTGTGAGCCCCCCTGTGGGACAACCTGATCACTTTGTAACGTCCCAGTGCTTAGAACAGTGCTTTGCACATAGTAAAAGCTTAATAAATGCCATCATTATTATTATTATAGTAAGCGCTTAACAAATACCATTATTCATTCATTCAATCATATTTATTGAGCGCTTACTGTGTGCAGAGCACTATACTAAGCGCTTGGGAAGTACAAGTTGGCAACATATAGAGATGGTCCCTACCCAACAGTGGGCTCACAGTCTTGAAGGGGGAGACAGACAACAAAACAAAACATATTAACAAAACAAAATAAATAGAATAAATGTGTACAAATAAATAAATAGAGAAATACATACAAACATATATACATATATACAGGTGCTGTGGGGAGGGTAAGGAGGTAAGGAGGGGGTGGATGAGGAGGGGAAGGAGGGGGCTCAATCTGGGAAGGCCTTCTGGAGGAGGTGAGCTCTCAGTGGGGCCTTGAAGGGAGGAAGAGAGCTAGCATTATTCCAACTTGTACTTCCCAAGAGCTTAGTACAGTGCTCTGCACACAGTAAGCACTCAATAAATACGATTGAATAAATAAATGCCCTCATTCATTCATTCGTTCAATTGTATTTAGTGAGCACTTACTGTGTGCAGAGCACTGTACTAAGCACTTGGGAAGTACAAGTCGGCAACATGTAGAGATGGTTCCTACCCAACAATGGGCTCACAGTCTAGAAGGGGGAGACAGACAACCCAACAAAGCATGTAGACGGGTGTCAAAATTATCATTATTATTCTCTGTGCCTCAGTTCCCTCATTTGTAAAATGGGCATGAAGACTGTGAGCCCCACGTGGGACAACCTCATTACCTTGTATCTACCCCAGCACTTAGAAAGTGCTTGGCACATAGCGCTTAACAAATACCATTATTATTATTATTCACTCGTATTTATTGAGCGCTTACTGTGTGTAGAGCACTGTACTAAGCTGGGGAGAGAGTTGGGGGTGTCCAGGAGGGCCCCGGTCATCTCCACGTGCATCTGAGGTCCCGGATGACATTCCCCCCACTGCTCCCGGCCCCATGGGAGGAAGCGAGGGGCTGTCGTGTCTTAAGCAGCCCGTGCAGGAGCGGAGACTGTTGATGTTCCTCGAACCTTGAGAGCGAAGGGGGAGTGGGCGTCTGGCATCACGCCCTGGGGTCCAACTCTATTAATAATAATAATAATAATAATAATAATAATAATAATAATAATAATAATATATTATATATAATATTATAATATATTATATTATTATTATTATTGTATTTGTTAAGCGCTTACTATGTGCCAAGCACTGTTCTAAGCACCAGAAGTCCTAGCAGGTTCATGGGATCATCGTGGCTTAGTGGCAAGAGCCCGTGCTTGGGAGTCAGAGGACATGGGCTCTAATTCCGGCTCCGCCACCTGTCTGCTGTGTGACCTCGGGCAAGCCGCCTAACTTCTCTGTGCCTCAGTTACCTCACCTCTAAAATGGGGATGGAAGACTGTGAGCCCCACGTGGGACAACTGATTTCTTTGTATCTACTCCAGTGCTTAGAACTGTGCTTGGCACATAGTAAGCGCTTAACAGATACCATCATTATTATGAGAGAAGCAGCATGGCTCAGTGGAAAGAGCACGGGCTTTGCAGTCATAGGTCATGGGTTCAAATCCCAGGTCTGCTACTTGTCAGCTGGGTGACTTTGGGCAAGTCATTTAACTTCTCTGGGCCTCAGTTCCCTCATCTGTAAAATGGGGATGAAGACTGTGAGCCCCATGTGGGACAATCTGATTACCTTGTATCTACCCCAGTGCTTAGAACAGTGCTTGGCACATAGTAAGCACATAACAAATACCAACATTATTATTATTATCATTATTAGTGGTTCTATGTAAAGAAACTAGTTCAGCCAATGTGAATCTGGGGTTCTCTGGGATAACCAGGACTGCAGGACCACTAGATTGTAAGCCCTTTGAGGGCAGGGATCTTTTTTCTCCGAAGCGTTTCATACAGCGCTCTGCTCATTGAGTGATCGGGGGACCGGTTGAGTGGTCGATTGATCATCATCATCATCATCAATCGTATTTATTGAGAGCTTACTATGTGCAGAGCACTGTACTAAGCGCTTGGGAAGTACAAATTGGCAACATATAGAGACAGTCCCTACCCAACAGTGGGCTCACAGTCTAAAAGGGGGAGACAGAGAATAAAACCAAACATACTAACAAAATAAAATAAATAGAATAGATATGTACAAATTAAATAAATAAATAAATAAATAAATAGAGTAAAAAATATGTACAAACATATTTACCTATATACAGGTGCTGTGGGGAAGGGAAGGAGGTAAGATGGGGGGGATGGAGAGGGGGACGAGGGGGAGAGGAAGGAAGGATTGATGGATCGCTCCCCAGGCAGAGACCCCACCCCACTACGCTGTCCTCAGTCACTTCACACTTTTAGACTGTGAGCCCACTTTTGGGTAGGGATTGTCTCTATATGTTGCCAACTTGGACTTCCCAAGCGCTTAGTACAGTGCTCTGCCCACAGTAAGCGCTCAATAAATACGATTGATTGATTGATTCACACAGGGCCTCAAGACTGTGACTCCATCTTAAGCATATGCAGAGTACTGTAGTAAGTGCTTGGGAGAGTACAATAACAATAACCAGGTATTTGTTAAGCGCTTACTATGTGTCAGGCAGTGGTCCAAGCGCTGGCGTCGATACACGATAATCGAGTTGAACGCAGTTCCTGTCCCATATGTGGTTCCCGGTCTTAATCCCTATTTTACAGATGGGGTAACCGAGGCCCAGAGAATAATAATAATAATGGTGGTATTTGTTAAGTGCTCACTATGTGCAAATAAATACGTGCAATAAATTGCACTATGTGCAATCAATAAATACGATTGATGATGCAAAGCACTGTTCTAAGCGCTGGAGGAGATGCAAGGTGATCAGGTTGTCCCACGGGGGGACTCACAGTCTTAATCCCCATTTTACAGATGAGGTAACTGAGGCTCAGAGAAGTTAAGTGGCTTGCCCAAGGTCACACAGCTGACAAGTGGCAGAGCCGGGATTCGAACCCATGACCTCTGTGCAGCCACGCACAGAGGTGACTTACCCAAGGCCCCCCCAGCAGATAAGTGGTGGGATTAGAATCCAGGTTGATCAGACTCCCATGTCTGTGGTCTGTCAGCTGGGCCACTCTGCTTCTCAGTTTTTTAAATCAATCAATCAATCAATCAATCGTATTTATTGAGCGCTTACTGTGTGCAGAGCACTGTACTAAGCGCTTGGGAAGTACAAGTTGGCAACACATAGAGATGGTCCCTATCCAACAGCGGGCTCACAGTCTAAAGGGGGTGTCCAGGAGGGATCTCTGGAGAAGTTCCTTTTTTCTTTTTTTCCAATGGTATTTGTAAAGCCCTTCCTGCATGCCAGGCACTGTACTAAGGTGCAAAATAATGGGATTGGGCGCAAGCACGGGAAACACCTCCCCTCAAGGAGCTTAGCGTCTAGCAGATCGTAGGTTATACCCCACCGTGGATTCATCGGGTGGCTTTTCCTTCCAGCCTTAGAGAAGCAGTGTGGCTCAGTGGAAAGAGCCCGGGCTTTGGAGTCAGAGGTCATGGGTTCAAATGCCGGCCCTGCCACTTGTCAGCTGGGTGACTTTGGGCAAGCCACTTCACTTCTCTGGGCCTCAGCTTCCCCATCTGTAAAATGGGGATTAAGACTGTGAGCCCCCGGCGGGACAGCCTGATCACCTTGTATCTCCCCAGCGCTTAGAACAGTGCTTGGCACATAGTAAGCGCTTAACAAATACCGTCGTTATTATTAAACTAACCGAGGATTTGCAATGGTTCAGAAATCCCGAGGGAGATTAAAAGCTTTTTCTTGGCGAGGTGATTTCTGTTTTTTTGTTGTTTTTTTTTTGTTTTCTGAGCTAAAATTAAGCCTCCAAGAGTCCCACCCACCCACTGTCGGGGTGACGGCAGTATCCCGCAGCGAAGACAACAGGCGCCTGTGTCCTCTCCTGTCCCAGGGGCTGCCGGGTTTCTGGGTCCCTCCCAGTGTGGCCCAGTTTGGCCAGCGTGACTCACTGGGGACGTGACTCAGACGCAGGACGGAACAAGGCCCGGCCTGTGCCCGGCCTGGAGAGGGTACCGTGCCCGCTCTCTACGTCCACAGTGGGCAGGCGTAACCCCCCCCCCCCCCCGATCAATCAATCAATCAATCAATCAATCGTATTTATTGAGCACTTACTGTGTGCAGAGCACTGTGCTAAGCGCTTCTCCCTGTGGGGCGGGGGTGGCGGCTGGGGGGCAAGCGGGAGAAGGAAGGGAAGTCCTGGAGGACAGTTTCTTGTTGAACTCCCAAATTGAGAGATTTTGTTGTTGTTGTTGTTGTTTTTTAAGTGGTATTTGTTAAGCGCTTACTATGTGCCAAGCGCTATACTAAGCACTGGGGTAGGTACAGGTCAATCAATCAATCAATCAATCGTATTTATTGAGCGCTTACTGGGTGCAGAGCACTGGACTAAGCGCTTGGGAAGTACAAGTCGGCAACATATAGAGACGGTCCCTACCCAACAGTGGGCTCACAGTTGAAAAGGGGGAGACAGAGAACAAAACCAAACATACCAACAAAATAAAATAAATAGAATAGATATGTACAAGTAAAATAAATAGAGTAATAAATCTGTACAAACATATATCCATATATACAGGTGCTGTGGGGAAGGCAAGGAGGTAAGATGGGGGGGATGGAGAGGGGGACGAGGGGGAGAGGAAGGAAGGGGGGGGGGGAGGAAGGAAGGGCTTAGTAATCAGGCTGGACACAGTCCCTGTCCCACATGGGACTCCCAGCCTTAATCCCCATTTTACAGATGAGGGAACTAAGGCCCAGAGAAGTGAAATGGCTCGCCCAAGGTCACCAAGTGGACAATATCTGAGCCCCCTCCTTCCTCTCCCCCTCCTCCCCCTCTCCATCCCCCCCGCCTTACCTCCTTCCCTTCCCCCACAGCACCTGTATATATGTTTGTACGGATTTATTACTCTATTTATTTTACTTGTACATATTTATTCTATTTATTTTATTCTGTTAATATGTTTTGTTTTGTTCTCTGTCTCCCTCTTCTAGACTGTGAGCCCGCTTTTGGGTAGGGACCATCTCTATATGTTGCCAAATTGTACTTCCCAAGCGCTTAGTACAGTGCTCTGTGCACAGTAAGCGCTCAATAAATACAATTGAATGAATGAATGAATAATAACGATGACATTTGTTAAGCGCTTATTCTGTGCTAAGCGCTGGGGAGGATACAAGGTGATCAGGTTGTCCCACGTGGGGCTCACAGTCATAGTCCCCATTTTACAATCAATCAATCGTATTTATTGAGCGCTTACTGTGTGCAGAGCACTGTACCGAGCGCTTGGGAAGTACAAGTTGAGGGAGGGAACTGAGGCACAGAGAAGTGAAGTGACTTGTCAAAGTCACACAGCCGACGAGCTGCCGAGCCGGGATTAGAACTCAGGTCCTCCTAACTCCCAGGCCTGTGCTGTATCTACTAGACCGAAGCATTTTATTTTTAATGACAACAGACCTTGTTTTTTCGTAGCACTCTTCTTTTTTTCTAAAGCGCTTTCATGTTAATGGTCTCATTTTCTCCTCTCAACCACCCTGCCTTGGGAGTCAGAGGTTGTGGTTTTTTTTTTTTAATGGCATTTATTAAGCACTTACTATGTGCAAAGCACTGTTCTAAGCACTGGGGAGGTTACAAGGTGATCACGTTGTCCCACGGGGGGCTCACAGTCTTAATCCCCATTTTACAGATGAGAGAAGTGAGGCACAGAGAAGTTAAGTGACTTGCCCAGAGGCACACAGCTGACAAGTGGTGGAGCCGGGATTTGAACCCATGACCTCTGACTCCAAAGCCCGGGCTCTTTCCACTGAGCCACGCTGCTTCAATCAAATCAGATGAGCTCGCTGTGGGCGGAGAAGTGAGTCTTGATGTCCCAAGTGCTTAGTACAGACCTCTGCACACAATAAGTGCTTAGTAAATATAATTGAATGAATACTATTCTATTTATTTTGTTAGTGAGGTGCATCTAGCTTTATTTCTATTTATTCTGATGACTTGACACCTGTCCCCATGTTTTGTTTTGTTGTCTGCCTCCCCCTCCTAGACTGTGAGCCCGTTGTTCGGTAGGGACCGTCTCTGTCTGTTGGCAATTTGTACTTTCCAAGCGCCGAGTCCAGTGCTCTGCACCCAGTAAGCGCTCAATAAATACGATTGATTGAATGAATGAATGAATGACCGAATGAACGCGTCGACCTCGTCCGAACATAAGCCGCCCCCCTTCGCGGCTTCGACGATGGTGTCATGGTGCCCTCCAACCCTCCCGTCTCCCCCCGCCCCGTGCTTGCCCCCCTCTCGGCTTCCCCGGAGGCGGGGCCCGAAAGGGGGGTACGCCTCGCCGAGCCGAAACGGACGCGTCGGACCCCCCGAAACCCGGTGCACATTTCGAAGCGATGCCAACGCCGTGGGCTTGAGTTGGGCGGCCGCCCGGGAGCGCACGTGGGAGACGCTCGCCCCGCCTCCGAGCTGCAGATTTTGAAGTCCCCAGTGAGAATGAGGCCTTAACCCCTACAGGACGCCGCAGCCGCGGCCCCCAAAACGGGCAAGGGCGACGACGGCTTCCAGGATCCATGCGGCCTGCTCCGGATCCAGCTCCAGGCCGCATTTTGCCATCCGGGGGCCCGGTCCTCTCCATCCTCATCTTCGACCTGCCCAGGGCCCTGGCCTGAGAGCGGTCATCGCCCCGCCGCGGGCCCCAGGAACGGACCATCATCCCAGACCGGTGCCTCCGCCTGCCCGGGAAACCCAGATTCCCAAGCCGGCATCTCTCCCTTCGCCCGCCAGCTGACCTGCGGCAAGAGGAGGAAGGGGAGGATGACAGAATCTGAAAATCGAGGTGAGGCGGGGGCCCGGCTGGGAAGAGAGAGGATGTTGGAGATGGGGAGGGAAGGGGATCACAACATCAGGGGCGGCCTAGTGCCCTTCCCACCCCCAGAATCCCACCTTGCGATGCAGCAGACCGATTCCAGATCCCTGGAAATCTGGTCAGGGGAGACTGTGGGAGGGCCCTTCTTGGCCACTGAATTCCTTATGCTGGTTTTCATTCCGTCCCTGCTCTTCGAGGACTCCCATCTCTCCTCATCTCTGGCTACAGTTCAGCCCAATCATATCCACGGTGAATTTTTGGGTCGGGGGGCAGGTGACGTCCTAAAAGGATTAGGTGCCCCAGTGTTAAAATGAAGGCGGTTTCAGGGAAGCCCTCTTGAATGGAGGTCAGGGAGATGGTTTTTTGATCGTGGCCGGGGAATCCTTGAGCTCAGCGGTCATCCGTTCCGTCCTCAGGCAGGAATCTCGGACCTTCAGGATTGTTTGTTTTGGAGAGGATCGGACGTTCTCCCCCCCCCAAACCGGCCCCTACCCCGTTCTGGAAAAATCGGAACGAGGAGAACTACGGCCTTCTGCGTTTTGGAAGGGAGGGGAGATAAGGAGAGCAGAAGGGGAGGAAAATGAGCCGAATTTCGATAAGGAAAGCGTAGGGCGAGTCCTTGTAACTGGTGAGCCGGGGACAGGAAACCATCACGCGCCTAGCCGGTGAGAGCGGAATTCATCAGGGTTTGGATGAACGGAGGGGAGGGAGGGAGAGAAGGTGAAGGGGGAGAGGGGTGAGGGGAGGGAGAGCTTTGCAGCATCTCATAGAGCTGTCTTTGCCAGCTGGATCGGTGTGGCGGGTGGTTGGAGTGGGGGCCGGGGACTCCATCTTTCTCTTTTATAGCCATTCCCCTCCCGGCTAAAGATTCGTTCTCGATCCCGGCGTGAAACGGCTCAGTAGTCCGCAGCTTGGGACGGGTGGTGGGGATAGATTGGACTCAGAGACGATTGACGGTATGGCTTGCAGGACACTATGGAGACCCGGCGCTTAGAGCAGTGCTCGGCACATAGTAAGTGCTTAAAAAAAAAACCCATCATCATCATTATTATCATCTGCCAGGAAGCCCTTTGGTTTGTGATGGCAGAAATTCCGGGAGCCGAGCCCCAGCCCGGTGATGCTCTGCGCTCTCAAAGAGGAACGGGAGTCCCACCCTCTGGCTGAGGCTGCCGAGTCCCGGGGTTTTAATTGCTGACCAGCTGATCCTCCTCGGTTTGGCCTCCCTCGCCTGCAGACCAACGCTCAGCGGGATGAGCTAGGCCGAAGCCCACTTTCGGATCGCTTGCCCTGCTCCCGCCTCTTTTCCTTGCTCCCAGATCTGGGAAACCTTGCTTCCGGCAGGCCTGTTTCCCTCGAGAGGGGCATCAGCGTCTTTTCTGGATAGAAAAGAACAACCTGGAGGCTTGGGGACCGGCGACAGAGCGAACAGCAGGGAATGTGTCTCTTTATTCTTCTAGTGGACTCTCTCAAGCGCTTAGTACAGGGCCCTGCGCACAGTAGGCGCTCAATAAATACCGTTGAATGAGACTCGAAGGGTCAAACCGGATCGTGTGGGTTTTTCCGAATCGACTCTTGCGGTTCCGGCCGTCGATTAAGCGTTCGGGTCGAAGCAGCGTCTGCTGTGCGATAGTGACTCCGGCAAAGAAAGCCAGTTAAGATATTTAAATAGTGCAGAAGGATAGGACAGCCCTGTCCGTGTACAGTTCAGACACACGGATTGCACACCGCCAAGAGAAGCCATCCCCAAAAGGTAGGTTTTCTCCGGCTGGTGAATCCCGTCGCTTTCAGGACGCAACTTCTCGAACGTGTTCCAAAATGGCCGAGCCAAATACCAGGCCCGGTGTGGGGCTGCCCTTCGCCTCCAGGAAATGCAGAGCACCTCTCGATCGATCGATCGATCGATCAGTTGTATTTATGGAGCGCTTACTGTGTGCGGAGCACTGTACTGAGCGGGACCTCCGACTTTTAATCCGCCACAGCGCATCCCTGATTCCAAACCCCGGAGAGCCATCGGGTGGGGGGCGGGAAGCCCAATTGCTCCCGTTTCCTGGAGCGAGACCCTGACTCGGAGGAAAGGAAAACCAAATGGTCGGCGCCAGGGAAACGGTTCCGGTGACGGGCCCTTCCTGCCGCCTTTGCCCACCGGAGGTGACAGACGTGTGCCATGCGTGTGGTGCGCAGTTGCGTGACGTGATTGATGATCAAGTGTGGATCTTTTGTAATAATCATAACCACAATAATTGTTTTATCTGTTAAGTGCTTACTATGTGCCGTCCACCGGTCTGAGCGCAGGGGTGGATATGAGCAAATCAGGTTCTTTTTTGTTTTTAAATTGGTGTTTTAGTGCTTATTATGTGCCAGGCACTGTTCTAAGTGCTGTGGTAGTTACAAGGTAATCAGGTTGGACACAGAGAAGCTAAGTGACTTGCCCAGGGGTAGATACAGGGCAATCAGGTCAGACACTGAAGCAGCCTGGCCTAATGGTTAGAGCCCAGGCCTGGGGGTCAGAAGGACCTGGGTTCTAATCCAGGCTCTGCCATTTGTCGGCTGTGGGATCTTGGCCTAGTCACTTCACTTCACTGGGCCTCAGTTATCTCATCTGGAAAACGGGGATGGAGACCGTGAGCCCCTTTTGGGACAGGGACTGTGTCCAACCTGATCAGCTTGTATATAATAATAATAATAATGGCATTTATTAAGCGCTTACTATGTGCAAAGCACTGTTCTGAGCGCTGGGGGGGTTACAAAGTGATCAGATTGTTCCTCGTGGGGCTCACAGATTTAATCCCCATTTTCCAGATGAGGTGACTGAGGCACAGAGAAGTGAAGCGACTTGCCCAAAGTCACATAGCTGACAATTGGCGGAGCCGGAATTTGAACCCATGACCTCTGACTCCAAAGCCCGTGCTCTTTCCTACTGAGCCTTGTATCTACCCCAGGGCACAGAACAGTGTTCAGAGCACGCAGTAGGAGCTTAACGAACAGCAACGTTTACTTTTCTGTATTTTTTAGGGCTCCTAGTCCAAGTAGGAGGGAGAATAGATATTGAATCCCCGTTTTACAGATGAGGAAACCGAGGCATAGAGAGGTTAAGTAACTTTCTCAAGGTCACACAGCAGGCAGGTGGTGGAGCGGGGATTAGAACGCAGATCCTCAGTTTCCCGGGCCTGTTCTCTTTCCACGAGGCTGCACTGCTTTGATTTCAAAAGTGGGGTGGAAACCACCCCAGCTCTCCCAGAAACTCTCTTTTCTTTCTTTTTCCTCCACACTCCCCACCCTTCCCCTTCAGAATGGAACCTAGGCTGTGCTAAGCATTTATTCCTCCTGTGCCATTTCCCTCCCACAGCAAGTTATTCTGGAGATCGATCACTCTTCACACAAAGGAAATGGAGTGAGAAAGGCAAATTGCTCCGAGGTCCCAAATGGAAGGGAGAAGGCCCCTGTTGATAAAAACGCACCTGCTCCCTGACAAGCTAACACTCGCTTTTATTTCGTAAGAGCATTTGAACTTAATGATAATTATGGCATTTAAGCACTTACTATGTGCCAGGCACCGTTGTAAGCGCCAAGGTGGATGGAAGCAAATCGGATTGAACACAGTCCCTGTCCCACGTAGGGCTCCGAAACTCAATCCCCGTGATGCAGTGGAGGTAACTGAGGCAGAGAGAAGTGAAGTGACTTGCCCAACATCACAAAGAGGGGAAGCGGCGAAGTCGGGATTAGAACCCATGACCTTCCTTCTCCCAAACCCGTGCCCTATCCACTCCGCCATGCTGTTTCTCCAAGAGAGTAGTCGCTCATCCATCTTTTGGGGGTGACGGAGGGCAGGAGAGATTTTTGCCGTCGCTCCTTTGGAATGGGTGAGGTCCGGAACCAGTCGGAGGGGAGCGGGACCTGGTGTGGGAACGATGGGAGGTGGGATCGGGGGGGATCCCGGCTCCCCCACTCGTCGGCCGTGTGACCTCGGGCAAGTCACTTCACTTCTCTGGTCACCAGTTACCCCATCTGTAAAATGGGTATTGAGACGGTGAGCCCTACGGGAGACAGGGACTGTGTCCAACCCGATTTGTTTGTAATAATAATAATAGCGATGGTATTTGTTAAGCACTTGCTATGTGCCAAGCGCTGTTCTGGGGGAGATACAAGGTGATCAGTTGTCCCACGTGGGGCTCACAGTCTTAGTCCCCATTTTCCAGATAAGGTAACTGAGGCACAGAGAGAAGAAGGAGCTTGCCCAAAGTCACAGAGCTGACAAGTGGAAGAGCCGGGATTTGAACCCACGACCCAGGGGCTGACTCCCAAGCCCCTGCTCTTTCCACTAAGCCACGCTGCTTCTCATCCCAGTGCTTAGAACAGTGCCTGGCACACAGTAAGCGCTTAGCATACATCCCAGCGCTTAGAACAGTGCTTTGCACATAGTAAGCACTTAATAAATGTCACTATTATTATTATTATTGTAATTATTCTTCTTGTTATTTGGTGGGAGGGTCTGAGGAAAGCTCCCAAGAGGCAGGGGAGAGAAGGTGTTGGTTCACGATTTGGCCTCACTCCATCTCGTCCCGGTCAGCACTGGGAGTAGGGACCTTGGGGGCTTCATTCATTCATTCAATCGTATTTATTGAGCGCTTACTGTGTGCACAGCACTGTACTAAGCGCTTGGGAAGTACAAGTTGGCAACGTATAGAGACAGTCCCCACCCAACAACGGGCTTACCGCCTCAAGATTCTTCTTGTAGTGGGAAATTGGGGGCTCGCCATACTGGGCGTTCCTCTTTTTTTGTTGTTTTTTTTTTTAGTGGTATTTGTTAAGCGCTTACTGTATGCCTGGCAAGCAGCGTGGCTCAGTGGAAAGAGCCGGGGCTTGGGAGTCAGCGGTCGTGGATTCAAATTCCGGCTCCGCCAACTGTCAGCTGTGTGACTTTGGGCAAGTCACTTAACTTCTCTGGGCCTCAGTTACCTCATCTGTAAATATGGGGATTAAGACTGTGAGCCCCCGTGGGACAACTTGATGACCTTGTAACCTCCCCAGTGCTTAGAACAGTGCTTTGCACATAGTAAGCACCTAATAAATGCCATCATTATTATTATTAATCCCCATTTGACTGATGAGGTAACTGAGGCCCAGAGTAGTGAAGTGACTTGCCCGAAGTCACACAGCAGACAAGTGGCGGAGACGGGATTAGAACCCACGACCTCTGACTCCCAAGCCCGTGTACTTTCCATTAAACCATGCCGTTTCTCTATCCCAGATCTACCCCGACACTTAATAAACACCATGGTTATGAGGGGAATCCACCTGGCTTCTCATATCCTGAATTTACTCCAGCGCTTAGTACCGCGCTTGGCACATAGTAAGTGCTTAACAAATACCGCAATTACTATTATCATTATAATTATTATTTTTCCCTGTGCACAACTTACAGTCTAGAGGCAGATGGGTGGCCTCAGACCCTGACACAGATTCCGGTTCTTCATCATCATCATCATCATCAATCGTATTTATTGAGCGCTTACTATGTGCAGAGCACTGTACTAAGCGCTTGGGAAGTACAAATTGGCAACATATAGAGACAGTCCCTACCCAACAGTGGGCTCACAGTCTAAAAGGGGGAGACAGAGAACAAAACCAAACATACTAACAAAATAAAATAAATAGAATAGATATGTACAAGTAAAATAAATAAATAGAGTAATAAATATGTACAAACATATATACATATATACAGGTTCTTTTGGGCTTGGGTTTGCTTCATCGGCTCCCTGTAAGCTTAAACCCTGAAGCATTTTAAAAATAATTGAAGCTGATCAAAGAGTTCTGAAAGGGACTTTGTTGATGAGTCAGGGGTTCATCGGTTAGATCTCCAGTGGGCTGCAAAATACAGCCGGATCCTGATTAGTTGAACTAATTGAGGCCAAGAATCCAGAGCTGCAATTACAGAATTAAATGAGGTTGGGTTATCTTGCCCAATTTGCTTCGATCCGCTGAGCCTTTTGTATTTCATTCTGGACTGGCTGTGGTTTTGGAGAAGACGTTTGGCGTGTCTGCTGTGTGAATCACTTCGCTTCTCTGGGCCTCAGCTACCTCATCCGTAAAATGGGGATTAAGACTGTGAGCCCCCCGTGGGACAACCTGATCACCTTGTATCCACCCCAGTGCTTAGAGCAGTGTTGTGCACATAGTAAGCGCTTAACAAATGCCATTATTATTATTACTGAAAATCAATCAGTCAATCAATGGTATTTATTGAGCGCTTACTGTATGCAGAGCACTGTACTAAGCGGTTGGGAGCATACAATGGGATAGAGTGGGATAGTCACATTCCCTGCCTACAGTGTGGCCTAGTGGCTGGAGCCCAGGCCTGGGAGTTGCCTGTCTGCTGTGTGATCTTGGACTAGTCACTTCACTTCTCTGGACCCCGGTCACCTCATCTGGAAAATGGAGATTAAGGTTGGGAGCCCCGTGGAAGAGAAACTGTGTCAAACCTGATTATTCTGTATCTACCCCCAGTGCTTAGACCAGTGCCTGGCACATACTAAGCACTTAATGAATACCATTAAAAAAACAAACAAAAACATTAATTAATTCATTCATTCATTCGTATTTATTGAACGCTTCTTGTGTGCAGAGCACTGGACTAAGTGCTTGGGAAGTACAAGTCGGCAACATATAGAGACGGTCCCTACCCAACAACGGGCTCACAGTCTAGAAGGTGGAGACAGACAATAAAACAAAACATGGAGACAGGTATCAAAATGGTCAGAACAAACAGAATTATAGCTTTAGGCACGTCATTAACAAAATAAATAGAATAGTAAATATGAGTAAATAAATATTATATTTTATTTATAATATATATTATAAATAGTAAATAAATAGTAAATATGTAGAGGACATTAATATGAGGCCTGCTGTGGCCTACAGGAAAAATAACAGCCTCGAAAGGCTGGAGGTTGGGTTCTAATCCCCTCTTGGGTATGAGAGTTAAAAAATATTGTAAATGCACAGGAGGGTTTAGAATAAGTCACTTGTGAGTGCTGAGAAAAAATTTTTCTAGACTGTGAGCCCATTGTTGGGTAGGGACTGTCTCTATATGTTGCCAACTTGTACTTCCCAAGTGCTTAGTACAGTGCTCTGCACACAATAAGCGCTCAATAAATACGATGAATGAATAATATAAATAAATAAATTACAGGAAAGTTAAAGATCTTTCCTCAAAGGGGCTTGGGCAGTGGGCAGACATCACTACCTTCCTTCTCTCTGCATCCCCTTGACTTGCTGCCTTTATTCATCCTCCCTCCCAGCCCCACAGCACTTATGTATAGCTCTGTCATTTATTTCTTTCTATTAATGTCTGTCTGCCCTTCTAAGACTGTAAGCTCGTTGTGGCCAGGGGATATGTCTGCTTATTGTCAGATCGTACTGTCCCAATCAGTCATTCAGTCATATTTATTGAGCACTTACTGTGTGCAGAGCACTGTACTACTACTACTACTACTAATAATAATAATGTTGGTATTTGTTAAGCGCTTACTATGTGCAAGGCACTGTTCTAAGCACTGGGGGATACAAGGTGATCAGGTTGTCCCATGTGGGGCTCACAGTCTTAATCCTCATTTTCCAGATGAGGGAACTGAGGCCCAGAGAAGTGAAGTGACTTGCCCAAAGTCACACAGCTGACACGTTGCGGAGCTGGGATTTGAACCCATGACCTCTGACTCCAAAGCCCGGGCTCTTTTCCACTGAGCCATGCTGCTTCTCTAAGCCCTTGGGAAGTACAAATCGGCCACATATAGAGATGACCCCTACCCAAAAACGGGCTCTCAGTCTAGAAGGGGGAGACAGACAACAAAACGAAACAAGTAGACAGGTGTCAATACCATCAGAATAAATAGAATTATAGCTATGTACACATCATTTATAAAATAGAGTAGTATGTATGTACAAATATACACAAGTGCTGTGGGGAAGGGAAGGGGGTAGGGTGGGGGGGTGATGGGGAGGGGAGGAGGAGCAGAGGAAAAGCAGGGGCTCAGTCTGGGAAGGCCTCCTGGAGGAGGTGAGCTCTCATTAGGGCCTTGAAGGGAGGAAGAGAGCTAGCTTGGTGGATGTGAGGAGGGAGGCCATTCCGGGCCAGGGGAATGACGTGGGCCGGGGGTCGATGGTGGGACAGGCGAGAACGAGGCCCAGTGAGGAGGTGAGCGGCAGAGGAGCGGAGGGTGCGGGCTGGGCTGGAGAAGGAGAGAAGGGAGGTGAGGTAGGAGGGGGTGAGGGGATGGACAGCCTTGAAGCCGAGAGTGAGGAGTTTTTGCTTCATAACAATAATAATAATATTGGTATTTGTTAAATGCGAAGCACTGTTCTAAGCGCCTGGGGGGATATAAGGTAATCAGGTTGTCCCACATAGGGCTCACAGTCTTAATCTCCATTTTACAGATAGGTAACTGAGGCTCAGAGAAGTCAATCAATCAATCGTATTTATTGAGCGCTTACTGTGTGCACAGCACTGGACTAAGCGCTTGGGAAGTACAAGTTGGCAACATATGGAGACAGTCCCTACCCAACAGTGGGCTCACAGTCTAGAAGGGGGAGACAGAGAACAAAACCAAACATACTAACAAAATAAAATAGAATAGATATGTACAAGTAAAATAAATACATAAATAGAGTAATAAATCTGTACAAACATATATACATATCATCATCATCATCATCATCATCAATCGTATTTATTGAGCGCTTACTATGTGCAGAGCACTGTACTAAGCACTTGGGAAGTCCAAGTTGGCAACATATAGAGACAGTCCCTACCCAACAGTGGGCTCACAGTCTAAAAGGGGGAGGCAGAGAATAAAACCAAACATACTAACAAAATAAAATAAATAGAATAGATATGTACAAGTAAAATAAATAAATAAATGGAGTAATAAATATGTACAAACATATATACAGGTGCTGTGGGGAAGGGAAGGAGGTAAGATGGGGGGGATGGAGAGGGGGATGAGGGGGAGAGGAAGGAAGGGGCTGAGTGTGGGAAGGCCTCCTGGAGGAGGTGAGCTCTCAGTAGGGCCTTGAAGGGAGGAAGAGAGCGAGCTTGGCGGATGGGCAGAGGGAGGGCATTCCAGGCCCGGGGAAGTGAAGTGACTTGCACAAAGTCACACAGCTGATAAGTGGTGGAGCCAGGATCAGAACCCATGACTTCTGACTCCCAAGCCCGGGCTCTTTCCACTGAGCCACGCTGCTTCTCATTAAGACTGTGAGAAGATTCTTAATGAGATAATGAAGATTCTTGTATCCTCCTTAGGGGAGGATACAAGGTGATCAGGTTGTCTCACGGGGGGGCTCACAGTCTTAATCCCCATTTTACAGATGAGGGAACTGAGGCCCAGAGAAGCGAAGTGACTTGCCCAAAGTCACACAGCTGACAAGTGGCGGAGCCGGGATTTGAACCCACGACCCCTGACTCTTTCCGGACTCTTTCCGCTAAGTCAATCAATCAATCAATCGTATTTATTGAGCGCTTACTGTGTGCAGAGTACTGTACTAAGCGCTTGGGAAGTACAAGTTGGCAGCAAGAAGTCACGCCGCTTCTCTGATTATCTGCTTCTCTGATTATCTCATAGCTCCCCCAGAGCTTTTAGTGCAGTGCTGTGCACACGGTAAGCGCTCATTCATCTATTCGATCGTATTTATTGAGCGCTTACCGTGTGCAGAGCACTGTACTAAGCGGTTGGGAAGTCCAGATCGGCAACATATAGAGACGGTCCCTGCTCAACAACGGGCTCAAAGTCGAGAAGGGGGAATCCGCTCAATAAATACGATCGAATGAATGAGCTTTTCACACATGCTACCTCTTAATAAGTAGCATCATTTGGGGGGCGCGGGAAGTTCTGTCTTAACGACACCATCACGCAGTCTCGCCCTGGACAGCGGCGTCAGTGAACTTTGAGACGGGCCTCCGAGCGGGAAAAAATTTGACGCCGATCGGAAAAGCTCAGGTTTTTGAGTCAGAGGGACGGCCACCTGCATTCTTGTTCGTTCATTCATTCAATCGTATTTATTGAGCGCTTACTGTGTGCAGAGCACTGTACTAAGCGCACGTTGTTCAATTCCAGATGAGCTTCAGAAGCCTCTGTCCCTTGGATTCAATCTAGGAAACAGACTAGATGGACCCCGCGTCCATTTCTGCCGGTGTAAATGGGACTATTCGTATCCATTCCGTCTCTTGTGGGCTGGTGGTGGTTCTAGAAGGAAATGCTATTGTTTTCGTTGGGCCCAAACAAACCTTATATTATTATTTTTTATGGTATTTGTAAGCACGTCCTCTGGGCTAAGCTCTGGGGTGGATACAAATTAATCAGGTTGGACATAGTCTCTGTCCCTCATGGGCTCACGGTCTAATTCATTCATTCCATCCTATTTATTGAGTGCTTACTGTGTGCAGAGCCCTATACTAAGCGCTTGGAAAGTACAATTCGGCAACACATAGAGACGGTCTGTTACCTAACAGTGGGCTCACAGTCTAGAAGGGGGGAGACTGACAACAAACAAAACAAGTGGACAGGCATTAATAGCATCAAAATAAATAAATAGAATTATAGATATATGCACATCATGAGTAAAATAAGTAGAATAATAAATATGTACGTGTATATATAAGTGCTGTGGGGTGGGGAGGGAGGTAGAGCAGAGGGAGGGAGTGGGGGGGATGGGGAGGGGAGAAGGAGGAGAGAAGAAGTGCCAACTTGTACTTCCCAAGCGCTTAGTACAGTGCTCTGCACGCAGTAAGCACTCAATAAATACAATTGAATGAATGAATGAAGAAGGGGGCTCAGTCTGGGAAGGCATCCTGGAGGAGGGGAGTCATGTGTGCCATTCCGTTTGCTCCAGCTAAATATCAACTATCGAGAAGCTGTGCGACTTAGTGGAAAGAGCACGTGCTTGGGAGTCAGAGGTCGTGGGTTCTAATCCCGGCTCCGCCACATCAGCTGTGTGACTTTGGGCAAGTAACTTCTCTGTTCCTCAGTTCCCTCATCTGTAAAATGGGGGTTAAGACTGTGAGCCCCACGAGGGATAACCTGATCACCTTGTATCTACCCTAGCACACCTCCTCCAGGAGGCCTTCCCAGACTGAGCCCCCTCCTTCCTCTCCCCCTCCCCATCCCCTGCCCCACCTCCGTCCCCTCCCCACAGCATCTGCATATATGTTTGTACAGATTTATTGCTCTATTTATTTTACTTGTACATATTTACTATTGTATTTATTTTATTTTGTTAATGATGTGCATCTAGCTTTACTTCTATTACACGTTTTGTTTTGTTGTCTGTCTCCCCCTTCTAGACTGTGAGCCCGTTGTTGGGTAGGGACTGTCTCTATGTGTTGCCATCTTGGACTTCCCAAGCACTTAGTACAGTGCTCTGCACACAGTAAGCGCTCAATAAATACGATTGAATGAATGAATGAATGAATGAACAGTGCTTGGCACATAGTAAGCACTTAACAAATACCATCATCATCAACTCTCACAAAAAGCAGCAAGGCCTAATGGCTAGAGCCATGGCCTAGGAGTCAGAAGAACCTGGGTTCTAATCCTGGCTCTGCCGCTTGTCTGCTGTGTGACCTTGGGCAAGTCACATCACATCTCTGGGCCTCAGTGACCTCATCTGTAAAATGGGGATTGAGATCGTAAGCTCCAGGTGGGACAGGGCCTGTGTTCTATCCGATTTGCTTGTATTCACCCCTGCTCTTAGAACGGCGCCTGGTACATACTATGTGCTTAACAGCGTGGCTCAGTGGAAAGAGCCCGGGCTTTGGAGTCAGAGGTCGTGGGTTCGAATCCCGACTCTGCCACATGTCCGCTGTGTGACCTTGGGCAAGTCACTTCACTTCTCTGAGCCTCAGTTATCTCATCTGTAAAATGGGGATTAAGACTGTGAGCCCCACGTGGGACAACATGATCACCTTGTATCCCCCCCCCAGCGCTTAGAACAGTGCTTTGCACATAGTAAGCGCTTAACAAATGCCATCAAAAAAAAATACCACAGTTGTTATTATTATTATTAAATACATTGGGATTAATTAGCAGAATGAGCGAGTATGGTTGAAGAAAACTTCACAGACTTCTGCGTTGTGCTCAAAAGGATGTGTCAGCGCCAAGTTTTATTACGACAAGCGCTTCTTCTAGCCGTTGTAGGGTGATGATGATGATGATAATGGCATTTAGTAAGCGCTTACTATGTGCAAAGCACTTGATGGTGGACAGACAGAATTTCCTCTATTAGTCAACGCCAATTCAACTTCAAACAATACAGAGTTTCTTTCTATACGGAGGGCACGGCATCCTAGCTTAGCAGGGGATCAAAGAGCACAAATCATCGGATATACCCGAAGACGAACGGCAATGACTCGGGGTAGTTACCGGGGCCGTGCCCGGTTCTCTCCATTATAGGGATCTGATGGGCGAGAACTACTCAAAAGCAGGTCAGGAATCCCAACCCGTCTCAAGACCTTGACTTGCGGCCGAGACGGACACCCAGGTAGGACAAAACAAAGGAGAGAGGAGGAGAGGGGACGTGGTCAAATGGCAACTTGGCCAGATAAAATGGAGTCCAGGCCTAGGGGCCCATCCACATGCCATTAATCAATCAATCAATCGTATTTATTGAGCGCTTACTGTGTGCAGAGCACTGTAGTAAGCGCTTGGGAAGTACAAGTTGGCAACATATGGAGACAGTCTCTACCAACAGTGGGCTCACAGTCTAAAAGGGGGAGACTCTACCACTCTTAGGGACGCTAGCCACAGGAGTGACTCTTAATAATTAATAATGGTGTTTGGTCAGCGCTTATTAGGTGCCAAGCACTGTTCTAGACCTTGTTCACTTAAGAGGGTGAGGAGACAATCGAACAAGCACAGAAACAAATCAGCTCAGAGGGAGTGGTTGGATGAGAAGGACTTAATGCAAGGCCCAGCCTTATATGTCCTTCCCCACTATCAGCTGAAAATCCAAGGGAAAATATATCAGCTGAAAATCCAAGGGAAAATATGCAACTAACCCCTGGGGAGAAGACCTTGGGTTCAAAGGTGGCACACAACCATGAGTCCCTTAAGGAGAGAACCATATTAGGCCCCAGAAAAGTCAGTCAGGCCCCCTTTTCTGGCTCTTTGCCAATGAACGTTGCTCGGATGGCATTAGAGAATTACGTCTTAATAATAATAATGATGATGATGGTATTTGTTAAGTGTTTACTATGTGTCAAGCACTTTCCTAAGCACAGGGGTAGATACAAGATACTTCTAGCTGGGTTGGACGCAGTCCCTGTCCCACATGGGGCTCGCGGTTTTAATCCCCATTTTCCAGATGAGGTAACTGAGGCCCAGAGCAGTGAAGTGACATGCCCAGGTCACACAGCAGGCCAGTGGCGGAGCCGGGATTAGAACCCATGACCTGATTCCCGGGCCCGGGCTTTAGCTGCATCTCGCCACTAGCAGCGTGGCTCAGCACGGACTGGGAGTCAGAAGACCTGGGTTCTAATCCCAGTTTTTCCACCTGCCAGCTGACACCTTGGGCAAGCCGTTTATTTTCTCAGTGCCTCAGTTTTCTCTCTCTAAAATGGGGATTAATTTCCTCTAAACTTTGAGCCCCATGTGGGACAGGTTAATCGTATTATCCATTGATTATATTAAACTTATTGCTAATATTATTAGCTGATGTTATTAGTAGGACATCGCTTGAATTGTTTTTGCAGATTTATACACGATATGTGTACGTACAGTCTTCTAGACCGTAAGCTCGTTGTGGGCAGGGAATGTGTCTGTTTACTGTTGTATTGTGCACTCCCAAGCACTTAGTACAGTGCTCTGCACACAGTAAACGCTCAGTAAGTACGATTGACTGACGTACTCCGCAGAAGAATGAAAGATAGGTAATAAAAACAAATACATGTCCCCTCTAGACTGTAAACTCATTGTGGGCAGGGAGCGTGTCTTACCAACTCTGTTACGTTGTTACATTGTATTTCCAAGTGCTTAGTACAGTGCTTTTCACCCAGTAAGTGCTCAGTAAATACAATTGATCGATTGATTGCTAAGGAGGTGCTGTTGGGATGACGTGACTTCAAGGATTAATTGGGAAAGACTCCCTAGAGGAAGTGGGATTTTAGAAAGACTTTGAAGATGAGTGGAGCTGTAGTCTGATGAATCTAAGCGCTTATCATCATCATCATCATCATCATCAATCGTATTTACTGAGCGCTTACTATGTGCAGGGCACTGTACTAAGCGCTTGGGAAGTACAAATTGGCAACATATAGAGACAGTCCCTACCCAACAGTGGGCTCACAGTCTAGACGGGGGAGACAGAGAACAAAACCAAACATACTAACAAAATAAAATAAATAGAATAGATATGTACAAGTAAAATAAATAAATAAATAGAGTAATAAATACTCTGCACCCAGTAACCACTCAGTAATCCCATTGATTGGTTGAATTGATTGGTTTAGGGATAAAGGAGTTTCAGGCCAGGGGAGCTGCTTCCGTACGTGAAGGGTTCGAGGAGGGAGGGATGAGACTGTGAGCCCACTGTTGGGTAGGGACTGTCTCTATATGTTGCCAATTTGTACTTCCCAAGCGCTTAGTACAGTGCTCTGCACATAGTAAGCGCTCAATAAATACGATTGATGATGATGATGATGATGAGAGAGTTGGGTGCAGTAAGGAAGTGATGTGGGGAAGACCAAAGAGGGTGAATTGAGGAGTAGGGAGTTACAGGAGCCAAGATATATGATAAAGAGAATCGGTAGAGGCGCGTAAACTCACTGCATTCAGGGAACCTGTCCAACAACTCTTATATTGTACTCTCCCAAAGCGCTTAGTACAGTGCTCCCTGCACACAATAAAACGCCCAATAAATGCCATTGATTAATTGGTTTTGCTTAATGCGGAAGATTCGTTTTAGGAACAGCTCGGTGTGCAAAACCTAGGCTCCCGACGTATTTCTACGAGGGCAACTGTGAATCTGATGGGGATCAATCAATCAATCAGTCATATTTATTGAGCGCTTACTGTGTGCAGAGCACTGTACTAAGCGCTTGGGAAGTACAAGTTGGCAACATATAGAGGCGGTCCCTACCCAGCAGTGGGCTCACAGTCTAAAAGGGGGAGACAGAGAACAAAACCAAATACACTAACAAAATAAAATAAACAGAATAGATATATACAAGCAAAATAAATAAATAAATAAATAAATAGAGTAATAAATATGTACAAATAAGGACTTGATAAGGGATAAGGACTTGAAAAAGAAATCGATTAGACTCTAACCTGGAAAAACTCAATTTGTCAATCAGGCTGAGTACGTTTTCAATCCGCTGGCGGTGAAATTTTATTTTGTTAGTACGTTTGGTTTTGTTCTCTGTCTCCCCCTTTTAGACCGTGAGCCCACTGTTGGGTAGGGACCGTCTCTATATGTTGCCAACTTGTACTTCCCAAGCGCTTAGTACAGTGCTCTGCACATAGTAAGCGCTCAATAAAGACGATTGATGATGATGATGATGATGATGAAATCCACTGTTGTCCCGGAAGGGCCTGGCTCTGGAGGTGACACTGCTCTCACCGAAAGCTCCCGGCTTTTCTGTCGATGCTGTGCGTTCGACCCCAAAGGGGAGTTTTTATTCCCCCGTCTTTGTGTCTGACCTTTCTCTCGTCCCCTCCCCTTCCTTAGATGTCCGGGGTTGAGTTAACATCCGTATATTCTTCCTAGAGCTCAGCCCGGATTTGTTTTTTTCCTAAATGGTATTTGTTAAGAGGTTACTATTGACCAAGCACTGTTCTAAGCACAAGGCCCTGCTGAGAGCTCACCTCCTCCAGGAGGCCTTCCCAGGCTGAGCCCCTTCCTTCCTCTCCCCCTCCTCCCCCTCTCCATCCCCCACATCTTACCTCCTTCCCTTCCCCACAGCACCTGTATATATGGATATATGTTTGTACATATTTATTACTCTATTTATTTATTTATTTTACTTGTACATATCTATCCTATTTATTTTATTTTGTTAGTATGTTTGGTTTTGTTCTCGGTCTCCCCGTTTTAGACTGTGAGCCCACTGTTGGGTAGGGACTGTCTCTATATGTTGCCAATTTGTACTTCCCAAGCGCTTAGTACAGTGCTCTGCACATAGTAAGCGCTCAATAAATACGATTGATGATGATGATGATGATGGGGCAGGTACAAGTTAATAGTCGAACCCAGTCCCTGTCCCGCTTGGGAGAATGGGTGTTTAATCCCCATTTTGCAGTTGACGATGGTATTTGATGATATTGACACCTGTCTACTTGTTCTGTTTTGTTGTCTGTCTCCCCCTTCTAGACAGTGAGTCCGTTGTTGGGTAGGGACCGTCTCCATATGTTGCCAAATTGTAATAATAACAATAATAATGATAATGATGGCATTTATTAAGCGCTTACTATGTGCAAAGCATTGTTCTAAGCGCTGGGGAGGTTACAAGGTGATCTTCTAGACTGTGAGCCCACTGTTGGGTAGGGACCGTCTCTGTATGTTGCCAACTTGTACTTCCCAAGCGCTTAGTACAGTGCTCTGCACGCAGTAAGCGCTCAATAAATACGATTGAATGAATGAATGAAAAGGTTGTCCCACGGGGGGGGCTCACAGTCTTAATCCCCATTTTCCAGATGAGGGAACTGAGGCCCAGAGAAGTGAAGTGACTTGCCCAAAGTCACCCAGCTGACAATTGGCAGAGCCAGGATTTGAACCCATGACCTCTGACTCCACAGCCCGGGCTCTTTCCTCTGAGCCACGCTGCTTCTTGTACTTTCCAAGTGATTAGTACAGTGCTCTGCACGCGGTAAGCGCTCAATAATTACAGTTGAATGAATGAGGAAACTGAGGCCCGGAGAAGTGAAGCGACTTACCCAAGGTCACACAGCAAGCAGTTGGCAATTGGGAAGCAGCATGGCGCAGTGGCTAGAGCCCGGGCCTGGGAATCTGAAGGTCATAGGTTCTAATCCCGGCTCTACCACTCGTCTGAGCAAGTTACTTAACTTCACTGTGCCTCAGTTACCTCATCTGTAAAATGGGGATTAAGACTGTGAGCCCCATATAGGACAGGGACTGTGTCCAACCCTATTTTGTTGTATCCCCCCACGCCAGGGCTTAGTACAGAGCCTGGCACATAGTAAGCGCTTAGCAAATTCTATAATAATAATAATAGCTACTATTATTAAGCGCTTAGCTAATTCCGCAATAATAATAACAAGAATAGCTATTATTATCATTATTATTATTAATTGGGAGAACTAGGATTAGAACCCAGGTCCTTCTGATTCCCAGGCTCGTGCTCTTTCCACTAGGCCACGCTGCTTCTGTCCTTGGCACATTGATTATATTGATTGGGAATTCCCTCAGCCTGAGTGCTTCCCGAGGCTGCCGTGATGTGCTTCCGTGGCTTTGTAGCCTGATCGATGGGGAAATTTTCGCTCTCCTCATCGGTCTTCATCCTTGTAGCTGCTGGAGGGTGGCGGCTGCGCAGTGCCTTGGTCTTAGAGAAGGGACAAGGCTCGGAGGCCTGAAAATAGCTAGCGATTTTTCCCAATTGGAAATCCACCACTTGAAATCTGTTGTTCTGCCAAGGAGCCATCTCTCCGACCCAGCCCCGAGGAGGTGAAATTAACCTATCTTGTGATGAGAGCCCCGTTAATAATAATAATAATAATAATAATAATAATAATAATAATAATTCTGGTATTTATTAAGCACTTACTATGTGCCAAGCACTGTTCTAAGCACTGTGTTAGATACAAACTAATCAGATTGGTCATAGTCCCTTTCCCACATGGGGCTCGCAGCCTAGTGGCTCAATGGAAAGAGCCCGGGCTTGGGAGTCAGAGGTCATGGGTTCAAGTCCCGGCTCTGCCAGTTGTCAGCTGTGTGACTTTGGGCAAGTCACTTCCCTTCTCTGGGCCTCAGTGACCTCATCTGTAAAATGGGGATGAAGACTGTGAGCCCCATGTGGGACAACCTGATCGCCTTGTATCTTCCCCAGCGCTTAGAACGGCGCTTTGCACATAGTAAGCGCTTAACAAATGCCGTTATTATTATCATTAAACCTCATTTTACAGGGGAGGTAACTGAGGCACAGAGAAGTTAAGTGGCTTGCCCAAGGTCACACAGCAGACAAGTGGCGGAGCCGGGATTAGAACCCACGCCTTCTGACTCCCAAGCCCATGCTCTTTCCACTAAGCCAAGCTTCTTAAGTGAGAGAAAGCCGAGATAATAACGAATGGGGTATTTGTTAGGCACTTACTATGTGCCAAGCGCTTAGCAGTGTCGGGCAGTCAGATTTATTGAGCGCTTATTGTGTGCAGAGCACTGTACTAAGCTCTCGGGCGAGTTTAATAAAACAGTATAACAGGCACATTCCCTGCCCAGAGTGAGCTTACAGTCTAGAGGGGGAGACAGACATAAATAGAAATAAATAAAATGAACATGGAAGGGAGGATGAATACAGGGAGCAAGTCAGGGTGATGCGGAAGGGAGGGGGAGAAGAGGAAAGGAGGGCTGAGTCAGGGAAGGCCTCTTGGAGGAGATGGGCCTTTGATAAGGCTTTGAGGGTGGGGAGAGTAATTGTAATAGTACAATGCCAGGCACTGTACTAAGTGCTTAACAAATACTGTAAAAAAAAAGCACTGTACTAAGCTCTAGAGTAGTTATGAGGTAATCAGTTCCCTCATCAGTAGTGAGGAGAGGTAGAAGGGGGCAAGGCGGTGGAGTACTTTAAAGCCAATGGAGAGGAGGTTTTGTCTGATACGGAGGTGGATGGGCAAACACCAGAGATTTTTGAGGAGCAGGGTGACGTGTCCCGATTGTTTTTGTAGAAGAATGACCTGGACTTCAGAGTGAGGCATGGACCGGAGTGGGGAGAGACAGGATGCTGGGAGGGCAGCACGGAGGCTGATGCAGTCATCCAGGCGGGTAGGAAGAGGGATTGGATGAACGTGGCAGCAGTTTGGATGGGGAGGAAAGGGCGGATTTTAGCGGCGTTGTAAAGGTGGGACCGACAGGATCGAATACGTGGGTTGAGTGAGAGAGAGGAGACAAGCATAACGCCAAGGTTACGGACTTGCGAGACGGCGGGGCCATCTACAGTGATGGAAAAGTCGGGGGGAGGTAAGGGTGCGGGTGGGAAGATGAGGAGCTCTGTTTTGGACATATTTAGTTTGAGGTGGACGGCCAAGTGGAGACATCTTGAAGGCAGGAGGAGATGTGAGACTGGAGAGAGGGAGAGACATCAGAGCCGGAGATGTCGGTTTGGGTCCGGGAAGGCCTCTTGGAGGAGATGTGCCTTCAACGAGGCTTTGAAGTCGGGGGAGAGCAGTTGTTTGTCGGATATGAAAAGGGAGGGCTCTCCGGGCCAGAGGAAGGATGGGGCGAGATAGATGAGATGGAGGGACGGTGAGTAGGTTGGCATTAGAGGAGCGAAGTGCGTGGGCTGGGTTGTAATGCCTGTCTCCTCTCTAGTACACTCCTTGTGGGCAGGGATCGGGCTTGCCCTCTCTGTTTGTACTTTCCCAAGCGCTCAGTACAGTGCTCTGCACGTGGTAACATATATTCAGCTGAAGGATACATATTTGCTAATATGTTTTGTTTTGTTGACTGTCTCCCCCTTCTAGACTGTGAGCCCGCTGTTGTGTAGGGACCGTCTCTATATGTTGCCAGCTTGTAATTCCCAAGCGCTTAGTACAGTGCTCTGCACACAGTAAGCGCTCAATAAATATGATTGAATGAACGAATATTCAGCTTTAAGTTCTTGCAGGAGATCAGAATATGAAGAAATCTCCACTGAGGGCTGCTTAAACAGCTTTGCCCCCACAATCCCATGTCTTTCCATTCATTCATTCATGCATTCATTCATTCATTCATTCATGTTTATTGAGGTCTTACTGTGTGCAGAGTGGGAAGCAGCATGGCTCAGTGGAAAGAGCACGGGCTTGGGAGTCAGAGGTCATGGGTTCTAATCCTGGATCTGCTGCTCATCAGCTGTGTGAACTTGGGCAAGTCACTTCACTTCTCTGGGCCTCAGTTCTCTCTTCTGTAAAATGGGGATTAATAATAATAATAATAATGATAATAATGATGGCATTTATTAAGCGCTTACTATGTGCAGAGCACTGTTCTAAGCGCTGGGGGGGATACAAGGTGGTCAAGTTGTCCCACGTTGGGGCTCACAGTCTTAACCCCCATTTTACAGATGAGGTAACTGAGGCTCAGAGAAGTTAAGTGACTTGCCCAGGGTCACACAGCAGACATGTGGTGGAGCCAGGATTCGAACCCATGACCTCTGACTCCAAAGCCCGTGCTCTTTCCACTGAGCCATGCTGCTTCTCTAATTAAGATTAGAGATAATCTTAATCAATTAATTAATCTCTAATTAAGATTAAGATAAAATTAATCTAATTAAGATTAAGATTGTGAGCCCCACGTGGGACAACCTGATTACCTTGTATCCCCCAAGAGCTTAGAACAGTGCTTTGCACATAGTAAGCACTTAACAAATACCATCATCATCAGAGCACTGTACTGAGCGCTTGGAAGAGGACAGTAGGACAACAAACAGACACACTCATGTGATCCTAAATCCTAAAAGATACAGGAGCATTGAGTTGAACCAGATGTGAGGTTGGGAATTTGAGGCTGTCAGCATATAATCTCTCATTTTGATTCCCAATTTTGGGAGGTATAGAACGACAGGAAGCAGTGTGGCCCAGTGGAAAGAGCACAGGCTTGGGAACCAGAGGTTGTGGGTTCTAATCCCAACTCAGCCACTTGTCAGCTGTGTGACTTTGGGCAAGTCACTTCACTTCTCCGGGCCTCAGTTTCCTCAACGGATAAATGGGAATTAAATGATGATGATGATGGCATTTGTTAAGCGATTACCATGTGCAAAGCACTGTTCTAAGGGCTGGGGAGGGATACAAGGTGATCAGGTTGTCCCACGTGGGGCTCACAGTCCCCATTTTACAGATGAGGTAATTGAGGCACAGAAAAGTGAAGTGACTTGCCCAAAGTCACACAGCTGACAAGTGGCAGAGTCGGGATTAGAACCCACGACCTCTGGCTCCCAAGCCTGTGCTCTTTCCACTGAGCCACGCTGCTTCTTTTAGCCATATCGCCCTCCTACTTAGACTGCGAGCCCCATGCCGGACGGAGACTGTGTCCAACCCGATTAGCTTCTACCTACCCAAGCACTTAGAACAGTGTTAGACAAATAACAAATACGATAAAACAACAAAAAAATCAATAAAATGAAAAAGACAAAGGTCCCAACGTGACCACAGTCACGGCAGCAGCTGCTGGCTTGCGCTTTCTCACTGAGCTGGAGAAGCGGGGGCTGACGGGAATCCTGGTCATCATCAATCGTATTTATTGAGCGCTTACTGTGTGCAGAGCACTGTACTAAGCGCTTGGGAAGTACAAATTGGCGACATATAGAGACAGTCCCTACCCAACAGTGGGCTCACAGTCCCCTCATCTGTAAAATGGGGATTAAGACTTGAGCCCCAGGTGGGACAGGGACCTTGTCCAACCTGATATAGTGAATCGACCCCAGCGCTTAGAACCGTGCCAGACACACAGTAAATGCTTCAATATCATTCACTCATTCATTCAATCGTATTTATTGAGCGCTTACTGTGTGCAGAGCACTGTACTAAGCGCTTGGGAAGTACAAGTTGGCAACATATAGAGACGGTCCCTACCCAACAGTGGGCTCCCAGTCTAGAAGGGGGAGACAGAGAACAAAACATATTAACAAAATAAAATAAATAGAATAAATGTGTACAAATAAAATAAATAAATAGTTCCCTCATCTGTAAAATGGGGACGAAGACTGTGAGCCCCACGTGGGATAATCTGACTTCCTTGTACCTAGCCCAGTGCTTAGAACAATGCTTGGCACATAGTAAGCGTTTAACAAATACCAACATTATTATTATTATTATTATCAGAAGTTTGTATCGAGAGCCTACCGTGCGCCGTGAATTGCACCAAGGGCTTGGAGGGTTACAGTCAAATTAGAAGTGATCATCATCATCATCATCAATCGTATTTATTGAGCGCTTACTATGTGCAGCGCACTGTACTAAGCGCTTGGGAAGTACAAATTGGCAACATATAGAGACGGTCCCTACCCAACAGTGGGCTCCCAGTCTAGAAGGGGGAGACAGAGAACAAAACATATTAACAAAATAAAATAAATAGAATAAATGTGTACAAATAAAATAAATAAATAGTTCCCTCATCTGTAAAATGGGGACGAAGACTGTGAGCCCCACGTGGGATAATCTGACTTCCTTGTATCTAGCCCAGTGCTTAGAACAGTGCTTGGCACATAGTAAGCGCTTAACAAATACCAACGTTATTATTATTATTATTATCAGAAGTTTTTTTCGAGTGCCAACCGTGTGCCGTGAATTGCACCAAGGGCTTGGAGGGTTACAGTCAAATTAGAAGTGATCATCATCATCATCAGTCGTATTTATTGAGCACTTACTATGTGCAGAGCACTGTACTAAGCGCTTGGGAAGTACAAATTGGCAACATAAAGAGACAGTCCCTACCCAACGGTGGGCTCACAGTCTAAAAGATCATCCCTGCCCTCAAGGAGTTTATAATCTGCCAGTGAAGACAAGTAGCCATAAATAGATGGATGTACAGTAGTTAAAACGGCCTAAAGAGAATCAGGCATCGGGCCTGGGCGAAATCGTGCCCACTCAGCCTCCCGATTCTATTCCGTCTTTGTTTGATTTCTGTGGGAATGTGTATTGTGGGGTTGAGGGGGCGGGGAGGAGGTAGAGGATTGTTTGCTGTAGACTGATACTTGCTTTCTCTTCTCGCCCATCACACGGGGACAGGCGAGCCTGGGCCGGGGCAGATTTTTCCAGGCGCATGGTATTTTATTATTATTACTATTATTATCGTGGCATTTATTAAGCACTCACTATGTGCAAAACCCTGTTCTAAGCGCCGGGGAGGTTACAAGGTGATCAGGTTGTCCCACGTAGGGCTCACAGTCTTAATCCCCATTTTCCAGATGAGATAACTGAAGCACAGAGAAGTTAATTGACAATTGGCGGAGCTGGGATTTGAACCCATGACCTCTGACTCCAAAGCCCGGGCTCTTTCCACGGTGCCACGCTGCTTCTCTAATTTTATTGGGCTGAGCATTTTTGTTGCTGCTTTGTTTAATTTGCTAAGTGCATACCATGTGCCAGGCTCTGTTCTAAGTGCTGGGGTAGATACAAGGTAATCGGGTTGGACGCAGTCCCTGCCCCACATGGGGCTCACCGACTTAATTCCCATTATCCAGATGAGGAAACTGAGGCCCAGACAAGCGAAGCAACTTGCCCGGGGTCAAACAGCAGAAAAATGGCAGAGCCGGAATTCGAATCCAGGTCCTTTTAACTCCCAGGCCTGGGCTCCGACCTTTTATATATTTGTACAGATTCATTACTCTATTTTACTTGTACATATTTACTATTCTATTAATTTTGTTGATGATGGGCATATAGCTATAATTCTATTTGTTCTGACGATTTTGACACCTGTCCACATGTTTCTGTTGTCTGTCTCCCCCTTCCAGACTGTGAGCCGGTTGTTAGGTAGGGACCGTCTCTATATGTTGCCGACTTGTACTCTCCCAAGCGCTTAGTACAGTGCTCTGCGCACAGTACGCTCTCAATAAGTACGATTGAATGACTGAATTAGGCCCCACCGCCTCGCTCCCGTTTGGGTGCAGGCCCGGCCCCTGGGCTCAGTTGGACGTATTTCTGCAGAAGAATTTGTCAGGCTGCGCTTGGCCTATCAATCAGTCGTCTTTATAATAATAATAACGATGATGATGGTATTTGTTAAGCGCTTACTATGTGCAAAACACTGTTGTAAGCGCTGGGAAGCGAGAAGTTACTGGGTGCTGAGCACTATACTGAGTGTTTGGGAGAGTTCACTATAACATCACAATACCAGACACATTATTTTATTTGTACGTATCTATCCTATTTATTTTATTTTGTTAGTATGTTTGGTTTTGTTCTCTGTCTCCCCCTTTTAGACTGTGAGCCCACTGTTGGGTAGGGACTGTCTCTATATGTTGCCAATTTGTACTTCCCAAGCGCTTAGTACAGTGCTCTGCACATAGTAAGTGCTCAATAAATACGATTGATTGATTGATTGATTGATTGATTGATTGATTCCCTGTCCCCAGAGAGCATCCAGCCCTTCCCTCGAGTTTCCCAGAGGCAGACAGGCCTCCAGCATTGGGAAAGCCAGTGAGAGCAACTGAGCTACTTAGCCCTACTGAGAGCTCACCTCCTCCAGGAGGCCTTCCCAGACTGAGCCCCCTCCTTCCTCTCCCCCTCTCCATCCCCCCCTTACCTCCTTCCCCTCCCCACAGCACCTGTATATATAATGTATATATGTTTGTACGGATTTATTACTCTGTTCATTTTATTTGTACATATTTATTCTATTTATTTTATTTGGTTAATATGTTTTGTTGTCCGTCTCCCCCTTCTAGACTGTGAGCCCGCCGTTGGGTAGGGACCGTCTCTCTATGTTGCCAACTTGGACTTCCCAAGCGCTTAGTACAGTGCTGTGCACACAGTAAGCGCTCAATAAATACGATTGATTGATTGATTCGTACAGTGCTGTGCACACAGTAAGTGCTCAATAAATACGATTGATTGATTGATTGATTCGTACAGTGCTCTGCACACAGTAAGCGCTGAATAAATACGATTGATTGATTGATTCGTACAGTGCTGTGCACACAGTAAGCGCTCAATAAATATGATTGATTGATTGATTGATTCGTACAGTGCTGTGCACACAGTAAGCGCTCAATAAATACGATTGATTGATTGATTGATTCGTACAGTGCTCTGCACACAGTAAGCGCTGAATAAATACGATTGATTGATTGATTCGTACAGTGCTGTGCACACAGTAAGCGCTCAATAAATACGATTGATTGATTGATTCGTACAGTGCTGTGCACACAGTAAGCGCTCAATAAATACGATTGATTGATTGATTGATTCGTACAGTGCTCTGCACACAGTAAGCGCTCAATAAATACGATTGATTGATTGATTCGTACAGTGCTGTGCACACAGTAAGCGCTCAATAAATACGATTGATTGATTGATTCGTACAGTGCTGTGCACACAGTAAGCGCTCAATAAATACGATTGATTGATTGATTGATTCGTACAGTGCTCTGCACACAGTAAGTGCTCAATAAATACGATTGATTGATTGATTCGTACAGTGCTGTGCACACAGTAAGCGCTCAATAAATACGATTGATTGATTGATTGATTCGTACAGTGCTGTGCACACAGTAAGCGCTCAATAAATACGATTGAATGAATGAAAGCCCGAGCGGCCAAGGACTGGTGGGCCTCCTCAAGCGTTCAGAGCAGCGGGCGTTCATTAAATAGCACCCCCAGCCCCACGGGCCCGTTTGGCTACCCGGGCTTTGGAGTCAGAGGTCATGGGTTCAAATCCTGACTCCGCCACTTGTCAGCTGTGTGATTTGGGGCAAGTCACTTCACTTCTCTAGGCCTCAGTTCGCTCCTCTGGAAAATGGGGATGAAGGCCGTGCAACCCCCGGTGGGACAACCTTTTTAGACTGTGAGCCCACTGTTGGGTAGGGACCGTCTCTATATGTTGCCAATTTGTACTTCCCAAGCGCTTAGTACAGTGCTCTGCACATAGTAAGCGCTCAATAAATACGATTGATGATGATGATGACAACCTGATCACTTTGTATCCTCCCCAGCGCTTAGAACGTGCTTTGCACGTAGTAAGCGCTTAACAAATGTCGTCATTATCATTATTATTATTATTTTATTACTGCTACCCTGAGGGGGCTGACGGTCGCTGGCCTTTCTCGCAACCAACTGGGTGCCCCCCTTGGCTGAGAAATCCCGCCCCCCGCGCGTGCGCGCACCCCTCCGCCCCCGCTCCCCCGCTCCCCGCGCGTGCGCACACACACCCCTGCCCCCCTCCCCCCCGCCCCGGCCGCGCCTCTCCGGGGTGGGAGTGCGCACGCGCGCTCCGGGGCCCCTGTCAATCATCAGCAATCGTATTGATTGAGCGCTTACTGTGTGCAGAGCACTGTACTAAGCGCTTGGGAAGTACAAGTTGGCAACATAGAGAGACAGTCCCTACCCAACAGTGGGCTCACAGTCAATCCTCTCGCCACCTCCTCCCTCCCTCCCTTCCTCCCTTTCTCACTCCTCCTCTCTCCTCCTCCTCTTCCCTCCCTGCCCTCTTCTCCTTCCCTTTCCTCTCTCCTCCCTCCCTCTCCGTCCCTCCTCCTCACCCCCCCTTCTTCTTCTTCTCCCTCTTCCTCTGCTCTCTCTCCCCCTTTCTCCTCCTCCCCCTTCCCTCCCTCCCCCCTTCCTGTTCTTCTCATTCATTCACTCAATTGTATTTATTCATTCAATCAATCGTATTTATTGAGTGCTTACTGTGTGCAGAGCGCTGTACTAAGCGCTTGGGAAGTACAAGTCCTTCTCCCCTTCCCCCTCCCTCCCTCCCTTCTTCTACTCCCTCTTCCTCTCTCCTCCTCCCTCTCCCCTTTCTTCTCCCCTCCCTCCCTCCCCTGCCCCCGCCCTTCTCTCGCCTCCTCCTCCTCCTCCTCCTCCTCCTCCTCCTCTTCCCTCCCTCCCCCCCCCCCCCCCCCCCGGTGCTCCCGGCCCGGACAGCTCCCGCTCCTCCTCCTCCTCTCCCGGGCCCGCGCCCCCCGTGCCCCCCCCCCCCCGTGTGTGCCCCCCCCGTGTGTGCCCCCCCCCCGCCGTGTGTCCCATGGAGCCCCCCGGGGGTCTCCCGGGAAAGGCCCCGCCGTGATGGCCGGCAATCTTTGCAGCTGCCGCACGTCGACCGTGACTGGCCGGACGGACGGACGGACAGCGAGGAGGAGGAGCGGGAGGAGGAGGAGGAGGAGCGGGAGGAGCAGGAGGAGGAGCCCCGGTTGGCCCCGGCCAGCACCATGGACAGCTCAGGTAGGCCTCGGCCCCCCGGACCCCGGGCCCCCCACGGCCGGCCCGGCGTGGCCCCTCGGCCCCTCACCCTCGGCCTGGCCGGACCCCTCGCACATCGGGCCCGGCCCGGCCCGGCGTCTCCCCTCGGCCCCTCACACCCGGCCCGCCGAGGCCCCTCGGCCCCTCACACCCGGCCCGGCGTGGCCCCTCGGCCCCTCACCCTCGGCCTGGCCGGACCCCTCTCGCATCAGGCCGGTCCGGCCGGGCCCGGCCCCCCCAGACCCTGACGCTCGGCATGGCCGGGCCCCTCGGGCCCTCACACCTGGCCCGCCGAGGCCCCTCGGCCCCTCCCATCCAGCCCGGCCCCCCCCCAGCCCCTCCCACCAGGCCCGGCGAGGCCCCTCAGACCCCCACATCCGGCCCGGCCTCACCCCTGGACCCTCACACTGGGCATGGCCGGACCCCTGTCACATTGGGCCCGGTCCGGCCGGGCCCCTCGGGCCCTCACACCTGGCCCACCGAGGCCCCTCGGCCCCTCACAGCCGGCCCGGCCCCCCAGCCCCTCACCCCAGGCCCAGCGAGTCCCTCAGACCCCCACATCCAGCCCGGCGTTGCCCCTCGGCCCCTCACACTCAGCATGGCCGGGCCCCTCGGTCCCTCTCATCCGGCCCGGCCCCTGTAGCCCCTCACACCCGGCCCCGCGAGGCCCGTCGGGCCCTCACACCAGGCCCAGTGCCACCTCTCGGCCCCTCACATCCAGCCTGGCCCCTCTAGACCTTCACACTCAGCATGGCACCGCCCCTGGGACCTTCACACCCAGCCGGGCCCGAGGCCTCGGACCTCACGCTTGGCCCAGTGTGGCTCCTCAGACCCTCATTCTCGGCATGGCCGGGCCCCTCGGACCTTCACATCCGGCCCAGAGCCTCACGCCCAGCCTGGCCCGGCCCCCCAGACCCCCTCACACTCAGCCTAGCCCTGCCCTTCTCAAATCCAGCCCAGCCCCTCTAGACTCTCACACCCAGCCGGGCCCCTCGGGCCCTCACGTCCGGCCCAGCCCGGCCGCCCTAGACCCTCACACTCGGCATGGCCGGGCCCCTTTGGCCCTCACAGCCAGCCCGGCTCCTCTAGACCCTCACACTGAGCCCGGCCCGAGGCCTCAGACCCTAACACTCGGCCCGGCCCAAGGCCTCAGACCCTCACGCCCAGGCCGAGGCCTCAGACCTTCCCGCTCAGCCCAGCGCCACCCCTCAGACCCTCACATCTGGCCCAGCCCGGAGCCTCAGACCCTCACGCTCAGCCTGGCCAGGCCCCCCAGACCCTCACACTCGGCATAGCCCTGCCCCTCTCAAATCCAGCCCAGCCCCTCTAGACCCTCACATTCAGCTAGGCCCCTTGGGCCCTCATATCCAGCCAGGCCCCTCCAGACCCTCACACTCAGCATGGCCGGGCCCCTCGGGCCCTCACATCTAGCCCTGCCCGTCTAGACCCTCACACTAAGCCCAGCCCGAGGCCCCAGACCCTCACGCTCAGCCCAGCCCGGCCCCTTGGACCCTCATATCCAGCCTGGGGCCTCAGAGACCCTCGTATGCAGCCCACTCTGGCCCCCCCAGACTCTCACGCTCGGCCCGGCCCGGGGCCTCAGACCCTCACCCCTAGCCTGGCCTGGGGAAGGGGCGGTCCAACCTTTGGGTGTGGCCTGGACCGTCCCTGTATGTTGCCAACTTGTGCTTCCCAAGCGCTTAGTACAGCGCTCTGCACACAGTAAGCGCTCAATAAATATTATTGAATGGAATGGGAGAGATATCCAATACCAGCTCCTTCTCTTCTCTGATTTCTCCGGCACCACCGGCCTGGAAGCACCTCTGGAACCTCACCCAGGTGAACAGGGTACTCTCCCAAGGGCTTAGTAAAATGCCCTGCAGTAGTTTCTAATGAGCATTTAGTAGGTGCAGAGCCCTGTACTGAGCGCATGGGAGAGGACAGTATAACAGCACTAGCAGACGTGTTCCTACAGAAGCGCTCAATAAATACCATTGATGGAAGCGTCTGGCGGGAAAGGGATGAGGCAGTTGCTTCTCCTTCTCGTCATTTCCAAGAGGACAGGACGTGTTTGTGTGGGGGGAGTGGGCGGCAGGGGTAAGAGCGTTGACTGACTTTGCAGCCTCCCTCTTGAACTGTTTGGTATTCATTCATTCAATCGTATTTATTGAGTGCCTACAGTGTGCAGAGCACTGTACTAAGCACTTGGGAAGTACAAGTTGGCAACATATAGAGACAGTCCCTACCCAACAGTGGGTTCATTGTCGTATTTATTGAGTTCTTACAGTGTGCAGAGCACTGTACTAAGCGCTTGGGAAGTACAAGTTATTGCATTGTCGTTGTCGTTCTTTTTCTGGGGAACGCTGGGACCCGCTGCCGAATCCGAACTCTCCCTTCACTGAGCGTTTCCGACTCCTGGGCGGAATGGAGGTCTCTCACGGAGCTCCATGGCTCCCAAACTGTGTTTGAAGTTGTTGGGCACCCTCCGCTTTTCCCTCTCTTTGTGTTGCATGCTGAACTTTTATTTATTTTTTAGGCTTAACTGTCAGAGACTCAGATGATTTTGTAGACAAATGGCTCATGCGGTTGGCGTTCTTTCAAGTCACAGTGGGGCATTGCACTGGTGTCTATCGCATTTAACCCCACGCAGTGCGAATAGCCCGTTGACTAGGAAGTTGTTATTTTTCTTCCTCCCGCTTTGAAAGTCGGGGTAGGTCGCAATAGAAGGCTTCATCTTTGACCTGGGGTACATTCAGTCTCAGGACTCCAAGGGAAGGATTATTGAGCGTGATGCTTTGGCCGCAGCAAAGCGTTCCTGAATTTAATCTAGACACTCCAATCAATCAGTGGGATTTATTGAAGCATTCAGTTCTGTAATGGTATTTGTTAAGCGCTTACTATGTGCCAGACGCTGTACTAAGTGCGGTGGTAGATGCAAAATAATAAGGTGGGACCGAGTCCATGTCCCACATGGGGCTCCCTGTCTTAATCCCTGTTTTACAGATGAGGTAACTGAGGCCCAGAGAAGTGAAGTGACTTGCCCAAGGTCACTCAGTGGACAAGCGGCGAAGCCGAAATTAGAACCCAGGACCTTTTGGCTCCCAGGCCCGTGCTCTATCCACCAGGCCGTGCTGCTTCGGTTTGTTTTGTGGAAAGCACTGTACTGAGCGCTTGGGAGAGTACAGTACAGTTGGTAGATAGTCTCCTGCCTTCGAAGAGCTTACAGGGTAGCAGGGTTGAGGGAGGCTTTAAAATATAGGTAAAAGGGAAACAACCAAGCAGAAGGATACAGAACAGGGTCTACATAGCCTAGTGGGTAGGCCTGGGAGTCTGAGGGACCCGAGTTCTAATCCCGGCTCTGCCACTTGTCTAGTGTGTGGCCCTGGGCAAGTCACTTAATTTCTCTAGGACTCAGTTCCCTCCCCTGTAAAATGGGGACGAAGACTGTGAGCCCCATGTGGGGAAGGGACTGTGTCCAAGCCAATTTGCTTGTATCCACCCTGGCACTTAGTACAGTGCTGGCACATAGTAAGTGCTTAACAATTAATAATAATAATGGCACTTATTAAGCGCTACTGTACACATAGTAGGCCTTCCCAGACTGAGACCCCTCCTTCCTCTCCCCCTCCCCATCCCCCCGCCCTACCTCCTTCCCCTCCCCACAGCACCTGTATATATGTTTGTACGGATTTATTACACTATTTATTTTACTTGTACATATTTACTATTCTATTGATTTTATTTTGTTAATATGTTTTGTTTCGTTCTCTGTCTCCCCCTTCTAGACTGTGAGCCCGTTGTTGGGTAGGGACCGTCTCTACATGTTGCCAACTTGTACTTCCCAAGGGCTTAGTACAGTGCTGTGCACACAGTAAGCGCTCAATAAATACGACTGAATGAATTGAACGAATGAATATTTACTATTTATTTTATTTTGTTAATCATCATCATCATCATCATCAATCGTATTTATTGAGCGCTTACTATGTGCAGAGCACTGTACTAAGCGCTTGGGAAGTACAAATTGGCAACATATAGAGACAGTCCCTCCCCAACAGTGGGCTCACAGTCTAAAAGGGGGAGACAGAGAACAAAACCAAACATGCTAACAAAATAAAATAAAAAGAATAGATATGTACAAGTAAAATAAACAAATAAATAGAGTAATAAATATGTACAAACATATATACATATATACAGGTTAATATGTTTTGTTTTGTTGTCTGTCTCCCCCTTCTAGACTGTGAGCTCGTTGTTGGGTAGGGACCGTCTCTAGATGTTGCCAACTTGTACTTCCCGAGAGCTTAGTACAGTGCTCTGCACACAGTAAGCGCTCAATAAATACGATTGAATGAATGAATGAATATGTGCAAAGCACTGTTCTAAGCGCTGGAGCTCTGTTCTAAGCTCTGCGTGCAGTGCTCCTCACACAGTAAGCGCTCAGTAAATATGATTGAATGAACAGATACCACGATTGCTATTATTACTTATGTAAGTGCTATAGGGGCAGGATCCAGTTCATGGGTGAGGTAGTGGGGAGGGAAAATTAGTTAGCGGATGAGAGTTTAACCAGGGAAGGCTTCTTGGTAGAGATGTGATTTTAGTAGGGCTTTGAAGATGGCGAGAGTCTTAGCCTATCAGATATGTAGTGGGAGGGAGGTCCAGGCAAGATGAAGGGTGTGAGCGAGGGATGCTCATTAAGTTGGTAAAAGAAGGACAGAGTACAATAATAATAATAATGTTGGCATTTGTTAAGCACTTACTATGTGCAAAGCACTGTTCTAAGCACTTGGGGGGATACAAAGTGATCAGGTTGTCCCACGTGGGGCTCACAGTCTTAATCCCCATTTTACAGATGAGGTAACTGAGGCTCAGAGAAGTGAAGTGACTTGGCCAAGGTCACACAGCAGACATGGGGCGGAGCCGGGACTTGAACCCATGACCTCTGACTCCAAAGCCCGGGCTCTTTCCACTGAGCCACGCTGCTTCTCTGTAGTGGGCTGGGTTTTAGGAGAACCTGGATCTCCTGTATCTCTGGCCGGATTGTACTTGTTGGGTAGGGACCGTCTCTATACGTTGCCAACTTGTACTTCCCAAGCGCTTAGTACAGTGCTCTGCCCATAGTAAGCACTCAATAAATACAATTGAGTGGATGAATGAAAGAATGAGAAGTGGACTGAGGTTAAGGAAAGGGGAGGGAGTGAGAGTGAGGAACGGGGAGTACAGGTTGCGTGCCTTGACTCCGAGGATGAGAGGATTCTCTCGGATGAGGTGGAAAGAGCCCGGGCTTGGGAGTCAGAGGTTGTGGGTTCTAATCCCGGCTCCACCGCCTGTCACCCGTGTGACTTCGGGCAAGTCACTTAACTTCTCTGTGCCTCAGTTGCCTCATCTGTAAAATGGAGATTAAGACTGTGAGCCCCACGGGGGACAACCTGATCACCTTGTAACCCTCCCCAGCGATTAGAACAGTGCTTCACACGTAGTAAGCGCTTAACAAATGCCGTTATTATTATTGGAGGCACTCGAAGAGTTGGGAGACGTGCGCAGAACTAGACTGTGGGAAAATGATCCGGGCAGCAAAGTGAAGTCCGGACTGCCCAGTCGGTTATTTCAATCAACTTATAAATTCCACACGTTACGACGGTCTCTTGAAAAGCCTTTCCAAAGTGGTGGAAAATACTAGCCACTACGAAGCCCGACGTGTCCCTCGGTTTGCTGCTTCCACAGACTATAACGGTCTCTTGAAAACCCTTAAAAGAGTGGGGGAAAGTACTAGCTAAAACAGCAGTGACTGTTCCTGTGAGGTTCTATTTTGGAAGTGAATTTTAACCTTGAAAGCTTTCTTTTGTTCCTTTTTTTTTTTGAGTTGTTGAGTTCTTTTTCTGTGCCAGGCACTGCACTGAGCTCTGGGGTAGATGCACGCCAATCGGGTTGGAAAAAGTCCATGTCCCACAGGGGGTTCACGGTCTTAATTCCCATTTTACCGATGAGGGAACTGAGGCCCAGAGAAGTGAAGTGACAGGCCCAAGGTCACACAACGAGCAAATGGGGGGGGCAGGGTTAGGACCAAGTCCTTCTGACTCCCAAGCCTGTGCTCTATCCACTAGGCCACACTGCTTCTCATTGAGTAGAAGGGAGACGAGAACCACACGTGCAGGGCATCACCATCATCCAAGGACTCACACGTTTCTATGATAACATTCAAGATGATTTATTTCTAGTTTGCTGGGAGTCGTCGACGGTCTTTTCAGCCTCCTGGCTGTTTGCTGGGCTCATTTCTGATCTTCGGAAATTTGTTTTTGTTTTCTGTTTTTTGTTTTTCTTCTCAAGATGCCCAGATGTTGGCAAAAGAATGAGGGAAGTCTATGCCGGCTTTCATTCCTGTGCCTGTTTTCCATCTACTTGGGGTTATCGGTCGTATTGCTCTGTCTTATTAATAATGGTGGCATTTGTTAAGAGCTTACTATGTGCCAAGCACGGTTCTAAGCGCTGGGGTAGATGCAAGGTAATCAGGTTGTCCCCCTTGGGGCTCACAGCCTTAATCCCCATTTTAGAGATGAGGTCACTGAGGCGCAGAGAAGTTAAGTGACTTACCCAAAGTCACACAGCCGTCAAGTGGCAGAGTCGGGATTGGAACCCACGACCTCTGACTCCCAAGCCTGTGCTCTTTCTGCTAAGCCACGCTGCTTCTCAGTTTCTTAGTTTCTTGATATTAGGATTTGGAGAATGGATTGGACAGAGTTGGCTGTTTAGGAGGGAAAGGATGGATAATTTTGAAACAAGTTTGGTGTGGAGAATAAATTGACTTAAGAAGGCCTGCATAACAACAACAATAATAGCAATAATAGTAGTAATGATAATAATGATATTAAGCTCTTATTGGCCAGGTAGACTCTTTTTATGTTAAATTTGATGACACCATCTCTCTCTCTCTCTCTCTCTCTCTCTCTCTCTCTCTCTGGAGAATACAGAAACGTCCACCGGTCTTTTCTGAGGAGGGATGTGATAGGAAATCGTCATAACTATTGAGTCTTATTGTCATTTGTAGGACTATTTGCTGTTGAATTTTGTGGTTCCGAAGAGTAGTTCAGTTTGTTTAGGTAAAAATCGAAGCTCAAATCCTTCACTGAAACTTAATACAAAGTTTACTTCATCCAAATTCATTTTGTTAAAAAAAAAAACAACCCACCCCAAAACCATGCTGATGTGATATATATCTGCCCCAAAGTACCCTACTAGCTTTGATTGTTTTTGAATTTAGAATTGAAAGTTAGGTCTCAATGATTAAGTTAAGATCACTTTCATTTTCTCCGGTTCATAAAACAGTTCTCCAGGGAGTTGTTCGGAAAGAAGTTAGAATTTGAGGGCTGCAAATAAGGGCAGTAAGTTAATAGTCATGTAACTTGGCAATTGGTAGAGTTGTTTCAATCGATCAGTCCGTATTTATTGATCACTTAACTGTGTGTCGAGCACTGTGCCTAGCACTTGGGAGAGTATAGTAGGATGAAGTTGGTGGAAACGTTCCCTGTTCACAACGGAAAAACAGTCTGGAGGACATAGTCCTTTTCCCACTTGGAGCTCCCACTCTTAATCCCCATTTTACAGTTGAGGAAACTGAAGCACAGAGAAGTGAAGTGACTTGCCCAGGGTCACACAGCAGACATGTGGCAGAGCTGGTATCACCGTTGATGATGATGATGTGTTGAAGGGGAAAGGGTTGAAAACGGCTCACCGTCTCCTGAGTGGAGCGAAGCTCCATTCTGTCTGTCTGTTCGCTATCTGTAAGTGGAAATGGAAATTTCCGCCTTCGCCCAGTTGGGTTTTCCAGTGACAGTGTCCGCATTCCGGGTCTCCCAAATTCAGTCGCATTCAATCATATTTAGTGAGCGCTTACGTTTTTTTTTTTAATGGCAATTTATTAAGTGCTTACTATGTGCAAAGCACTGTTCTAAGCACTGGGGAGGTTACAAGGTGATCAGGTTGTCCCGGGGGTGCTCACAGTCTTCATCCCCATTTTACAGATGAGGTAACTGAGGCCCAGAGAAGTTAAGTGACTTGCCCAAAGTCACATAGCTGACACTTGGCAGAGCCGGGATTTGAACCCATGCCCTCTGACTCCAAAACCCGGCCTCTTTCCACTGAGCCACACTGCTTCTCAAAGCACTGTGCTAAGCGCTTGGGAGAGTACACTATAACATCAGACACATTCCCTGCCCACAGCGAGCTCCCAAATTGCTCAGGGCTGCGTTTTGGCAAGAACCCCGAGTGGAAGCGCCAGGTGGGCAGGGAGCGCACATCTACCAACTCTGTTGCGTTGGACTTTCCCAAGCGCTTAGTACAGTGCTCGGCCCATGGTGAGCGCTCAATAAATAGCACCGACTGATTGAGAACCCTGCTGCGGACCTCCCCACCCCGCCGGGCCCGGGTCGGGCTTCACAGGCGTAGCGAGTCGTCTTCAGACGCCCGCGTGATCGGCCCAGTGCTCCCCGTGTCTCGCGAGCGTCCCAGCCAAGACGGGGAGCCCCCGCCTAAACATCCGGATTTGAAAAGTCAATCAATCAATCAATCAATCAATCGTATTTATTGAGCGCTTACTATGTGCAGATCACTGTACTAAGCGCTTGGGAAGTACAAATTGGCAACACATAGAGACAGTCCCTACCCAACAGTGGGCTCACAGTCTAAAAGGGGGAGACAGAGAACAGAACCAAACATACCAACAAAATAAAATAAATAGGATAGAAATGTACAAGTAAAATAAATAAATAAATAAATAGAGTAATAAATACGTACAACCGTATATACATATATACAGGTGCTGTGGGGAAGGGAAGGAGGTAAGATGGGGGGATGGAGAGGGGGACGAGGGGGAGAGGAAGGAAGGGGCTCAGTGTGGGAAGGCCTCCTGGAGGAGGTGAGCTCTCAGCAGGGCCTTGAAGGGAGGAAGAGAGCTAGCTTGGCGGAGGGGCAGAGGGATTGGGGGCATTCCAGGCCCGGGGGATGACGTGGGCCGGGGGTCGACGGCGGGACAGGCGAGAACGAGGTACAGTGAGGAGATTAGCGGTGGAGGAGCGGAGTCGAACTCCAGCCATGATTCCTTGCCCAAATCCTGTCTGTCTGTAGTGCGGCCTCCCTGTGACACCGGCCTCATTGTCGGGAAGCAACCGGGAGGCAGCGGGGCCTAGCGGATAGACCCCGGGCCTGGGAATCGGAAGCACATGGGTTCTAATCCCATGTGCTGTGTGACCTCGGGTAGGTCACTGTGCTTCTCTGGGCCTCAGGCCCCTCAGCTCTAAAATGGGGGTTAAGACTGAGCCCCACGTGGGGCAGGGAACGTGTCCAACCCGATTCACTTGTATCCACCCCAGTGCCTGACACATAGAGCTTACCAAATACCACAGTTATCATTATTATTATTGTTGAGACGCCAGTTCGTGTCTGAGGGTGGGGGCATGTGGAAGGTTGAGAAGGCTTCGGGGAACCGGTCCGTTTTGGGGGTGTTGGGTGCGACCCCCCCTCCTCCCCACCGAGCAGGTCCGAGAATCAGGAGCTGCCCGAAATTGAGCCGTGACGGCGATGAAACAGGAAATCCAGGCATGAGCCCCGGCTCCCTGGACGTTCGCTCCTGGGCCGGAGGGATTAGGGATGCTGCGGAGATTAGTTTTCTATTTCCGATATGGTGGTTCTCCTAGCCGAGGGAAGACGGCCGTTGGAGGAGGGAAGTCATGCTTTCCGGGATTTGCCCAGTCTGGGATTCCCTGGGGTTCATAAACCCCCGAGAGGGATTAGGTCAGTTTCATTGCTGAGGGAGCAGCGGTTTCTGCCAATTGTCAGCTGTGTGACTTTGGGCAAGTGTGACTTATTTTATTTTGTTGGTATGTTTGGTTTTGTTCTCTGTCTCCCCCTTTTAGACTGTGAGCCCACTGTTGGGTAGGGACTGTCTCTATGTGTTGCCAATTTGTACTTCCCAAGCGCTTAGTACAGTGCTCTGCACATAGTAAGCGCTCAATAAATACGATTGATTGATTGATATCTATCCTGTTTATTTTGTTAGTATGTTTGGTTTTGTTGTCTGTCTCCCCCTTTTAGACTGTGAGCCCACTGTTGGGTAGGGACTGTCTCTATATGTTGCCAATTTGTATTTCCCAAGCGCTTAGTACAGTGCTCTGCACATAGTAAGCGCTCAATAAATACGATTGATGATGATGATGATGACTTCACTTCTCCGTGCCTCAGTTACCCCATCTGTAAAATGGGGATTAAGACTGTGAGCCCCCCGTGGGACAACCTGATCACCTTGTAACCTCCCCAGCGCTTAGAACAGTGCTTTGCACATAGTAAGCGCTTAATAAATGCCATCATTATTATTATTATTATTATTATTCTGCGTCAGCGGTGGAGGAGGTGGCGGGGAGGAGGGGGAAGGGGACCTCAAGTTGGGTGACTCTCCTGTGAGCCATTCATTCATTCATTTAATAATAAGAAGAAGAATTCTGGTATTTGTTAAGCGCTTACTATGTGCCAAGCATTGTTCTAAGCTCTGGGTAGATACAAGGTAAATACGTTGCTCCACGTGGGGCTCACAGTCTTAATCCCCATTTTACAGATGAGGTAACTGAGACCCAGAGAAGTGAAGTGACTTGCCCAGAGTCACACAGCTGACAAGTGGCGGAGGCGGAATTAGAACCCGTGACCTGTGACTCCTAAACCCCTGCTCCTTTCCGCTGAGCCACGCTGCTTTATTCAGTTGTAATTATTGAGCCCTTACTGGGTGCAGAGCACTGCACTAAGCGCTTGGGAGAGTACAGTACAAGAATAAACAGACATGTTCCCCTCCCACAACGAGCTTACGGTCAAGAGAAGCAGCAAGACTCAGTGGAAAGAGCCCGGGCTTGGGAGTCAGAGGTCATGGGTTCAAATCCTGGCTCCGCCACTTCTCAGCTGTGTGATTTGGGGCAAGTCACTTCACTTCTCTGGGCCTCAGTTCCCTCATCTGGAAAATGGGGATTAAGACTGTGAGCCCCACGTGGGACAATCTGATCACCTTATCTCCTCCCCAGAACTTAGAATAGTGCTTTGCACGTTGTAAGCGCTTAACAAATGCCATCATTACTAAGAGTCAATCAATCAATCAATCGTATTTATTGAGCACTTACTGTGTGCAGAGCACTGTACTAAGCGCTTGGAAAGTACAAGTTGGCAACATATAGAGATGGTCCCTACCCAACAGTGGGCTCACAGTCTATAAGGGGGAGTCAGCGGGCCTGGGGCCCACTCCTCTGCCTCCGCTCTGCCTCCGCTCCTCCGCCGCTGATCTCCTCACCGTACCTCGTTCTCGCCTGTCCCGCCATCGACCCCCGGCCCCCGTCCTCCCCCGGGCCTAGAATGCCCCCAATCCCTCTGCCCATCCGCCAAGCTCGCTCTCTTCCTCCCTTCAAGGCCCTGCTGAGAGCTCACCTCCTCCAGGAGGCCTTCCCAGACTGAGCCCCTTCCTTCCTCTCCCTCTCGTCTCCCTCTCCATCCCCCCCATCTTACCTTCTTCCCTTCCCCACAGCACCTGTATATAGATATATGTTAGTACATATTTATTACTCTATTTATTTATCTTACTTGTACATATCTATTCTATTTATTTTATTTTGTTAGTATGTTTGGTTTTGTCTCCCCGTTTTAGACTGTGAGCCCACTGTTGGGTAGGGACTGTCTCTATATGTTGCCAACTTGTACTTCCCAAGCGCTTAGTCCAGTGCTCTGCACACAGTAAGCACTCAATAAATACGATTGATGATGATGATGATGATGATGGGGCAGTCGGGGATGTAGTAGACGCTTCCTTTTTGGCCTTGACTCCCTCTCACACCTCTTCCATCCCTGCCTCCTTGCTCCTGTCCTCCCCTCAGCCCCCCGCACGTGGTGGAGCTGGGATCGATAGACACCAGACATGAGAGTCAGAAGGATTGGGGTTATTGCCATTATTACTGCGGCAATACTTATTATTAAGCGCTTAGTACAGTGCTCTGCACATAGTAAGCGCTCAATAAATACGATTGATTGATTGATTGATTAGTACAGTGCTCTGCACACAGTAAGCGCTCAATAAATACGATTGAATGAGTGAATGAAGGACAGGGACTGTGTCCAACCCCGATTTCCTTGTATCCACCCCTGCGCTTAGTACAGTGACTGGCACATAACGAGCGCTTAACAGATACCACAGTTATTTTTATTATTTGACTTGGATCCTGTGTCCCGAGCCTTCCTCCTCCGCCCCGCTGCAGTCCTCCCGCCCCAGCTTGATGCGTCTCATCCACGCGCACTCCGGGAGGGGAAGAGACATCTCCGCCGTGCCCAGCGCCGGTCGCCCTGGCACAATGCCCCCTCTGTCCTCTGTCCCGGTAGCCCGGGCCTGTGGAAGCCGAGCCCCCGCGGCCTCGCTCTTCCCGATCGGAGCCGGCGGGATCCACTTTGTGCCGGCGGCGTCCAGGGGTTGTGATGGAGTGCAAGTCGGGCCTAGTGGCTAGAGCCCGGGCCTGGGGCTCAAAAGGACCACCACCTGCCTGCCCCGTGACCTCGGGCAAGTCCCTTCCCTTCTCTGGGCTTCAGTTCATTCAATCATTCAATCTCTACATGTTGCCACCTTGTACTTCCCAAGCGCTTAGTACAGTGCTCTGCACACAGGAAGCGCTCAATAAATACGATTGATTGACTCAGTCGTATTTGTTGAGCGCTTCCTGTGTGCAGAGCACTGTACTAAGCGCTTGGGAAGTACAGTGCTCTGCACACAGGAAGCGCTCAATAAATGCGATTGAATGAATGAATGAATGAACTTATTACTCTATTTTACTTGTACATATTTATTCTATTTATTTTATTTTGTTAATATGTTTTGTTGTGTGTCTCCCCCTTCTAGACTGTGAGCCCGCTGATGGGTAGGGACCGTCTCTAGATGTTGCCAACTTGGACTTCCCAAGTGCTTAGTACAGTGCTCTGCACACAAGAAGCGCTCAATAAATGCGGTTGAATGAATGAATGAATGAATTTATTACTCTATTTTACTTGTACATATTTATTCTATTTATTTTATTTTGTTAATCTGTGTTGTTTTGTTGTCTGTCTCCCCCTTCTAGACTGTGAGCCCGCTGATGGGTAGGGACCGTCTCTAGATATTGCCAACTTGGACTTCCCAAGTGCTTAGTACAGTGCTCTGCACACAGGAAGTGCTCAATAAATGCGATTGAATGAATGAATGAATTTATTACTCTATTTTACTTGTACATATTTATTCTATTTATTTTATTTTGTTAATCTGTGTTGTTTTGTTGTCTGTCTCCCCCTTCTAGACTGTGAGCCCGCTGATGGGTAGGGACCGTCTCTAGATATTGCCAACTTGGACTTCCCAAGTGCTTAGTACAGTGCTCTGCACACAGGAAGCGCTCAATAAATGCGATTGAATGAATGAATGAATGAATTTATTACTCTGTCTATTTTACTTGTACATATTTATTCTATTTATTTTATTTTGTTAACATGTTTTGTTGTGTGTCTCCCCCTTCTAGACTGTGAGCCCGCTGATGGGTAGGGACCGTCTCTAGATGTTGCCGACTTGGACTTCCCAAGTGCTTAGTACAGTGCTCTGCACGCAGGAAGCGCTCCATAAATGTGACTGACTGACTGAATGAATGAATTTATTACTCTATTTTACTTGTACATATTTATTCTATTTAATTTTGTTAATATGTTTTGTTTTGTTGTCTGTCTCCCCCTTCGAGACTGTGAGCCCGCTGATGGGTAGGGACCGTCTCTAGATGTTGCCGACTTGGACTTCCCAAGTGCTTAGTACAGTGCTCTGCACATAGGAAGCGCTCGATAAATACAATTGAATGAATGAATGAATTTATTACTCTATTTTACTTGTACATATTTATTCTATTTATTTTATTTTGTTAATACGTTTTGTTTTGCTGTCTGTCTCCCCCTTCGAGACTGTGAGCCCGCTGATGGGTAGGGACCGTCTCTAGATGTTGCCAACTTGGACTTCCCAAGCGCTTAGTACAGTGCTCTGCACAAGTAAGCGCTCAATAAATACGATTGAATGAATGAATGAATTTATTACTCTATTTTACTTGTACGTATTTATTCTATTTATTTTATTTTGTTAATATGTTTTGTTTTGTTGTCTGTCTCCCCCTTCGAGACTGTTAGCCCGCTGATGGGTAGGGACCGTCTCTAGATGTTGCTGACATGGACTTCCCAAGTGCTTAGTACAGTGCTCTGCACACAGGAAGCGCTCAATAAATACGATTGAATGAATGAATGAATTTATTACTCTATTTTATTTGTACATATTTATTCTATTTATTTTGTTAATATGTTTTGTTTTGTTGTCTGTCTCCCCCTTCGAGACTGTGAGCCCGCAGTTGGGTAGGGACCATCTCTATATGTTTCCAACTTGTACTTCCCAAGCGCTTAGTACAGTGCTCTGCACACAGTAAGCGCTAAATAAATACGATAAGAACTAAGCGTTTGGGAAGTACAAGTTGGCAACATCTAGAGACAGTCCCTACCCAACAGCGGGCTCACAGTCTAAAAGGGGGAGATAGAGAACAAAACCAAACATACTAACAAAATCAAATAAATAGAATAGATATGTACAAGTAAAATAAATAAATAAATAGAGTAATAAATATGTACAAACATATAAGTGACTCGCCCAAGGTCACACAGCAAGCAAGTGGCGGAGCTGGAATGAGAACCCTAGTGCTCTGATTTCCACTCCCGTGCTCTTCCCACTAGGCCACCCCGCTTCTCTTAGTATACTGTACTCGCAGTATGAGAGAAGCAGCGTGGCTCAGTGGAAATCAATCAATCAATCAATCAATCGTATTTATTGAGCGCTTACTGTGTGCTGAGCACTGTACTAAGCGCTTGGGAAGTACAAGTTGGCAACATATAGAGACGGTCCCTACCCAGCAGTGGGCTCACAGTCTAAGAGAGCACGGGCTTTGGAGTCAGAGGTCATGGGTTCTAATCCCGGCTCTGCCAATTTTCAGCTGTGTGACTTTGGGCAAGTCACTTCACTGGGCCTCAGTTACCTCATCTGTAAAATGGGGATTAAGACTGTGAGCCCCACATGGGACAACCTGATCACCTTGTATCCCCCCGAGTGCTTAGAACAGTGCTTCGCACATAGCGCTTAACAAATGCCACCATTATTATTTATTCTCTGGGCCTCAGTTCCCGCATCTGTAAAATGGAGATTGAGATTGTGAACCCCATGAGGGACAGGGACTGTGTCCAACCTGATTTGCGTGTATCCACCCCAGTGCTTAGTATAGTGCCTGGCCCATAGTAAGCGCTTAACAAATGCCATAATTATTATTATTATTACTACTGACTGTCCCTAGTCTTCTCCTCCTCCTCCATTGAAGGTGCTGTGGCACAGCTGATTGGTTTGGTATTATTCAGTCGTATTTATTGAGCGCTCACTGTGCGCAGAGCACTGTGCTAAGCACCCAATAAGTGCCTACCATGTGCCAAGCAGTATAATCAATCAATCAATCAATCAATCGTATTTATTGAGCGCTTACTGTGTGCAGAGCACTGGACTAAGCGCTTGGGAAGTACAAGTCGGCAACATATAGAGACAGTCCCTACCCAACAGTGGGCTCACAGTCTAAAAGGGGGAGACAGAGAACAAAACCAAACATACTAACAAAATAAAATAAATAGAATAGGTATGTACAAGTAAAATAAATAGAGTAATAAATATGTACAAACATATATACAGGTTGTTGTATAAGCGTTGGGTTGTTATATATACAGTATAATGAGTATCTTATCTCCATTTTAGAGATGAGGAAGCTGAGGGCCAGAAGCGTTGTGACATTGTGTCCAGCATAGTAGCTAAGTGGCAGAGCCGGGATTAGAACCCAGGTCCTTTGACTCCCAGCCCCGGGTCCTACGCACTGGGCTTTGCTATTCCGGGTTGGAAAGTAGTTCTGGGACCCAGTGATTGAGACTGTGAGCCCCAAATGAGACAATCTGATTACCTTGTATTTACCCCAGCATTTAAAACAGTGCTTGGCACATAGTAAGCGCTTAACAAATACCGTAATTATTATGATTGTTATTCAGCGTCAGAAGAAAAAGTCGGGAACACGTGTGTGGTGTTGGTTTGGGTTTGTTACGTCAGCCTCATTGCCCTGTACCAAATAATGCTTTGTGTTTCTTTAATTGGTGGAACTCTGCAGTATTTGAGTCAGTAAAAGGGCAGTGTTTGGCAAGCGTTTAGTAAAAGAGCAGTGTTTGGCAAGCGTTTAAAGCTTTCGGCGAGTGGAGGACTGAGCAAAAGAGGAATCGGGGTTGAAAGACGACGGTTAAGGTGGAACATATCTGCCAGCTCTATTGTTTTGTACTTTTCCAAACGCTCAGTAGAGTGCTCTGCTCTCAGTAAGCGATCGATAAACACGACTGAATGCAAGCACCGTGAAAAAAAAAACCCAAAACACAACTCCACACAGTAGACAGCTCCCCTAGTTCGACCACCAGCGCCTTTTGAAGAGGCAGCGTGGCTCAGTGGAAAGAGCCCGGGCTTTGGAGTCAGAGGTCACGGGTTCAAATTCCGGCTCCACCAACTGTCAGCTGTGTCACTTTGGGCAAGTTGCTTCACTTCTCTGGGCCTTAGTTCCCTCATCTGGAAAATGGGGATTAAGACTGTGAGCCCCCGATGGGACAACCTGATCACCTTCTAACCTCCCCAGCGCTTAGAACAGTGCTTTGCACATAGTAAGTGCTTAAGAAATGCCATCATTATTATTATTATTAGAACAGTGCTTTGCACATAGTAAGCGCTTAACAAATACCATTATTATTATTATTTTGAGACCTCTGCTGTATCTGAAGAACTAAAGACAACTCTTCCCTCCTGCCTGCTTCCTGGACTCTTCCAGGTGCAGAAAACGAGCCGCTCAGGGAATTACCTCCGAGATGAGACCTGATCTGGCATATCCTGGGCCGAATTATAATCCTGGAAAGCTCACTGCCCTCCCTCGGCTCTACAAAAGATAAATATTCCAGTCCCGAAGAGGTGGAGGGCGGCGGGCAGCGCTCAGTTACTTTCTTGGACGGCAGTGAAAATTCACTGGGTAACAAGAGCCTGGATGAAGCCATGAAATAAGCTCGCGGGTGATCGGTGTAATGGCATCTCGGGTCTGAAGAAAGGACACATTGAATATTTAAAACCCCTCTGCCCTCTTCAATCAATCAATCAATCGATCGTATTTATTGAGCGCTTACTGTGTGCAGAGCACTGTACTAAGCGCTTGGGAAGTCCAAGTTGGCAACATATAGAGACAGTCCCTACCCAACAGTGGGCTCACAGTCTAAAAGTGTCTTCCTCCTCTGACACGATGTTAGAACTGAGGCTTTCCGCTGCCGTGTCCATCCCCGGGCGGTATAGACACGGCCCCAGTCGCCTATATGGCCAGTATTTTTAGCGGTATAGACACGGCCCCAGTCGCCTTTATGGCCAGTATTTTTATTTTGAAACGGCCCAGACCCACGGCTCAGAGGCAGGGCCTGTGTTTGTGTGGACTTTGACGGAGGGAGGGAGGGAGGAAAGGGTGAGGGTCTCCTCTTCAGCGTCATCCACGGGAATGTGATTCATTAATTGTCATATTTATTGTGTGCAGAGCCCTGGACTAAGTGCTTGAAACACTGTTCTAAGCGCTGGGGGGGATACAAGGTGATCAGGTTGTCCGACGTGGGGCTCACAGTCTTAATCCCCATTTTATAGGTGAGGTCACTGAGGCTCAGAGAATAATAATAATAATAATAATAATGATGGCATTTATTAAGCGCTTACTATGTGCAAAGCACTGTTCTAAGCGCTGGGGAGGTTACAAGGTGATCAGGTTGTCCGACGTGGGGCTCACAGTCTTAATCCCCATTTTATAGATGAGGTCACTGAGGCTCAGAGAATAATAATAATAATGATGGCATTTATTAAGCGCTTACTATGTGCAAAGCACTGTTCTATGCCCTGGGGAGGTTACAAGGTGATCAGGTTGTCCGACGTGGGGCTCACAGTCTTAATCCCCATTTTATAGATGAGGTCACTGAGGCTCAGAGAATAATAATAATAATGATGGCATTTATTAAGCGCTTACTATGTGCAAAGCACTGTTCTATGCGCTGGGGAGGTTACAAGGTGATCAGGTTGTCCGACGTGGGGCTCACAGTCTTAATCCCCATTTTATAGATGAGGTCACTGAGGCTCAGAGAATAATAATAATAATAATAATAATAATAATGATGGCATTTATTAAGCGCTTACTATGTGCATAGCACTGTTCTAAGCGCTGGGGAGGTTACAAGGTGATCAGGTTGTCCCACGGGGGGCTCACAGTCTTAATCCCCATTTTATAGATGAGGTGACTGAGGCTCAGAGAATAATAATAATAGTAATAATAATGATGGCATTTATTAAGCGCTTACTATGTGCAAAGCACTGTTCTAAGCACTGGGGAGGTTACAAGGTGATCAGGTTGTCCCACAGAGGGCTCACAGTCTTAATCCCCACTTTACAGATGAGGTAACTGAGGCCCAGAGAAGTGAAGCGACTTGCCCAAAGTCACACAGCCGACAAGTGGCGGAGCCGGGATTTGAACCCATGACCTCTGACTCCAAAGCCCGGGCTCTTTCCACTGAACCACGTTGAGAAGTGAAGTGACTTGCCCAAGGTCACACAGCAGACATGTGGCGGAGCCGGGATTAGAACCCGTGACCTCTGACTCCCAAGCCCAGGCTCTTTCCACTGAGCCGCGCTGCTCTGTGAACTTTTATAAAGAGGCGTTTGTGTTCGGGGGGGGGGAACGGTCCTCGGGGGACCATTAAAAGAAATTTTTTTCAAGGTATCTTTTAAGCTCTTACTATGTACCAGGCACTGTTCTAAGCGTTGGGGCAGACCCAAGCCAATCAATTTGGACACAGCCCATGTCTCACATAGGGCTCACAGTCTGAATTCCCATTTTACAGATGAGGTCACTGAGGCACCGAGAAGTGAAGTGACTTGCCCAGGGTCCCACGGCAGGCAAATGGCAGAGCCAGGATTAGAACCTGGATCCTTCTAACTCCCAGGCTTGGACTCTATCCACTGGGCCACACTGCTTCCTATTCAGTTTATGTTCCTTATATCAGTTACATCGCGGGGTCCGAGAAGCGGTGTCCCCTGTCTTTCAGCGTGGCTCAGTGGAAAGAGCCCGGGCTTGGGAGTCAGAGGACGTGGGTTCTAATCCCGGCTCCGCCACCTGACTGCTCTGTGACCTTGGGCAAGCCACTTAACTTCTCTGTGCCTCAGCGACCTCATCTGTAAAATGGGGATTAAGACGGTGAGCCCCACATGGGACAACCTGATCACCTTGTATCGACCCCAGTGGTTAGAACATTGCTTGGCACATAGCGCTCAACAAATACATTGTCCCCCTCGTCCCCCTCTCCATCCCCCCCATCTTACCTCCTTCCCTTCCCCACAGCACCTGTATATATGTATATATGTTTGTACATATTTATTACTCTATTTATTTATTTATTCTACTTGTACATATCTATTCTATTTATTTTATTTTGTTAGTATGGTTTTGTTCTCTGTCTCCCCCTTGTAGACTGTGAACCCACTGTTGGGTAGGGGCTGTCTCTCTATGTTGCCAGTTTGTACTTCCCAAGCGCTTAGTACAGTGCTCTGCACACAGTAAGTGCTCAATAAATACGATTGATGATGATGATGATACCATAATTATGATTTATTTTCACGCAGAGGGCGACCACCGCCACAAGGAAAAATTCCCACAGGCCATGGAGTCGGAAGACACGGGTCAACCGCCTGCCATATCTGTTTTATTATACTTTTCCAAGCGCATAGCGCAGTGCTCTCCACTTAGTAAGCGCTCCGAGAACTACCACTGATGGATTGAATCTTTGAACCATCTTCTCCTGAACCTGTGTATCCCCGGTGAACCGACGGTTAACCAAAACTCCATTTTCCCGGAACATGAGTCTCTTCAAAAACCCGAGGAACCAGGGAGAGGGAGCCCCGACATTCCCAGGGAGCAGGAGAGGCCTCGAGAGGAAAGGATCGGTCGGCCAAACCGAGCCCCTGGAGACTCATTCCAAGAGGGGGATCGTCAATCGTATTTATTGAGCGCTTACTGTGTGCAGAGCACTGTACTAGAGGGGGATGCAGTCGGAAGGGGCTCCGTCCCCCAGATCCCCGAGTTGAAGAGCTTCGGTTACTGAGAGGAAGCAGTTTATTTACCCCGCTGCCTCAGCGGGATGGGATAGCGCCTCAGGAATAGCCATCCACCCATCAGTTAATTCATCCAGTCGTATTTAGTGAGCGCTTACTGTGTGCAGAACACTCTACTAAGCGCTTGCAAAGTACAATTCGGCAACAAATAGACACAATCCCTACCCAACAAGGGGCTCACAGTCTAGAAGGGGGAGGCAGACAACAAAACAAAATCAATCAATCAATCAATCGTATTTATTGAGCGCTTACTGTGTGCAGAGCGCTGTACTAAGCGCTTGGGAAGTACAAGTTGGCAACACGTAGAGACAGTCCCTACCCAACAGCGGGCTCACGGTCTAGAATGGGGAGACAGAGAACAAAACCAAACATATTAACAAAATAAAATAAATAGATATGTACAAGTAAAATAAATAGAGTAATAAATATGTACAAACATATGTACATATATACAGGTGCTGTGGGGAAGGGAAGGAGGTAAGACGGGGGGGATGGAGAGGGGGATGAGGGGGAGAGGAAGGAGGGGGCTCAGTCTGGGAAGGCCTCCTGGAGGAGGTGAGCTCTCAGTAGGGCCTTGAACAAAACAAGTAGACAGGCATCAATAGCATCAATTGTATGTATCGAGCGCTTGGTATATGCAGAGCACTGTACTAAGCGCTTGGTAGAGGAGAGAACCACAGAATCAGCAGGCACATTCCCTGCTAGACATCAAACAGGGGAAATCAATCAATCAATCATATTTATTGAGCACTTACTGTGTGCAGAGCACTGGACTAAGCGCTTGGGAAGTACAGGTTGGCAACATAGAGAGACAGTCCCTACCCAACAGCGGGCTCACAGTCTAAAACGGGGAGACAGAGAACAAAACCAAACATTCTAACAAAATAAAATAAATAGGAAAGAGCCCGGGCTTTGGAATCAGAGGTTGTGGGTTCAAAACCTGGCTCCGCCCCTTGTCAGCTGTGTGACTTCGGGCAAGTCACTTCACTTCTAGAACTGGGCCTCAGTGACCTCATCTGTAAAATGGGGATAAAGACTGTGAGCCCCACGTGGGACAACCTGATCATCTTGTAACCTCCCCAGCGCTTAAAACAGTGCTTTGCACATAGTAAGCGCTTAATAAATGACATCATTATTATTATTATTATCAAGCAAGAAGCCTTTCACACAGTACCCAAGTCTTGCCTATCTACCCTGCCCCTCCACCGTGTGACTGTGTGGTAAATCCGAGCCCACTGTTGGGTAGGGACTGTCTCTATATCTTGCCAATTTGTACTTCCCAAGTGCTTAGTACAGTGCTCTGCACATAGTAAGCGCTCAATGAATACGATTGATGATGATATGGAGTCTAAGGTATATCTGGAAGGTGCTGGGGTGAGGCGAGGGAGGGAAAGCCTCCACAAAGCTTGTTAAAATTCCCTTGTAGGAGACCAACTACAGTAGTTGAAAACCTTTTTTAAAATTCATTGTCAAATGGCTCCCAGAGGCTACGCTACCAATTATTAATTTCCCCTGACACGCTACACTGCTTTGGGCAGACTCCGGGAAAGAAAGTGACATACTCGGAATCTTGTGTCGTCTGATCCTCTGAAACTCCGGACCTTTGGGTCGGCTCAGCCAGGCGTCCGTGTTGAGGTAGAAGCCCGCTGCGGGGACTCTCCAGGGCACATGGAGCTTAGACACCTGCTGAGCCCAAGAGAAACCCAAATCCTGCTTCTTCTTCCCTCTCTTCCTCTTTTGTCTCTTCCCTCTCCTCTATTCTCCTCCACTCTCCTCCATTTTCCTCCATTTTCCTCCACTGTCCTCAATTTTCCTCCATTTTCTTTCATTCTCCTCCACTCTCCTCCATTTTCCTCCATTTTCTTCCATTTTCCTCCACTCTCCTCCATTTTCCTCCCTTTTCTTCCATTGTCCTCCACTCTCCTCCACTTTCCTCCATTTTCTTCCATTCTCCTCCATTCTCCACTCTCTTCCATTCTCCTTCCTCTCCTCCACTCTCCTCCACTCTCTTCTGCTTTCCTCCATTCTCCTCGCTCTCCTCCATTCTCTTCCATTTTCCTCCATTCTCCTCCATTCTCCTCCTTCTCCTTTTTATCTATGCCCCCCAAATGGACTTCTCAATAATGATGATAATAATAATAATTATGATGGTATCCGTTAAGCGGTTATTATGTGCCAAGCACTGTTCTAAGCAACGGGGAAGATACAAGGTAAGCAGGTTGTCCCACGTGGGGCCCACAGTCTTCATCCCCATTTTACAGACGAGGTAACTGAGGCCCAGAGAAGTGAAGTGACTTGCCCAAAGTCACGTAGCTGATAAGTGGCGGAGTGAGGATTAGAACCCACGACCTCTGACTCCCAAGCTCTTGCTCTTTCCACTAAGCCACACAAGGCACTTAGCCTCTACTATGTAAGCATTTATTCTTCGTCCTTTCCACAGGTGATATCAGTCAATCAATCAGTCGTATTTATTGAACGCTTACTGTGTGCAGAGCACTGGACTAAGCGCTTGGGAAGTCCAAGTTGGCAACATATAGAGACAGTCCCTACCCAACAGTGGGCTCACAGTCTAAAAATTTCATCGTTGCTTCCAGCCCCTGACCCCTAGATTGAAAACACCCTGAGTGCAGGGCTTGGGTTTTATCACTGTTACGCTCTCTCAGGTGCTTAGTACAGTGCCCTTCCCCTAGTAGGTGCTCAGTTAATGCTACGGGTTCTCGTGGCCATCAGAAGCAACGTTCTGTCGAAAAATCGAATACCATTCCCATTATCCCCTATGTCCGAATCATTTGGCTATCATTTGAGCCCCTTGCAGACCACAGATGGATTTAGACAGGTCATTTGTTTTTCCAGCGGGGCCTGGGGCGTTGATGAGCAGAGTGTGGCTTGAGGGCGGTGAGAATCGGATTTAGAGGTAATTGAAGGATGTCTTTGTCCTCTGGTAGGGTTGGTTCTAGAAATGAGAAAAATCGAGAGAGGGCCCGTCCTCGGCAGCTCCTCAATCTGATGCACCCTCACAGACCAAAATCACGTTGAGGCAGAAGCCCGCTGCGGAGACTCTCCAGGACTCACGGAGCTCAGACGCTTGCCGGCCCCAAGAGAAACCCAAATCCTGCCTCCTCTTCCCCCTCTTCCACTTTCCGCTGTCAGGGTGGAGTTCTTGGAAATGTAACTTTTGAACGAAAGGAGCCACCGTAAAGGTTTCTGCTGGGATCCTGTAGATTGTAAGCTCGCTGGGGGCAGGGATCACATTTATCAACCCTGTTACATTGTACAGGAGCAGCATAGCCTAGCGGAAAGAACACGAGACTGGGAATCAGCGGACCTGGATTCTAATTCCGGCTCCACCACTTTTTTTTGTAGGGTATTTGTTAGGCACTTACGATGTGCCAGGCACTGCACTAAGCACTGGGGTAGATGCAAGATATTCAGGTTGGACGCGATCCACATCCCACGAGGGGATCATGGTTTTAATCCCCATTTTAAAGACGAGGCAACTGAGGTATGGAGGTGTGGAGCTGCCCAAGGTCACACAGCAGTCAAGGGGTAGAGATGGGATTAGAGCCCAGCTCCTTCTATAATAATAATAATAATGATGGCATTTATTAAGCGCTTACTATGTGCAAAGCACTGTTCTAAGCGCTGGGGAGGGTACAAGGTGATCAGGTCGTCCCACGTGGGGCTCACAGTCTTAATCCTTAACTTAGAGAAGCAGCGTGGCTCAGTGGAAAGAGCACAGGCTTCGGAGTCAGAGGTCATGGGTTCAAGTCCCCTCTCCGCCACTTGTCAGCTGTGTGGCTTTGGGCAAGTCACTTCACTTCTCTGTGCCTCAGTTACCTCATCTGTAAAATGGGGATGAAGACTGTGAGCCCCCTGTGGGACAAACTGTTCACCTTGTAACCTCCCCAGCGCTTAGAACAGTGCTCGGCACATAGTAAGCGCTTAATAAATGCCATCATTATTACTACTATTATTATTATTAATCCCCATTTTACAGATGAGGGAACTGAGGCACAGAGAAGTGAAGTGACTTGCCCAAAGTCACACAGCTGACAAGTTGCGGAGCCGGGATTCGAACCCATGACCTCTGACTCCAAAGCCCGGGCTCTTTCCACCGAGCCACGCTGCTTCTCTACTTGCCTGCTTTGTAACCCTGGGCAATTCACTTAACTTCTCTGTGCCTCAGTATCCTCATCTGTAAAACGGGGGCTCAGTGTCTAATCTGCCTTCTAGTGTGAGCCCCTTGAAGGGACAGGGACTGTTTCCGACCTTGTAGCTCTTCTAGTGCTTAGCCCAGTGCTCGACACATAGGAAGCACTTAACGAATACCATAATTATTATTACTTTCCCAAATGCTGTACGTATAGCAAGTGTTTACTAAGTATCACTGATCAGTTGATTACCCTATTAAATGGGGTAGCATGATAAGGTCTATATCCTCCAGAGAAGCAGCGTGGCTCAGGGGAAAGAGCCTGGGCTTTGGAGTCAGAGGTCATGGGTTCAAATCCCGGCTCCGCCAATTGTCAGCTGTGTGACTTTGGGCAAGTCACTTCACTTCTCTGGGCCTTAGTTCCCTCATCTGTAAAATGGGGATGAAGACTGTGAGCCCCCTGTGGGACAACCTGATCAGCTTGTAACTTCCCCAGCGCTTAGAACAGTGCTTTGCACATAGTAAGCGCTTAATAAATGCCATTATTATTATTATTATCATTATTATTATTATTATCATCCTGAAAGCCCAGCTTTCCAACTCTTCCAGCTCTTTCCAACTTTCCAGCTCTTCCAACACATCTTCTCCGATGAATTCCCAGGACCTAAATTGTATAAACCCATCGGCAATCTCTAGCCGCGGACACTCAAGGTCACCTGCGTTGGCAATTGGTTCCCATATCACAGCATCCATTGACTGCTTTTTCTTAATAATAATGATGATGGCATTTGTTAAGCGCTTACGATGTGCAAAGCACTGTTCTAAGCGCTGCGGGGATACAAGGTGATCAGGTTGTACCACGTGGGGCTCACTGTCTTAATCCCCATTTTACAGATGAGGGAACTGAGGCTCAGAGAAGTGAAGTGACTTGCCGAAGGTCACACGGCAGACGTGTGGCGGAGCCGGGATTCGAACCCCTGACCTCTGACTTCAAAGCCCGTGCTCTTTCCACTGAGCCACGCTGCTTCTCTTCTTCAGTGTATTTAACTACTTACTAGATGCCAAGCGCCACACAAAGCATTGGGTTAGAGATAACACAGCCGTCTTGGGCATAATCCAATATTAATAATGATGGAATCTTTAAGGGCTAACTATGTGCCGAGCACTGTTCTAAGCTCTGGGGTCGATACAAGGTAATCAGGTTGTCCCACGGGGGGCTCACAGTCTTAACCCCCATTTTACAGATGAGGGAACTGAGGCACAGAGAAGTGAAGTGATGTGCCTCAAATCACACAGCTGATGAGTGGCGGAGCCGGGATTAGAACCCACCACCTTGGACTCCCAAATCCAGGCTCTTTCTACTAGGCCAGGCTAATTCTCTAATATTGTTGGATTGTACTCTCCCAAGCACTTAGTACGGTGCTCTGCACACAGTAAGTGCTCAACCGTCTCTATATGTTTCCAACTTGTACTTCCCAAGCGCTTAGTACAGTGCTCCGCACACAGTAAGCGCTCAATAAATACGACTGAATGAATGAATGAATGAATAAATACAACTGAACGAACATAGTCCCTCTCCCACAAGGGGCTCACTGTCGCTTCCTGCCCCGGACCCCCCGATTGGAAACTTCGTGAGGGCGGGGAGGAGGGAGAACTGGTGTTTTATTCCCCATTTTACAGATGAGGTAAGTGAGACCCAGAGAGGCCTGGGCTCTGCCCACGAGGCCACTAGGCTGTTTTGCTTGTCCTAATCAATCAATCGTATTTATTGAGCGCTTACTGGGTGCAGAGCACTGTACTAAGCGCTTGGGAAGTACAAGTTGGCAACATAGAGAGACAGTCCCTACCCAACAGTGGGCTCACAGTCCTAATCAGCTTTCCGCTCCTCCTGCTTCTACTTCCTCTCCTTTGCTCGTTTTTCAGGTGCGTCGTCTCCGGACATGGAGTCCAACTATGGAGGAGGCCTGCTGGACATGGTCAAAGGAGGTGCCGGGCGGCTCTTTAGTAACTTGAAGGACAACCTCAAAGACACCATCAAAGACACGTCTTCTAAAGTTATGCAGTCTGTTGCCAGGTAGAGTGTCAATCTCTCTCCTCGTCCCCCTCTCCATCCCCCCCACCTTACCTCCTTCCCTTCCCCACAGCACCTGTATATATGTATATATGTTTGTACAGATTTATTACTCTATTTATTTATTTTACTTGTACCTATCTATTCTATTTATTTTATTTTGTTAGTATGTTTGGTTTCGTTCTCCGTCTCCCCCTTTTAGACCGTGAGCCCACTGTTGGGTAGGGACTGTCTCTATATGTTGCCAATTTGTACTTCCCAAGCGCTTAGTACAGGGCTCTGCACATAGTAAGCGCTCAATAAATACGATTGATGATGATGATGATCTTATTTTGTTAGTATGTTTGGTTTTGTTCTCTGTCTCCCCCTTTTAGACCTTGAGCCCACTGTTGGGTAGGGACTGTCTCTATATGTTGCCAATTTGTACTTCCCAAGCGCTTAGTACAGTGCTCTGCACATAGTAAGCGCTCAATAAATACGATTGATGATGATGATGATCTTATTTTGTTAGCATGTTTGGTTTTGTTCTCTGTCTCTCCCTTTTAGACTGTGAGCCCACTGTTGGGTAGGGACTGTCTCTATATGTTGCCAATTTGTACTTCCCAAGCGCTTAGTACAGTGCTCTGCACATAGTAAGCGCTCAATAAATACGATTGATGATGATGATGATGATGATCTTATTTTGTCAGTATGTTTGGTTTTGTTCTCTGTCTCCCCCTTTTAGACTGTGAGCCCACTGCTGGGTAGGGACTATCTCTATACGTTGCCAACTTGGACTTCCCAAGCGCTTAGTCCAGTGCTCTGCACACAGTAAGCGCTCAATAAATACGATCGATGATGATGATAATGATCTCCGTGTCGCCCGCCCCCCGCGCCACACACCGAATCCGGGATGAACTGATTGTTGGGGTTGGTTGGAGATGGAAAAAAGCACGTTGTCTTGTCCGGAGAGCTCTGTTTTTACGACGGCCACGAGAGTCAGTGGGGGCGTAGCCATTTTGCCAAGTTATGCCAACTTGGGTGTCAGGGTGTTCTCTTGGGATCTTTGGAGAACCTGCTTCCGGGATAAAAGAGGGTGGACAGTCAGTGCAAATCCTTGGGCACGTGTTTCTGATATTTTCAACACTGCCCATCCTATTTGTCCCCCATTTCGACTGTTTGTGATTCCCGTTTCCCAGTGGTCCCTTGGGAAAGAAAACTCATTTCTGGACCTCACCCAAGATAGTGCTCTGAGCTGGGTTGTTTCCAAAACCAGAGGATTCTCCGTTCAGGCTGCTACTTCAATGCTTTTGCACCACCTGATCATCATCATCATCATCAATCGTATTTATTGAGCGCTTACTGTGTGCAGAGCACTGTACCAAGCGCTTGGGAAGTACAAATTGGCAACATATAGAGACAGTCCCTACCCAACAGCGGGCTCACAGTCTAAAAGGGGGAGACAAATAATAATAATAATTTATAATAATAATAATAATAACCTGATAATAATAATAATAATTATTATTATTATGGTCTTCGTTAAGCACTTACTATATGCCAGGCACTATATTACGCGCTGGGGTGGATACCTGAATTTTGTTTTCACAGCCTTCCTTAGCATTTTTAAGGACATAGCTCACGTAGACGGCAAGCCCCATGTGGGACAAGGACTGTGTCCAACTGGACAAGCTTATTTCTATCCCAGTGCTTTGTACAGTGCTTGACACACAGTAGAAATAATTATGAAGCCCGGGGGTGGATTTGAGCAAATCGGGTTGCACCTGGGGTCACAGTCTCAATCCCATTTTACAGATGAGGTAACCGAGAGAAGTGAAATGACTTGCCCTATTTCAGCGCTTCATAAATACTTTTATTATTATTATTATTTTATTATTATTGCTTCTAGTAATAATAAGCACTAACTCACGAACGCTATCCCTTTCCTCCTTCCATTTGTAAATTCTTTTAGCTTCCGTCCCCTCGGTTAAATCATACATCCTCTGTGGCCAGGGATCCTAGTCGACTTCTTTGATTGTCTTCCGGGCTCTGCCACTTGTCTGCTGTGTGACTTTGGGCGAGTCACCTATCTTCTCTGCGCCTCAGTTACCTCTTCTGTAAATTGGGGGTTAAGATTGGGGGCCCCGTGTGGGACACGGACTGTGTCCAACCTGATTTGTGTGTACATATGTTTGTACATATTTGTACATATTCGTTACTCTATTTTACTTGTACATATCTATTCTATTTATTTTATTTTGTTAGTATGTTTGGTTTTGTTCTCTGTCTCCCCCTTTTAGACTGTGAGCCCACTGTTGGGTAGGGACTGTCTCTATATGTTGCCAACTTGTACTTCCCAAGCGCTTAGTACAGTGCTCCGCTCACAGTAAGCGCTCAATAAATACGATTGATGATGATGATTAGCTTGTAGTGACCCAAGTGCTTAAAACAGTGCCTGGATTATAGTAAGCGCTTAACAAATGCCATCAAAAAGAGTGGCTGTGATTGCCGTAACCGCCCCCGCCGCTCCAGCTCTGCGAGCCTCCCCCAGATCTGCCCCCCCACATCCCCTCCTCCTCCAGGAAGCCTTCCCCGCTTAACTCACAACCCGTGGCCATTGCGGACTTTAACCGTGTCCTCGGCATTCACGATGCACCCAGGGGTACTGAGATTTGTCGATACATACGTGTATTTAACCGTTGCTTCGATTCTTTTACCAACTATTTCATCCTGACGCGTTCGTACTATTCCAAGTCTGCCCCTCCTCCTGCTCCTACTCCTTGTACAAAACGGACAAGAGAAGCAGCCTGGCCTAGTGGAAAGAGCACAGACCTGGAAATCCGGGGACAGGGATTCTAATCCCAGTTCTGCCACTTCCCTGTTGTGTGTGACTTTGGGCAAGCCACTTCCCTTCTCTGGGCCTCAGTTCCCTCTTCTGCAGAATGGGAATTCCATCCCCTTTCTCCCTCCGACGTAGTCCGTGAGCCCCATGCGGGACCTGATTATCTTGTATCTACCCCGGCGCTTAGTACAGGTGTGACTCTCCACTAGGCCACACTGCTTCTCCAACCTCCGGGCCCACGCTAATGGATGCCGTGTGTTTGTGTTTAGCTACGCCAAGGGAGAGCTGGACATTTCCTACATTACCTCGAGAATCATCGGTGAGTTTCGATCCCCTCGGCCCTCGGGATCGAAGGGTTCTCCGTCACCCCCCTCAACCCCGACTGTCTTTCTCCCTCGGTCTCTCCCGGCCAGTGATGTCCTTCCCCGCCGAAGGAGTGGAACTCGGATTCCGGAATCAGATCGAGGACGTCCGGACCTTCCTGGACTCCCGACACCCGGACCACTATACGGTCTTCAACCTGTCGCCCAAGTCGTATCGCAGCACCAAGTTTCACAATCGGGTGAGGGGCACCCGCGGGATGCTGGCGAAGATAGTCGGTATTCATAGAGCGCTTACTATGTGCAGAGCACTGAATTAAGCGCTTCGGGGAGCACAGTAGAACAACAAACAGACACATTGGATTGCAAATCTCCTTCTCCCCACACCGTCTTACCTCCTTCCCTTCCCCACAGCACCTGTATATATGTTTGTACATATTTATTACTCTATTTATTTTACTTGTACATATCTATTCTATTGATTTTATTTTGTTAATATGTTTGGTTTGGTTCTCTGTCTCCCCCTTCTAGCCTGTGAGCCCACTGTTGGGTAAGGACTGTCTCTATATGTTGCCAACTTGTACTTCCCAAGCGCTTAGTACAGTGCTCTGCACACATTAAGCGCTCAATAAATACGATTGATTGATTGATTGATTGATATGCCCTAAACTTATAGCCTAGAGGGAACTTCCAGGCTTAAGACGCAATAAGAGGAGCTTAGTCTTGGCATTCAGAGAGGCAGGCAAGGCCAAGGAGAAGGAAATGGCTGGAGAGGAGACGGTGGAAAACGAGGAGAAAGTCCGTTTGGGAAGAATGGAGCAGCAAGGCCTAGTGGCCAGAGCACGTCCCTGGGCATCCCGGCTCCGCCACTTGTCTGCTGGGTGACCTTGGGAAAGTCACTTCACTTCTCTGTTCCTTAATTATCTCATCCTGTGATATGGGGCTCGAGACCGTGAGCCCCTCGTGGGACCAACACGCTTTATTTGTATTCACCCCAGCTCTTAATACAGTGCCTCACACATAGGGCTTAACAAATACCGCAATAATTATCGTTATTATTAACAGTGAGCGCCAGCTGGGCTCTAATAGGAAAGGAGAGAGGAGACAGGAGAGATGAGGAGGCTGAGGCCTTCAGATACAAGTCTAGTTCTCCCTATCCCGGGCAGTTATTTGTCAAGCTAAATGTCTCTGATGCAGTTGTCTCACCGTCTTGAGACCGATGGTGTTGTCTGCGTTTGACCCTTTACTCTTCAAATTCAGCACTTAGAACAGTGCTTTGCACATAGTAAGCGCTTAATAAATGCCATTATTATTATTATGTCTATCTGGGCCGGTTAGCAGACTCCAGAAAGCAATATCTGAAGTTCGTTTGGGTTGAGTTTGCTGTCTCAAATTTCCTCCTTGTGACTGTTACTTTTGTTTTCCTTCAACAATGCGAACTTTTTTTCAAAATTTCTAATTGCATGTTTGCTCAAGGGGTGGGAGATTGTGGATCGAGTAAATGCATAATAACGAGTGGTTTTAATGGGATGTTGTTTCCATGCGAAGCAGCGTGGCTTTAGTGGGTAGAGCACCGGCCGGGGTGGCGGGGTCAGAGGGACCTGGGTTCTAATCCCTGCTCCGCCATTTGTCTGCTGTGCCACTCTGGGCGAGTCACTTCACTTCTCTGTGCCTCACTTACCTCATCTGTAAAAGGGGGAGAAGAGTGTGAGCCCCATGTGGGACAGAGACAGGGTCCAACTGGATTAAACTGCATCCACCCCAGCGCTCGGAACAGTGCTTGATACATCTTAAGAGCTTAAATTGTATCTACCCCAGTGCTTGGCACATCGTAAGAGCTTAGTTGTGTTGCCAACTTGTACTTCCCAAGTGCTTAGTACAGTGCTCTGCACACAGTAAGCGCTCAATAAATACGATTGATTGATTGATTAACAAGTACCTTAATTAAGAATTAATTAATGACAGAGGAGCCATTCCTTCACTGCCACCCCTCCAACACGCGCGCTTCACCGATTGATCAGGGATGTTTGTCGAGCGCTTAATTTTAATTTTAAATAATTTTAATTTTAATAACTTAATTTTTGATCTGCCCCACGTCTTTGGAGAAGCGAGGAATTGTGTGGAGGCAGAAGGCACCCCTGGGAGACACCGGGCGCTCCGAGGAGCGTAGCGGGCGGGAAGATGGGGGCCGAGGAAATGGGAAGGAGGGGAAACGTGACGCCCCCCATCTTACCTCCTTCCCTTCCCCACATCACCTGTATATATGTATATATGTTTGTACATATTTGTTACTCTATTTATTTTACTTGTACATATCTATTCTATTTATTTTATTTTGTTAGTATGTTTGGTTTTGTTCTCTGTCCCCCCCCTTTTAGACTGTGAGCCCACTGTTGGGTAGGGACCGTCTCGATATGTTGCCAACTTGGACTTCCCAAGCGCTTAGTACAGTGCTCTGCGCACAGGAAGCGCTCCATAAATACGATCGATGATGATGATGATGATGTCTCTGCGTGTGTGTCCGTGTGGCTCTGTAGGTGTCGGAGTGCAGTTGGCCAATGAGACAAGCCCCCAGCCTCCACAATCTGTACGCGGTGTGCAAGAACATGCGGAACTGGCTCCAGCAGAACCCCAAAAACGTCTGCGTCATCCACTGCCTGGTGAGTCCATCCGTCCACCGATACCATTTACTGAGCGCCTACTGGATGCACAGCTCTGTTCAAGGTGATCAACGATGTTGTGTTTCCCTGTGCCCTCCCTTCTGGTGCAAGACTGTCTCTATGTGTTGCCGACTTGTACTTCCCAAGCGCTTAGTACGGTGCTCTGCACACAGTAAGCGCTCAATAAATACGATTGATTGATGATTGGTGCGTGGAGAAGACCTCAAGGACCGCTTCGGCCCGGCCCGAGGCAGGGTGAGCCAACTGTTGGGTAGGGACCGTCTCTATATGTTGCCAACTTGTACTTCCCAAGCGCTTAGTACGGTGCTCTGCACACAGTAAGCGCTCAATAAATACAATTGATTGATTGATTGGTGCGTGGAAAAGACCTCAAGGACCGCTTCGGCCCGGCCCGAGGCAGGGTGAGCCCACTGTTGGGTAGGGACCGTCTCTATATGTTGCCAACTTGTACTTCCTAAGCGCTTAGTACAGTGCTCTGCACACAGTAAGTGCCCAATAAATACGATTGATTGATTGATTGATTGGTGCATGGAAAAGACCTCAAGGACCGCTTCGGCCCGGCCCGAGGCAGGATGAGCCCACTGTTGGGTAGGAACCGTCTCTATATGTTGCCAACTTGTACTTCCCAAGTGCTTAGTACAGTGCTCTGCACACAGTAAGCGCTCAATAAATTCGATTGATTGATTGATTGGTGCGTGGATAAGACCTCAAGGACCGCTTCAGCCCGGCCCGAGGCAGGGTGAGCCCACTGTTGGGTAGGGACCGTCTCTATATGTTGCCAACTTGTACTTCCCAAGCGCTTAGTACAGTGCTCTGCACACAGTAAGCGCTCAATAAATACGACTGATTGATTGATTGATTGAGAAGGTCCGCCGTTGGTCCGGAATCAGTGCCACGGGCCGGCAGGGAAGCGGCATTCCTGGAGTCCCGCCTTCGGAGAGGTCCGGCAGGCTGCATCTCAGGGCTGTGTCAGAGGCAGTCTGTTGGTCGATTGATTTTTTTAATAGAGTGCCTACTGTGGGCAGACCGCTGTGCCCAGCCCTTAGGAGATTGCGGGAGAGTTAGCGGACAACATAACTGCCCTCAGTGAGCTTCTAGTCTACTGATTCGAAGGTTCTCACGTGACAGCAGAGGAGGTTTGGTCCTCAAGAAAACAGTGGCCTTTGCTGGTTTGTAATCAATCAATTAATCGTATTTATCGAGCGCTTACAGCGCGCAGAGCACCGTAATGAGCACTTTGAGTGCTAACTGTGTAGTAAGCACTCAAGAGAGTACGATCTACCAAAGTTGGTAGGTGTGTTCCCCGCCCACAGTGGGGTTGCAGCCTACAGCTATGAGTTCACAATCTTAAACGCTACAGCCGGGAGGAAGGTTGTGGATGCGTGCATTTTGTCACGGTATCTACTAAGTGCGTACAGCGTGCTAAGCACGGGGGTAGGTACAAGAGAATCGATGGATGTAAGCGCTTAGTCCAGTGCTCTGCACACAGTAAGCGCTCAATAAATACGATTGATGATGATGGATACGGGTAGGGTTTCTTCCCCAGGCAGTGCTGGGCCCCCTGGTTTGGATTCAACTCCCCCTGGGCTGGAGTCCTCGGGTTGGAGGAAGGGCTCAGTTCAGCGAGAGGGGCCCAGATGTCACTGGAGCGACGGTCGACAACGTGTGTACGTCCGTATTTTAGACTGTGAGCCCGTTGTTGGGTAGGGACTGTCTCTATATGTTGCCAATTTGTACTTCCCAAGCGCTTAGTACAGTGCTCTGCACATAGTAGAGCCCTAGTACATATAGTACTACACATAGTAGAGCCCTCTGCACATAGCCCTACTGAGCTCACCTCCTCCAGGAGGCCTTCCCACACTGAGCCCCCTTTTTCCTCTCCTCCTACCCATCTCCCCCCACCCTACCTCCTTCCCCTCCCCACAGCACCTGTATATATTTGTACAGATTTATTACTCTATTTTACTTGTACATATTTACTACTCTATGTATTTTGTTAATGATGCGCATATAACTGATAACTAATATGATGTGCATATTCCCAGACTGAGCCCTCTCCTTCCTCTCCCCCTCCTCCCCCTCCCCATCCCCCCGCCTTACCTCCTTCCCCTCCCCACAGCACCTGTATATATGTATATATGTTTGTACATATTTATTACTCTATTTTATTTGTACATGTTTATTCTATTTATTTTATTTTGTTAATATTTGTTTTGTTCTCTGTCTCCCCCTCCTAGACTGTGAGCCCACTGTTGGGTAGGGACTGTCTCTATATGTTGCCAACTTGTACTTCCCAAGCACTTAGTCCAGTGCTCTGCACACAGTAAGCGCTCAATAAATACAATTGAATGAATGAATAGTAAGCGCTCAATAAATACGATTGATGATGACGATGATGTGTGCATCGTGTCTGCCTCCACAGGACGGCTGTGCGGCGGCGGCAGTCCTGGTCAGCGCCATGTTTTGCTTCTGCCATCTCTTCTCCAGTCCCGCCCCCGCCATCCAGCTGCTCAACGCCAAGCGGCCCGGAATCGGACTGTGGCCTTCCCACAGGAGGTATGGAAAGGCGCCCGGGCACCGTGGACAACCGCATCTCCGCTCCGGGCACCGCGTGACACCCCTCTCTCTGGCACCGGTGAAGCCATTAGCTTTTCCCTGTTGAGCAAGTACCATACGGTAATTCCCGGAGGGAGGTGCAAGATTATCGGGCAGGACCCCAGTCCCTGTCCCGCCCCGACCCCACGGTCAAAACGGGAGGGAGAACGGCTGCTCAGAGAGGTGAATAATAATAATAGTAATAATCAATTAATCAGTCGTATTTATTGAGCGCTTACTGTGTGCAGAGCACCGGACTAAGCGCTTGGGAAGTCCAAGTTGGCAACATATAGAGACAGTCCCTACCCAACAGTGGGCTCACAGTCTAGAAGGGCTATTCTGTAGTATAGAATAATGATAGTGATGGTATGTGTTAAGCGCTTACTATGTGCCAAGCACTGTTCTAAGCGCTGGGGTAGATGCACGGTAATCAGGTGATCCCATATAATAATAATGGCATTTATTAAGCGCTTACTATGTGCAAAGCACTGTTCTAAGCGCTGGGGAGGTTACAAGGTGATGGGGTTGTCCCACGGGGGGCTCACAGTCTTCATCCCCATTTTACAGCTGAGGTAAGTGAGGCTTAGAGAAGTGCAGCGACTTGCCCAAAGTCACACAGCTGATAAGTGGCGGAGCCGGGATTAGAACCCACAACCCCTGACTCCCAAACCCGGGCTGTTTTCACTGTGCCACACTGCTTCTCTGCGAAGTGACTTGCCCAAAATGGCACAGCAGGCCTGAGCCCCCCGTGGGACAAGCTGATCACCTTGTTTCCCCCCCAGCACTTAGAACAGTGCTTTGCATATAGTAAGCACTTAACAAATGCCATTATTATTATTATTATTATTATTATTATTAAGAGCAGACTGGGACTGCTCTTACCCCCATCTCACCTCCTTCCCTTCCCCACAGCACCTGTATATATGTATATATGGTTGTACATATTTATTACTCTATTTATTTATTTATTTATTTATTTTACTTGTACATTTCTATCTTATTTATTTTATTTTATTGGTATGTTTGGTTCTGTTCTCTGTCTCCCCCTTTTAGACTGTGAGCCCACTGTTGGGTAGGGACTGTCTCTATGTGTTGCCAATTTGTACTTCCCAAGCGCTTAGTACAGCGCTCTGCACATAGTAAGCGCTCGATAAATACGATTGATTGATTGATTGATTGACTGGAGCCCGGTTCTCTTGACTGCCAGTCCCGGGCGCTTTCCTCTGAGCCACACAGCCTCCTTTTAGTTGGGAAGCGACCCTGCGCAAGGATGACACGCAAATTCGTGAAACGTTCCATGTTTTTTCTGCCCATCCGTCAAGCTAGCTCTCTTCCTGCCTTCAAGGCCCTACTTAGAGCTCACCTCCTCCAGAAGGCCTTCCCACACTGAGCCCCTTCCTTCCTCCCCGCTTCGTCCCCCTCTCCATCCCCCCATCTTACCTCCTTTCCTTCCCCACGGCACCTGTATATATATTTGTACAGATTTATTACTCTATTTATTTTACTTGTACATATCTATTCTGTTTATTTTATTTTGTTAGTATGTTTGGTTTTGTTCTCTGTCCCCCCCTTTTAGACTGTGAGCCCACTGTTGGGTAGGGACCGGCTCTATATGTTGCAAACTTGTACTTCCCAAGCGCTTAGTACAGTGCTCTGCACACAGTAAGTGCTCAATAAATACGATTGATTGATTGACCCCCACGACCACCCCCAGCCTCCCCCCAGCCCGAGCCCATGGGGCTAACAGAACAGCAGGCGACTCAGCCCTCCTCCGGTCTGGGCGGTCAGCAAGGGGGACGGAAACCCTTTTGGGAGCCGATCTAAGAGGGGCTCCTTCCTCTCCGCCCCGGCTGTGGCTTAGGAAAAGGACCAGAAAGGATTCTGGAAAGTGACCTCGCTTTTGTACTACCAGGGCACAATGGTACCCTATAGTCCCTCAAGTTGCAGGGGAGGTGGGGGTCCGGCCTGGGAAGGGCAGACACTCCCCTCCCACCCCCATCATCATCAATCGTATTTATTGAGCGCTTACTATGTGCAGAGCACTGTTCTAAGCGCTTGGGAAGTCCAAGTTGGCAACATATAGAGACAGTCCCTACCCAACAGTGGGCTCACAGTCTGAAAGGGGGAGACAGAGAACAAAACCAAACATACTAACAAAATAAAATAAATAGAATAGATATATACAAGTAAAATAAATAGAGTAATAAATATGTACAAGCATATATACAGGTGCTGTGGGGAAGGGAAGGAGGTAAGATGGGGGGGATGAAGAGGGGGACGAGGGGGAGAGGAAGGAAGGGGCTCAGTCTGGGAAGGCCCCAGGCCCTGGCATCCCTCCCCTGCTCCGGATCTGGGGGTGGGCACCCTCGGTGACCCCCACACCCACTCTCCTCAGTATCATTCATTCATTCATTGTCGTATTTATTGAGCGCTTACTGTGTGCAGGGCACCCTACTAAGCTCTTTGCGATGGAATGCTTTAAATCCAATGATAAAGGATTTCTGTTTGATGCAGAAGTGGATAGCCCACTGTTGGGTAGGGACTGTCTCTATATGTTGCCAACTTGTACTTCCCAAGTGCTTAGTACAGTGCTGTGCACACAGTAAGTGCTCAATAAATGCGATTGATTGATTGATTGATTGGGAAAGGACCACAGAACAATAAACGGGCATCATCATCATCATCATCAATCATATTTATTGAGCGCTTACTATGTGCAGAGCACTGTACGAAGCGCTTGGGAAGTACAAATTGGCAACATATAGAGACAGTCCCTACCCAACAGTGGGCTCACAGCCTAAAAGGGGGAGACAGAGAACAAAACCAAACATACTAACAAAATCAAATAAATAAATATTCCCTGCCCGCGATGAGCTTACAGTCTCACAGTGTGGCGGGACCCCTCCAAGGGAATGGCCCTATGTGGGAGGAACTGTCTGGAAATCCAGCCTGCAGGGTGGACCGATACTACTACTAATAATTGTGGTATTTGTTAAGTGCTTTCTATGTGCCCAGCGTGGTACTAAGCACTGGGGTAGATGCAGGCTAATCAATCAATCCCTGTCCCACCCTGCTCTCACAGTCCCAGTAGGAGGGAGAACAGGTATTGAATCCCCAAATTACCGATGTGGATTTTGAGGCCCAGAGAAAGCTCATCGTGGGCAGGGAATGTGTCTGTTTATTGTTCATTCATTCAATCGTATTTATTGAGCACTTACTGTGTGCTGAGCACTGGACTAAGCTCTTGGGAGGTACAAGTTGGCAACATATAGAGACGGTCCCTACCCAACAGTGGGCTTACAGTCTAGTCTGTCGTTCTGTTGTACCCCCCACCCCCTGCCCAAGCATTCAGTACAGTGCTCCGCACACAGTAAGCGCACAATAAATCCAATCACCCCCCCCGCCCAAGCATTCAGTATAGTGCTTCGCACACAGTAAGCGCACAATATATCCGACCGACCGGCTGACAGGCCGAAGTGACTTGCCCGGGGTCACCCAGCGTCCAAGTGGCGGAGCCGGGATTGGAACTCAGGTCTTCTGGCTCCCAGGCCTGTGGTTCTTTCCACAATAATAATGGTGGTATTTGTGAAGCGCTTACTACGTGCCGAGCACTGTTCTAAGCGCTGGGGAGGTTGCAAGGTAATAATAATAATAGTGATGGCATTTATTAAGCGCTTACTATGTGCAAAGCACTGTTCTAAGCGCTGGGGAGGTTACAAGGTGATCAGGTTGTCTCACCGGGGCTCACAGTCTCCATCCCCATTTTCCAGATGAGGGAACTGAGGCCCAGAGAAGTGAAGTGACTTGCCCAGAGTCACACAGCTGACAAGTGGTGGAGCCGGGATTTGAACCCGTGACCTCCGACTCCAAAGCCCGGGCTCTTTCCACCGAGCCAGGCTGCTTCTCCCCAAGGCCCCCCGCTGCCTCCCGCGTCTGGTCCCCCCCGGCCCCGGCGCGGTGGGACACGCGGGGGTCTCCCTCCTCCCGCAGGTACCTCGGCTACATTTGCGACCTGATAGGCGACAAGCCCGTCCACCCGCACTGCAGGCCCCTCAAGGTCAAGTCCGTCACGCTGAGCCCCGTCCCCTGCTTCAACAAGCAGAGGAATGGCTGCCGGCCGTTCTGCGACATCCTCATCGGGGAAACCAAGATCTTCACCACCTCCCAGGACTATGAGAGGATGAAGTGAGTCCATCTCCCTCCCTGGACCTCTTCCCCCTCTGTGGGTGGGAGGGACGTTCCCGCGTTCCCAAAGACAGACGACGACAACCCTCGTTTCCACTTTGCCCCGGTGCTTGGATTCGCCCCCTTTATCCACCCCAGCTTTCAGATCCGTAGATTGTCACTGGAAACACCACAGAATTGACAATTTGTATTTTTATGGCAGTTGTTACATCAGCACATTTCATGACTTGAAGCCCTCAATTGATTGAGTGAAGGCAAGTTCTCAGCCCTCACTAGCATACAATCTCATGGGAAGATCAGGCAGATCAATCCATCAATCGTATTTATTGAGTGCTTACTGTGTGCAGAGCACTGTACTGAGCGCTTGGGAAGTACAAGTTGGCAACAATAGATAGACATTTTAATAACTGCGGCATTTGTCTACGTGCTTAGTAGGTGCCAAACACTGCGCTAAAGTACTGGGGTAAATGCAAGAAAATCGGGTCCCACATGGGGCTCACAGTAGGAGGGAGAACGGTGATTGAGTCCCCATTTTGCAGATGAGGGAACTGAGGTCCAGGAAGTGAAGTGACTTGCCCAGGTTCACATGCGGCAGGGAAATGGCAGAACCGGGATTAGGATCCAGATCCTCCGATTTCCAGGTCTGTGCTCTGCCCACCAGGCCAGGCTGCTGCATCTTTTCTGCCCCAGCGCTTAGAACAGTGCTTGGCACATAGTAAGCTCTTAACAGATACCAAAGTTATTATTATTCGTATTGTACATTTCATACAAAGAGCGGGAGCAGGAGGGAGAGCAGAGTTGTAACAGTACATATGTGTCAGGATGAAACAGCTGGTAAAAGAATCGAACGAACAGATCAATCAATCAATCGTATTTATTGAGCGCTTACTGTGTGCAGAGCACTGTACTAAGCGCTTGGGAAGTACAAATTGGCAACACATAGAAACAGTCCCTACCCAACAGTGGGTTCACAGTCTAGAAGGGGGAGACAGAGAACAAAACCAAACGTACTAACAAAATAAAATAAATAGAATAGATAGGTACAAGTAAAATAAATACATAGAGTAATAAATATGTACAAACATATATACATATATACAGGTGCTGTGGGGAAGGGAAGGAGGTAAGATGCGGGGGATGGAGAGGGGGACGACGGGGAGAGGAAGGAAGGGGCTCAGTCTGGGAAGGCCTCCTGGAGGAGGTGAGCTCTCAGTAGGGCCTTGAAGGGAGGAAGAGGAAGAGATGAATGCATCACTACTGTATCAACAAATAGCAACATGAACACCGAGGGAACGATTAAAGTGCGAAAGGGCTGTGGGTCGGTGTTGTGAGTCAAGTGGGGAAGGCTTCCTGGAGGAGGCGGATGGTTTCGGGGAGACCACGACAGATAGAGACAGCTGAGGTCTGGCAGAACTTGGGGAGACTAGCGGAGCTGGGGCGGCAATCCCAGACCCGTCCCTTTCCCTCCTATGGTATTTATTAAGCACTTACTTTATACTTACTTTTAGACTGTGAGCCCACTGTTGGGTAGGGACTGTCTCTATATGTTTCCAATTTGTACTTCCCAAGCGCTTAGTACAGTGCTCTGCACATAGTAAGCGCTCAATAAACACGATTGATGATTGGTGATGATACCAGCCACCGTTCTAAGCACTGGGGTAACTACAACCTGATCAGATGGGCCACAGTCTCTGCCCCGCGTGAGGTTCACAGTCTCAATCCCCGTTTTCCCGGTGAGGTAACTGAGGCCCAGAGGTGTGAAGCGACCTGCCCGGGGCCACGCGGCAGACGGGCGGGGGAGCCGGGATGAGAGCCCAAGTCCGCCCGAACCCTAGGCCCGGGGTCTACCCAGTAGGCCGCGCCGCTTCTCACCCGCGTCCCCTCTCTCCTCCAAGGGAATTTCGGGTCCAGGAGGGGAAGGTGGTCCTCCCGTTGGGGGTCACGGCCCACGGGGACGTCGTGGTGTCCGTCTACCACATGAGGTCCACCATCGGGGGACGGCTCCAGGCGAAGGTACGGTCGGGCCCCGGGGTGCCCGCTGCCCGACGGCGCCTCTCTGAACGGGGCCCGCTGCCCGGGCCGCGGGGCCGGGGGACCGATGCCCATCCTCCCCTCCCGCAGTCCCCTAATCCTGACCGGACTGGACCACGTGCTGGGAATGGGGGCATCTCCCAGATCCCTTCCCTTCCCTGGAGGGGCGGGATCACCCTGCTCCTGGGGGTACCGGAATCAAAGGTCTCCAGTTATTCTTGTCATGCTATTCATTAAGAGCTTACAACGTATCAGGCACTGTACTAAGCGCTGGGGTAGATAGCAAAGCTAATAATAATCAGCATAATTATGGTATTAAGTGCTTACTATGTGCCAGGCACTGTACTAAGCACTGGGGTAGATAACGAGCTGTTAATAGTACTACTAATAATAGTAATTATGGTATCGTTAAGTGCTTACTGTGTTCCAGGCACTGTACAAAGCGCTGGGGTAGATAATGAGCTCATCATCATCATCATCATCATCATCAATCGTATTTATTGAGCACTTACTGTGTGCAGAGCACTGTACTAAGCGCTTGGGAAGTACAAATTGGCAACATATAGAGACAGTCCCTACCCAACAGTGGGCTCACAGTCCAAAAGGGGGAAATAATAATAATAAGAGAAGCAGCGTGGCTCAGTGGAAGGAGCCTGGGCTTTGGAGTCAGAGGTCATGAGTTCAAATCCTGGCTCCACCGCTTAGCTGTGTGACTTTGGGTAAGTCACTTGACTTCTCTGGGCCTCAGTTCCCTCATCTGTAAAATGGGGATGAAGACTGTGAGCCCCACATGGGACAACCTGATCACCTTGTACCCTCCCCAGCGCTTAGAGTAGTGCTTTGCACATTGTAAGCGCTTAATAAATGCCATTATTATTATTATTATTATTAACAATGATTATGGTATTTGTTAAGTGCTTACTGTGTGCCAGGCATTGTACTAAGCACCGGGGTAGATAACAAGCTGTTAGTAATAATACTGATAATAGTAATTATGGTATTGTTAAGTACTTACTATGTTCCAGGCACTGTACAAAGTGCTGGGGTAGATAATGAGCTAATAACAATAATAATAACAGTGATTATGGTATTTGTTAAGTGCTTACTGTGTGCCAGGCACTGTACTAAGCACTGGGGTAGATAACAAGCTGTTAATAGTAATACTAATAGTAGTAATTATGGTATTGTTAAGCGCTTACTGTGTTCCAGGCACTGTACAAAGAGCTGGGGTAGATAATGAGCTAATAATAATAATAACAATGATTATGGTATTTGTTAAGTGCTTACTGTGTGCCAGGCATTGTATTAAGCACCGGGGTAGATAACAAGCTGTTAGTAATAATACTAATAATAGTAATTGTGGTATTGTTAAGTACTTACTATGTTCCAGGCACTGTACAAAGTGCTGGGGTAGATAATGAGCTAATAATAATAATAACAATGATTATGGTTTTTAAGTGCTTACTATGTACCAGGCACTGTACTAAGCACTGGGGTAGATAACAAGCTGTTAATAATAATAATAACAATAATAATAATAATAAGTATGGTATTGTGAAGTGCTTACTATGTTCCAGGAAGCGCTGGGGTAGATAACGAGCTAATAATAATGATAGTAGTAATTATGGCATTTGTTAGGCACTTTCTATGTGCCAGGCACTGTACTAAGCACTGGAGTCGATCACAAACTAATAATAATAAGAACTATGGTATTTGTTAAGTGCTTGTATGTTCCAGGCACTGTACTAAGTGCTGGGGTAGATAACAAGTTGATCAGGTTGGACACAGTCCCCGTCCCGCGTGGGGCTCACAGTCTTCATTCCCATTTGACAGACGAGGGAACTGAGGCCCGGAGAAGTGAGGCGACTTGGCAGAGGTCACACGGCAGTCAAGAGGCAGAGAACCCAGGTCCATCTGACTCTGAGGCCCGGGCTCTAACCACTAGACCACACCGTTTCTCTCAGGTTGCAGTGTGCCATTCATTTGATCGTATTTATTGAGCGCTCACTCTGTGCAGAGCACTGTACTAAGTGCTTGGAAAGTACAGCTCGGCAACAGGCCGAGACAATCCCTACCCAACAACGGGTATCTCCGGGCCGAGCGCTGCGCCCAGTGCTAGTAGACGCCGGGTGGTCTGATCGGATCCCAGTCCCTTCCCCTCTCGGGACTCACGGGGAAGGGGAGCAGGTGTCTTAGCCCCCTCTATCATCATCATCATCATCAATCGTATTTATTGAGCGCTTACTGTGTGCAGAGCACTGTACTAAGCGCTTGGGAAGTCCAAGTCGGCAACACATAGAGACAGTCCCTACCCAACATCATCATCATCATCATCAATCGTATTTATTGAGCGCTTACTATGTGCAGAGCACTGTACTAAGCGCTTGGGAAGTGCAAATTGGCAACATATAGAGACAGTCCCTACCCAACAGGGGGCTCACAGTCTAAAAGGGGGAGACAGAGAACAAAACCAAACATACTAACGAAATAAAATAAATAGAACAGATATGTACAAGTAAAATAAGTAAATAAATAGAGTAATAAATATGTACAAACGTATATACATCATCATCATCAATCGTATTTACTGAGCGCTTACTATGTGCAGAGCACTGTACTAAGCGCTTGGGAAGTACAAATTGGCAACATCTAGAGACAGTCCCTACCCAACAGTGGGCTCACGGTCTAAAAGGGGGAGACAGAGAACAAAACCAAACATACTAACGAAATAAAATAAATAGAATAGATATGTACAAGTAAAATAAGTAAATAAATAGAGTAATAAATATGTACAAATGTATATACATCATCATCATCAATCATATTTATTAAGCGCTTACTATGTGCAGAGCACTGTACTAAGCGCTTGGGAAGTACAAATTGGCAACATCTAGAGACAGTCCCTACCCAACAGTGGGCTCACAGTCTAAAAGGGGGAGACAGAGAACAAAACCAAACATACTAACAAAATAAAATAAATAGAATAGATATGTACAAGTAAAATAAATAAATAAATAAATAGAGTAATAAATATGTACAAACATATATACATATATACAGGTGCTGTGGGGAAGGGAAGGAGGTAAGATGGGGGGGATGGAGAGGGGGACGAGGGGGAGAGGAAGGAAGGGGCTCAGTCTGGGAAGGCCTCCTGGAGGAGGTGAGCTCTCAGTAGGGCCTTGAAGAGAGGAAGAGAGCTAGCTTGGCGGATGGGCAGAGGGATTGGGGTCATTCCAGGCCCGGGGGATGACGTGGGCCGGGGGTCGATGGTGGGATAGGGGAGAGCGAGGTACGGTGAGGAGATTAGCAGCGGAGGAGCGGAGGGTGCGGGCTGGGCTGGAGAAGGACAGAAGGGAGGTGAGGTAGGAGGGGGCGAGGTGACGGACAGCCTTGAAGCCCAGGGTGAGGAGTTTCTGCCTGACGTGCAGATTGATTGGTAGCCACTGGAGATTTTTGAGGATTTTTGAGGATTTTCCTCCCTTTACCCAGGAGGAAACTGAGGCTCAGCCAAGGTCAGGCCAGGGGTGCCCTGCCTTCCATCCCCACGATCTTTCCACTGGAGCAGACGGTATAACCACCCTTAGATTAGGGGAGGGCATGAGTGGCACACCAGCCCCCTAGAAGGCAGAAATAAAGCATCTCTGCTGAGACCCCTGGGAAAAGTCGCCCCCTGCTCCATTCACCCTGGACCTCCTTTAATAATGTAATAATTACAATAATAATAATTACAACATGACAATAATTACAATAATAATTACAGTAATAATTACAACATTATTATGCAAAGCAGCGTGGCTTGGTGGAAAGAGCCCGGGCTTTGGAGTCAGAGGTCATGGCTTCAAATCCCGGCTCTGCCAATTGTCAGCTGGGTGACTCTGGGCAAGTCGCTTCACTTCTCTGGGCCTCAGTGACCTCATCTGGAAAATGGGGTTTAAGACTGTGAGCCCCACGGGGGACAACCTGCTCACCTTGTAACCTCCCCAGGGCTTAGAACAGTGCTTTGCACATAGTAATAATAATGATGGTATTTTATTAAGCGCCTACTATGTGCAAAGCACTCTTCTAAGAGCTGGGGAGGTTACAAGGTGATCAGGTTGTCCCATGGGGGGCTCACAGTCTAAATCCCCGTTTTACAGACGAGGTCACTGAGGCCCAGAGAAGTGAAGCGACTTGCCCAAAGTCACCCAGCTGACAATTAGCGGAGTCGGGATTTGAACCCATGACCTGTGACTCCAAAGCCCGGGCTCTTTCCACTGAGCCACGCTGCTTCTCAATAGCGAGCACTTAACAAATGCCCTCATTATTATTATTATTATTATTACAAGACCGTAACCTGTGGCCTTTGTTTCTCTGCAGATGACAAACACCCAGATATTCCAGATTCAGTTTCACAGCGGATTCATACCGCTCGGCACCACGGTGTTGAAATTCACCAAGTAAGTAGGGGGGCTCCGTCGTCCGGGAGGAGGGGCCTTTTCTACAAAGACGTTCAGGCCGTGTCTCCCCGCTCCTCAAAAGCCTCCCGTGGTTGCCCATCCGCCACCACGTCAAACAGATGCTCCTCACCGTCGGCTTTAAGGCAGGCAGTCGCCTCGTCCCCTCCTACCGCACGTCGCTACACTCCCACAACAACTCTAACGCCAACCTTTTCACTGGGCCTCCGTCTCATCCGTCTCGCCGCCGACCCCTCTCCCGTGTCCTGCCTCTGGTCTGGAACCCCCTCCCTCCTCATGTCCGACAGACAATGACTTATGTTGCCAACTTAGCGCTTAGTCCAGTGCTCTGCACCCACTAAGCGCTCAATAAATACGATTGATGGATTGACTCTTCCCACCTTCAAAGCCTTACTGAAGGCCCATCTCCTCCAAGAGGCCTTCCCTGACTAAGCCCTCCTTTCTTCTCCCACTCCCTTCTGCATCGCCCTGACTTGCTGCCTTTATTCCCGACTTGTACTTCCCAAGCGCTTAGTACAGTGCTCTGCACACAGTAAGCGCTCAATAAATACGATTGAATGAATGAATGAATGAATGTCCGTCAGACAATGACTGATGTTGCCAACTAAGCGCTTAGTCCAGTGCTCTGCACCCACTAAGCGCTCAATAAATACGATTGATGGATTGACTCTTCCCACCTTCAAAGCCTTACTGAAGGCCCATCTCCTCCAAGAGGCCTTCCCTGACTAAGCCCTCCTTTCTTCTCCCACTCCCTTCTGCATCGCCCTGACTTGCTGCCTTTATTCCCGACTTGTACTTCCCAAGCGCTTAGTACAGTGCTCTGCACACAGTAAGCGCTCAATAAATACGATTGAATGAATTCCCTGTCCCTCCTGGCCCCACAGCACTTATGTCCATATCTGCAATTTTATTTATTTCTATTAATGTCCGTCCCCCCCTCTAGACAAGCTCTCCGTGGGCAGGGAGTGCGTCTGTTAATTGTTATAGTGTACTCTCCCAAGCACTTACTACAGCGCTCTGCACGCAGTAGGTGCTCATTCATTCATTCAGTCGTATTTATTGAGCGCTTACTGTGTGCAGAGCACTGGACTAAGCGCTTGGGAAGTACAAGTTGGCAACACACAGAGACGGTCCCTACCCAACACTGGGCTCCATCGACTGACTGAATGTGCCCTGTGGCAGCCCTCCTGGACGGGCTGTGCCTCGATGGCTTATTGCTGTGTTGTACTTTCTAAGCGCTTAGTCCAGTGCTCAGCACATAGTAAGCGCCCAATAAATACGATTGAATGAATGAATGAATGTGAGCCCGTTGTTGGGTAGGGACCATCTCTATACGTTGCCGATTTGTACTTCCCAAGCGCTTAGTACAGTGCTTTGCACACAGTAAGCGCTCAATAAATACAATTGATTGAATGAATGAATGGCTCTCAGCAGTCAAAGCGGGAGTGTAAACAGTATCGTGCCGGATTTTCCCTGTATTCTGCTGGGAGCCAAGTTAAATCCCTCGGAAAAGAGCACAGCATCCCTAGAGACTGGTTGTCTTCTAATTAATTATCTTCTAATTCTGTTATGTACTCTCCCAAGTGCTTAGTACAGTGCTCAGTGGACACCAACAGATACCATTGATTCGATTGATTTTTTTTTTATGGCATTTCTTAAGTCCTTACTATGTGCCAGGCACCATTCTAAGTGCCGAGGTAGATACAATTTAATCAATCAATCGTATTTATTGAGCGCTTACTGTGTGCAGGGCACTGTACTAAGCTTAATCAGTTTGGACACAGTCGTTGTCCCATATGGGGCTCTCAGTTTTAATTCCCATTTTCCTGGTGAGGGAACTGAGGCCCAGAGAAATGAAGTGACTTGCCCACGGTTTCATAACAGACAAGTGGCAGAGCCGGAATTGGAACTCAGGTCCTTCTTACTCCTAGGCCCGGGCTGAGGGGGTTCTTCTCAACAGTAACCATTATGGCATTTGTTAAACACTACTATGTACCAGGCACTGTAGTAAGCGCTGGGATGGATACGCTTAGTACAGTGCTCTGAACACAGTTTTAAGCGCTCAATAAATACGACTGAATGAATGAGTCGGACCCAATCCCCGTCCCAGGCGGGGCTCACAGTCTCCATCCCCATTTTACAGATGAGGGAACCGAGGCCCAGAGAAGCCAAGGGTTTTGCCCAAGATAACTCGGCAGACGAGTGGTAACTCGGCAGACGGGTGGCAGAGTCGGGATTAGAACTCGTGACCCTCTGAGTCCCAGGCCCGTGCTCTAACCCCTACCCCGTGTTGCTTCTCACCTTCTCTCGCTCTCCCATTCGTCCTCTCCTCCCTCATGACACCGCTAAACCGACCCTGTCCTCTCTAGCTGATCCAAGGACTTATTATATAATGATAGTAATAACAATTATGATGTTATTTATTTATCTATTTATTTGTCTATTTCTTTTACTTGTACATATCTATTCTATTTATTTTATTTTGTTAGTATGTTTGGTTTTGTTCTCTGTCTCCCCCTTTTAGACCGTGAGCCCACTGTGGGGTAGGGACTGTCTCTATATGTTGCCAACTTGTACTTTCCAAGCGCTTAGTACAGTGCTCTGCACAGAGTAAGTGCTCAATAAATACGATTGATGATGATGATGATGATGATGATGATGAGGCAGTCGGAGATACTATCTCTTCCCTTGAGGACTTTGTAATCTAGTTTGGGAAACAGACACTAAAATAATTTCCAGAAGGAAGGGTTTTTGTTGTTATCTATCTATCTATCTATATCTATCTATCTATCTATCTATCTATCTATCTATCTATCTATCATCTATCTATCTATCTACATATCTATTCTATTTATTTTATTTTGTTAGTATGTTTGGTTTTGTTCTCTGTCTCCCCCTTTTAGACCGTGAGCCCACTGTGGGGTAGGGACTGTCTCTATATGTTGCCAACTTGTACTTCCCAAGCGCTTAGTACAGTGCTCTGTACACAGTAAGCGCTCAATAAATACGATTGATGATGATGATGATGATAACAATTATGATGTTATTTATTTATTTATCTATTTATTTGTCTATTTCTTTTACTTGTACATATCTATTCTATTTATTTTATTTTGTTAGTATGTTTGGTTTTGTTCTCTGTCTCCCCATTTTAGACCGTGAGCCCACTGTGGGGTAGGGACTGTCTCTAGATGTTGCCAAATTGTACTTCCCAAGCGCTTAGTACAGTGCTCTGCACAGAGTAAGCGCTCAATAAATATGATTGATGATGATGATGATAACAATTATGATGTTATTTATTTATTTATCTTTATTTGTCTATTTCTTTTACTTGTACATATCTATTCTATTTATTTTATTTTGTTAGTATGTTTGGTTTTGTTCTCTGTCTCCCCCTTTTAGACCGTGAGCCCACTGTGGGGTAGGGACTGTCTCTAGATGTTGCCAACTTGTACTTCCCAAGCGCTTAGTACAGTGCTCTGCACAGAGTAAGCGCTCAATAAATACGATTGATGATGATGATGATGATGATGAGGCAGTCGGAGATACTATCTCTTCCCTTGAGGAGTTTGTAATCTAGTTTGGGAAACAGACACTAAAATAATTTCCAGAAGGAAGGGTTTTTGTTGTTATCTATCTATCTATCTATCTATCTATCTATCTATCTATCTATCTATCTATCTACATATCTATTCTATTTATTTTATTTTGTTAGTATGTTTGGTTTTGTTCTCTGTCTCCCCCTTTTAGACCGTGAGCCCACTGCTGGGTAGGGACTGCCTCTATATGTTGCCAATTTGTACTTCCCAAGCGCTTAGTACAGTGCTCTGCACATAGTAAGCGCTCAATAAATACAATTGAAGATGATGATGATGATAACAATTATGATGTTATTTATTTATTTATCTATTTATTTGTCTATTTCTTTTACTTGTACATATCTATTCTATTTATTTTATTTTGTTAGTATGTTTGGTTTTGTTCTCTGTCTCCCCCTTTTAGACCGTGAGCCCACTGTGGGGTAGGGACTGTCTCTAGATGTTGCCAACTTGGACTTCCCAAGCGCTTAGTCCAGTGCTCTGCCCACAGTAAGCGCTCAATAAATACGATTGATGATGATGACGATGATGATGATGAATGATCGTGCTGGGCTCAGCTGCCTCACTCTGTTTACCCCGACTCAGGCCCGAACTGGACGCGTGTGATTCTCCAGAAAAGTACCCCCAGCTGTTCCACGTGGTGCTGGAGGTTGAAATCGAACCAGGTGAACGGCAGACGGACTTGACTCCCCCGTGGGAGAACTTCTCCACCAAAGACATTAACCCCAGCATCCTTTTCTCCTCCCACCAGGAGCAGCAAGACACTCTTGCGTCGGGAGGTAAGAAGCCCCATCGTAACGGTGATGGTATTTATTAAGCGTTTCCCGTGCGTCACGCACGGTTCTAAGCGCGGGGGGAGGATACAAGCCCTTTTAGACTGTGAGCCCACTGTTGGGTAGGGACTGTCTCTGTATGTTCATCATCATCATCATCAATCGTCTTTATTGAGCGCTTACTATGTGCAGAGCACTGTACTAAGCGCTTGGGAAGTACAAATTGGCAACATCTAGAGACAGTCCCTACCCAACATCATCATCATCATCAATCGCATTTATTGAGCGCTTACTATGTGCAGAGCACTGTACTAAGCGCTTGGGAAGTACAGATTGGCAACATATAGAGACAGTCCCTACCCAACATCATCATCATCAATCGTATTTATTGAGCGCTTACTATGTGCAGAGCACTGTACTAAGCGCTTGGGAAGTACAAATTGGCAACATATAGAGACAGTCCCTACCCAACATCATCATCATCATCAATCGCATTTATTGAGCGCTTACTATGTGCAGAGCACTGTACTAAGCGCTCGGGAAGTCCAAATTGGCAACATATAGAGACAGTCCCTACCCAACAGTGGGCTCACAGTCTAAAAGGGGGAGACAGAGAACATAAACCAAACATACTAACAAAATGAAATAAATAGAATAGATATGTACAAGTAAAATAAATAAATAAAGAAATAGAGTAATAAATATGTACAAACATATATACGTATATACAGGTGCTGTGGGGAAGGGAAGGAGGTAAGATGGGGGGGATGGAGAGGGGGACGAGGGGGAGAGGAAGGAAGGGGCTCAGTCTGGGAGGAAGGGGCTCAGTCTGTTGCCAATTTGTACTTCCCAAGCGCTTAGTACAGTGCTCTGTACACAGTAAGCGCTCAATAAATGCGACTGATGATTGATGATGATGATACAAGCCAATCAGGTTGGACCCGGTCCCTGTCCCACGTGGGATTCACAGTCTTCATCCCCATTTTGCAGATGAAGTAACGGAGGCCCAGAGAATCAATCAATCATATTTATTGAGCGCTTACTGTGTGCAGAGCACTGTACTAAGCGCTTGGGAAGTACAAGCTGGCAACATAGAGAGACGGTCCCTACCCAACATCATCATCATCATCAATCGCATTTATTGAGCGCTTACTATGTGCAGAGCACTGTACTAAGCACTCGGGAAGTCCAAATTGGCAACATATAGAGACAGTCCCTACCCAACAGTGGGCTCACAGTCTAAAAGGGGGAGACAGAGAACAAAACCAAACATACTAACAAAATGAAATAAATAGAATAGATATGTACAAGTAAAATAAATAAATAAATAAATAGAGTAATAAATCTGTACAAACATATATACATATATACAGGTGCTGTGGGGAAGGGAAGGGAGGTAAGATGGGGGGGATGGAGAGGGGGACGAGGGGGAGAGGAAGGAAGGGGCTCAGTCTGGGAGGAAGGGGCTCAGTCTGTTGCCAATTTGTACTTCCCAAGCGCTTAGTACAGTGCTCTGCACACAGTAAGCGCTCAATAAATGCGACTGATGATTGACGATGATGATACAAGCCAATCAGGTTGGACCCGGTCCCTGTCCCACGTGGGATTCACAGTCTTCATCCCCATTTTGCAGATGAAGTAACCGAGGCCCAGAGAATCAATCAGTCGTATTTATTGAGCGCTTACTGTGTGCAGAACACTGTACTAAGCGCTTGGGAAGTACAAGCTGGCAACATAGAGAGACGGTCCCTACCCAACAGTGGGCTCACAGTCTAGAAGAAGTGAAGTCATCATCATCAATCGTATTTATTGAGCGCTTACTGTGGGCAGAGCACTGTACTAAGTGCTTGGGAAGTACAAGTTGGCTTGTAGTGAATGAAGTGACTTGCCCAAGGTCACACAGCAGACCCGAGGTGGAGCCGGGATTAAAACCCAGGTCCTTCTGAGCCCCAGGCCCACCCTCTATCCAGTAGGCCATGCTGCCGTCGTGTCTTTGCGACTGTGGCTGTCCTTCATCATCATCACCACCACCACCACCATAATAATAGTGATGGCTGAGGGTAGGATTCATTCATTCAATCGTATTTATTGAGCGCTTACTGTGCGCAGAGCACTGTACTAAGCGCTTGGGAAGTACAAGTCGGCAACATAGAGAGACGGTCCCTACCCAACAACGGGCTCACAGTCTAGAAGGGGGAGACTGACTTGAAAACACGTGGGCAGGTTTCAAGTCATCAGAATAAACGGAAGTAATAATAATAATGGCATTTATTAAGTGCTTACTATGTGCAGAGCACTGTTCTAAGTACTGGGGCACTGTTCTAAGCGCTGGGCTGGATGCCCATCATTAGCACAATAAATAGAATAGTAAATATGTACAAGTAAAATAAATAGGGTAATAAATCTGCACAAACATATTATACAGGTGCTGTGGGGAGGGGAAGGAGGTAGGGCGGGGGGGGTGAGGAGGAGGAGAGGAAAAAGGGGGCTCAGTCTGGGAAGGCCTCCTGGAGGAGGTGAGCTCTCAGTAGGATGGTGTCGGCTGCCGTCGAGGTCTCTGAGATGTTCCAATCTGGGCCTCGGGCTACACCTGTTCTCCCTCCCAGCTACTCACTCACCCGTTGAATCGTATTTGTTGAGCACTTACTGTGTGCTCAACAGTGCTTGGAGAGTACAACAGAACAAAAAATAGACAAATTCTCTGCCCACAACGAGCTCACACTCTAGCTGGCCGGGTGCGGACGGCTCAGGGCGAACCTTCACCGCTCCCACAGAAACAACCGAGGTGCGTGTCTTACCGGTGGCAGAAGGCACCTTTCCCCCCGCTAACCGTGAGGACACACTGCCTCGTTGTTCCCGAGGAGTCCGTCGAGCGGGATTTTTGTCGGTTCTTTCCTGGCATCGACGGGCTCGCCTTAATCAGTCAATCAATCGTATTTATTGAGCGCTTACTGTGTGCAGAGCACTGTACTAAGCGCTTGGGAAGTACAAGTTTGGCAACACGTAGAGATGGTCCCTACCCAACAGCGGGCTCACAGCCTTAACTTCTGTGTTGCAGGTAGAGCGTCAGCCGACGTCTCTCAGGATAGTCTCAAGACTGCCGGGCAGGGAGCCTTCTTCTCCTCTCTCAGCTGGCAAGGTACTCCCCAGCGCCGCTGTAAAATGATGATGATGGTATTTGTTAATCAATCAATCGATCGTATTGATTGAGCGCTTACTGTGTGCAGAGCACTGTGCTAAGCGCTTGGGAAGTACAAGTTGGCAACACATAGGGACAGTCCCTACCCAACAGTGGGCTCACAGTCTAGAAGAATAAGGACGAGTGGAATGCACCATCGTTATACCATCCCCCACTACAGGCACCGCCGGGATTCGAACCCAGGATGTCCTGTTTACTAGACAGGCACTTTAACCAACTATGCAGCCACGGCGCCACAATTATGTGCAAAGCACTGTTCTAAGCGCCTCGGTAGTGCTCAGGGGGTGATACATTGTGCACTATATGCCGCGCACATAGTAAGCGCTCAAATACCACTAAGCCTCTATCCCATCTCCTCCGGCTCCCTCTGCTCCGCGTCCCCACCCAACGGCGGAATAATTCAGTATAATAATGGCATTCCCTAAGCCCTTATGATGAGCCGATGTAAGGTAGAGACCTAATAATAATAATAATTGCGGTATTTAAGCGCTTACTACGTGCCAGGCGCTTTTCTAAGCACTGGGGTCGATACAAGGCAGTCGGGTTGGTCACGGTCCCCGTCCCACACAGGGCTCCCGGACTCGATCCCCATTTTCCAGATGACCGTGGCCACAGAGAAGCGAAGTGGCTTGCCCAAGTTCACACAGCAGACGAGTGGCAGAGCTGGGATTAGAACCGGGATTTCCAGGCCCGGGCTGTAGCCACCAGGCCACGCTACGGTTTCGTGGGGGGGGTCACGGTCTAAGAAGGAGGGAGGGAGGGCCCACGTCTTACCCCTGTTTTATAAAGGAGGGAGGTGAGGCGTAGAGCCTCGTCTAGGGTGGCATGGACAACCCACGCCGGCGGTCCTGCCCCGGGTGGGTAGCCGTGCGCCGGCCCCATCGCGGAATCCAACCGGGCTTCCAGCCGAGGGGCTTCCCACGCTCGGGCGGGCGGGCGGATCCGGGGTCCCCCTCCCAGTCTGCCCCAGGCCCGGCCCTCACCGCGTGCCCGGGCTCCCCAGACCAGAGAGCCGACAAGGCGGGCGGCCACTCGGGCTCGGAGGAGCGGGCGGCCCTCGTGCACCAGGAGAGCGAGCAGTCCGACGACGAGCTCCTGTCACTGTCCAGCCAGCACAGCAACGCCAGCGCCGACCGGCCCCACGGGACCCCCAAGCAGGGCAAGAGGCCGCAGGAGCCCCCTGCCCCACCCCAGCCAGAGGAGGTCGACCTCCTGGGACTCGCCGGGAGCCCCGTGAGCAAGGGCTTCCCCGCCCCGGCCCCCACCGGCCCCCCGACCAACTCGGCCCTGCTCCACGACCTGTTCGGGGGTGGCGCGGCCCGGGCCGGGGGCCCTGGCGGGCAGCCACCCGCGGACGACGTGTTCCACGCCAGCGGCTCCGGCTCGGCCCAATCCACCCCACGTCGCTCCGCGGCCTCTTCAACCCCGTCCCCCCGGGCGGGAGAAGGTAAGGTCCCGCGGGGTCCGGCTCTCAATCCGTCTAACGTCTCATGAGTCGCTCTGCCTAATCAATCAATCAATCGATCAAGAAGTCTAATAAGAGAGAAGCAGCGTGGCTTAGCGGAAAGAGCCCTTGCTTGGGAGTCAGAGGCCGTGGGTTCTCATCCCGGCTCCGCCGCTTCTCAGCTCGGTGACTTTGGGCAAGTCACTTCAATCGATCAATCAATCGTATTGAGCGCTTACTGTGTGCATAGCACTGTACTGAGTGCTTGGGAAGTACAAGTTGGCAACGTATAGAGACGGTCCCTACCCAACAGTGGGCTCACAGTCTAGAAGGGGGAGACAGAGAACAAAACCAAACGTATTAACAAAATAGAATAAATACATACATATAAAATAAATACGTACAAGCATATATACAGGTGCTGTGGGGAGGGGAAGGAGGTAAGGCGGGGGGGATGGGGAGGGGGAGAAGGGGGAGAGGAAGGAGAGGGCTCAGTGTGGGAAGGCCTCCTGGAGGAGGTGAGCTCTCAGTAGGGCTTTGAAGGGAGGAAGAGAGCTAGTTTGGCGGATGTGGGGAGGGAGGGCATTCTGGGCCAAGGGGGAGGATGTGGGCCGGGGGTCGACGGCAGGACAGGCGAGAACGAGGCATAGTGAGGAGATTAGCGGCAGAGGAGTGGAGGATGCGGGCTGGGCTGGAGAAGGAGAGAAGGGAGGTGAGGTAGGAGGGGGCGAGGTGATGGACAGCCTTGAAGCCGGAGGCAGGGTGATGCAGAAGGGAGGGGGAGAAGAGGAAAGGAGGGCGCAGTCAGGGAAGGCCTCCTGGAGGAGGTGGGCCTTCAGTAAGGCTTTCAAGGAGGGGAGAGTCATTGTTTGTCGGATACGAGGAGGGAGAGCCTTCCGGGCCAGAGACAGGACGTGGGCGAGAGGTCGGCGGTAAGGTAGAAGAGAGGGAGGTCCAGTGAGAAGGTTGGCATTAGAAGAGCAAAGTGTGCAGGCTGGACTGTCGTAGGAGAGGCCAGGGTCACTGGGGCGTTTGGTGAGCGCCTTGCCTGGGCCCGGCACCATGTTCAGCACTGAGCTCACAGACGAGGAAACTGAGGCACAGAGAAGGCACAGTGACTTGCCTGAGGTCGTACAGTAGCCAAGTGGCAGAGCCGGGAGTAGAACCCATGACCTTCTGGCTCCCGGGCCCTCGTGCTATCCACCACGCCATGCTGCCCGGTTCACGGGGGAGAGGCGCCCCAGCTAGGTGGATCGGACACAGCCCCCGTCCCACGCCAGGCTCAAAGTCTCACAGGGAGAGGGACAAGCAGGCATCCCAGCCCCATCAGTCGTATCGACTGGGCGCTTCCTGGGAACAGAGCACTCTGCAAGGCACTTTGGAGACTACAAGAGGTAGAATAATAATAATTACAGGATTTGTTAAGCTCTTACTTTGTGCCAAGCACTGTGCTACTCGCTGAGGAGTGTACAAGATAATCAGGTCAGACAGAGCCCCTGGCCTACGTGGGGTTGACGGTCTAATTAGGGGGGAGAACAGGTGTTGAATCCCCGTTTTAGGGATGAGACTCAGAGAAGTTAAGTGATTGGCCCAAGGTACCACGGCAGGCAGCTTCCCTCACTCCCAGGCCTGTTCTCTTTCCTCTGGACAGTGATGTCTCTCAGTGCTCCTCGGTGCCCGGATCACGTGTTTCCCTCCGAGCATAGATTCTGTGGGGCTTTGCCTTTCACATGTGTATGTGTGTGTTTGTTTGCACGTGCCTTCATCCGAACCCTTGTCCCCAAGCGGCCAGGAGGAGTTGGGAGGGTGGTGTGTCCGGAGAGAAGGGCCAGGGTTGAGGGCAGACCGCTAAGCGCGATTTAGCAGCCGGGAAAGTGGTCATGTCCAAAAACTAACGACCTGCTTCTGCCCCCGGCAGCCGCACCCTTCGACCCGTTTGGGGGTCCCAAGCCCGCCGGGCCAGACTTGCTGGGTTCCTTCCTGGGGCCTTCCAACGCCACCAGTGACCCTTTCCTTCAGGCAATCCGAAGTCCTTCCCCGACGGTCCACAGCGACCCCTTCAACCTGGGTAAGCAGCAAGCCGCTCGTCCGTCCCGGCCTTTCTCCTCCCCACGCCCCCTCACCGCTCCTCTTTCCTCCCACGGGGCATTTGCCCGGGTCAAAATTCGGTAGCCGATTCTCTTCGGAGCCAGACGTTAAGAAATCCATCCTTGGTATTTACTGGGTTCGTACCATATGCGGAGCACTGTACTGAGCGCTCGGGAGAGTTAGCGGCCCCGGTCTGGGCCCTCGGACAGCTTCCGTGAGGTACGGACAGGAGAGAGGGAGCGGGGAAGTGGACGGGCACTGGCCACGCTGGCCCCCTGGGGATCCGCTCTCTCTGGGCCCCTGCCAGGCCGACCCCAGCCCCAGTTTCCCCCTCGTCATCGGCGTCTTTGCGGAGCGGAAGGGAAGGTGGGTGACGGGCGGCCCACCCTGTGGCTCTCTCTGGCAGCTTCCAGCACTCCCACCGTCTCCATCCAGCCCGACGTTTCCGCAGGTTGGGAATGGCCCGGCAAACCAGGTGAGCGCCCCGGCTGCCCATTTCCAGGAAACCCGGATACAGGGTGGGCTGCTGGTTGCGGGGAAGGAAAGGCGGGAGAGGGCAAACAGGCGGCCCAGGGGCTGGGACGGAGAGAAAGGGCCTCTTTGGGAAGGGGGGGAAGGGAGATGGGGGGAAAAGCAAATCCCAGAGAGGGTAAGGGGTCTGTCCGAGACCACCCAGCACCGACTGAGCCGGTATTAGAACTCAGGTCCCTCTCTCCCCGGACCTCGTGGGCCTTGCGGGGTTGTAGATGCCGGCCTGGTGCTCGGCCATCCCGCCGCTCGCGTTGACCGCAGTTTCTTCTTCCTGTCCAGGTGGATTTGGGATGGGGAGCAGGTCAGCTGCCACAAGCCCCACCGGCTCCATACACAGCACCCCGACCCACCAGCCCAAACCACAGGCGCTGGACCCCTTCGCCGACCTGGGAGCTCTCGGGGCCAACCTAGCAGGTGAGCGGACGGCCGCCTGGCGACTCTTCCGAGCCGGGCGGGCTTCAAGAGCGAATTGAGTCTGTGGCTTGGGGTGGCCTTGAGACTGGAGTCAGGGTCCTCTAGAAACTCATCCTCAGGTCCTCCGGAACCCATTGCGGGGCTCTTAGAGATCGTACGTGGGACCAAGAAAACACAAATATTCATTCATTCAGGCAGTCGTATTTATTGAGCGCTTACTGTGTGCAGAGCACTGGACTAAGTGCTTGGAAGAATACAATAAACAGACACAATCCCTGCCCACAATAAGCTTACGGTATAGGGGGAAGGCAGACATTAATAGAAATAAATAAAATACAGATACGGACATAAATGCTGCAGAGCTGGGAGTGGGGATGAATAAAAGGGAGCAAGTCAGGGTGACGCAGAGGGGAGTGGAAGAAGAGAAAAGGAGGGCTTAGCCAGGGAAGGCCTCTTGGAGGGGATGTGCCTTCAATAAGGCTTTGAAGTGGGGGAAAGTTATTGTCTGTCGCAGGGGAAAGTCATTGTCATATATGAGGAGGGAGGGCGTTTCAGGCCCGAGGCAGGGCATGGGCGAGAAAGGTCGGCGGCGAGGCAGGTGAGATGGGGGCACGGTTAGATGGGGGCACAGTGAGAGGGTTGGCATTAGAAGACAGAGGTGTGCCGGTTGGGTTGTAGGTGGAGAGTAGTGAGGTGAGGTTGGTGGGGGCTTTCAAGCCAACGGTGAGGAAGTTTTGTTGATGCAGAGGTGGATGGGCGACCAGCGGAGGTTCTCCACTGGAGAAGTTGAGGAGTTGGGAGGCATGAAATATTTTAAAACCACCTTACAAAGGGCCATTTCCTCAGGGCAAGTGAGAATCCGGGCTGAGCAACTGGCAGAGATGGCACATTCCTCTCCCTTTACTCTCCGTGGGTCTTCTTGGCCAGAGATAGTTGGCGGTTGCCTGCAAGGTGGCTTTAAAGAATCAGCATGGGAAGCACCGTACTAAGCGCTTGGGAAGTCCAAGTTGGCAACATAGAGAGACAGTCCCTACCCAACAGTGGGCTCACAGTCTAAAAGGGACAGGGAGAGGAGGTGCCCTATCCCCACTTTATAGCTGAGGAAAACAAGGCCCAGAGAGGTTACGCGGCTAGCCCAAGGACACACAGCAGGCCAGCGGCCGGGCTGGGTCTCCCGAGGCCCATCCCCGGCCTCTTTCCAGTTGGCTACCCTGCCCCTCCTAAGGTTGTTCCGCACCTACGTTCGCTGGTGGCCATCGGAGAGAGCGGTCGGTCTGAGAGATTGGGTCCTGGAGGTCCGGAGGCTCGGGGCCGGGGGAAGGCCCTGGGATTTCCCAGCCTGGGGTCACTCTTGTCTTCCTCTTTTAGACTGTGAGCCCACTGTCAATCACTCAATCATTCCCAAGCGCTTAGCACAGGGCTCTGCACACAGTAAGCGCTCAATAAATCCGATTGATTGATGATTGATGGATTCCTCTTGGCCCGCAGGGAGCTCGTCGTTCGCCAGCAAGCCCACCACGCCCACGGGGCTGGGCGGGGGGTTCCCCCCGGCCAGCTCCCCCCAGAAGCCCTCGCCCCAGCCGATGGGCGGCGGGTGGCAACCGGGGACCGGCTACTCCTGGCCTCACTCCTCGCCCCAGAACCGGCCCAACTACAACGTCAGCTTCTCCGCCGCGCCCGGCGGCCCCAGTGACCGGGGGAAAGGAGCGGCCAATTTGGGTAAGCTGCCCACGCGTGGGCCCTACGGTGCTTCACTAAGTCGATGGATTTGGTGGGGGGGGCGTGTGTGTGAGCGTCTGTGCGTTGGGGGTGGTTGTGTGGGCAGGTGGTGTTGTCCATGCATGGTGGGGGTGGCAGGTGGGAGGTTGGAAGAGTGTGTGTTTGTGTATTTTCGGGGGGGGGTGCAGGCAGGTATTGAGACGTGTGCATGGTGGGGGTTAAGACTGGGCAGTTGGAAGTGTGTGTGTATTTTGGGGTTTTGCAGGTAGGTATTGATACACATGTGTGGTGAGGGTTTCAGGTGGCCAGTTGGAAAAATGTGTGTTTGTGTGTCTGTTTCGGGACTGGTGTGGGCAGGTATTGATGCCCCTGCATGGTGGGCAGTTGGAAGAATGTGTGTTTGTGTGTCTGTTTCGGGACTGGTGTGGACAGGTATTGATGCCCCTGCGTGGTGGGCAGTTGGAAGAATGTGTGTTTGTGTGTCTGTTTCGGGACTGGTGTGGGCAGGTATGGATGCCCCTGCGTGGTGGGCAGTTGGAAGAATGTGTGTTTGTGTGTCTGTTTCGGGACTGGTGCGGGCAGGTATGGATGCCCCTGCATGGTGGGCATTTGGAAGAATGTGTGTTTGTGTGTCTGTTTCGGGACTGGTGCGGGCAGGTATGGATGCCCCTGCATGGTGGGCAGTTGGAAGAATGTGTGTTTGTGTGTCTGTTTCGGGACTGGTGTGGGCAGGTATGGATGCCCCTGCGTGGTGGGCAGTTGGAAGAATGTGTGTTTGTGTGTCTGTTTCGGGACTGGTGCGGGCAGGTATGGATGCCCCTGCATGGTGGGCAGTTGGAAGAATGTGTGTTTGTGTGTCTGTTTCGGGACTGGTGTGGGCAGGTATTGATGCCCCTGCATGGTGGGGGGTTGGAAGAATGTGTGTTAGAAAAGCAGCGCGGCTCAGTGGAAAGAGCCTGGGCTTTGGAGTCAGAGGTCGTGGGTTCAAATCCCGGCTCCACCAGTTGTCAGCTGGGTGACTTTGGGCGAGTCGCTTCACTTCTCTGGGCCTCAGTGACCTCATCTGGAACATGGGGATGAAGACTGTGAGCCCCCCGTGGGACAACCTGATCACCTTGTAACCTCCCTAGCGCTTAGAACAGTGCTTTGCACAGAGTAAGCGTTTAATAAATGCCGTCATTATCATTATTATTATTATTTTGGGGGTCGTGTGGGCAGGTTTTAATGTGTGAGAGTTTCAGGGGTGATGGGGAAGTACTGTGTGTGTATGTGAGTATTTTTGGGGTCCTGTGAGCAAGTGTTAACGTGCATTCATTCATTCAATCGTATTTATTGAGCGCTTACTGTGTGCGGAGCACTGTACTATGTGCTTGGGAATCCAAGTCGGCAACATCTAGAGACGGTCCCTACCCAACAACGGGCTCACGGTCTAGAAAGGGGAGACAGACAAGAAAACAAAACATGGAGACAGGATGCATGCATGGTGGGGGTTGCGGGTGTGAGGGCGAAGGAGTGTATGCGTGTGTGAGTGTGTGTACACACACAGGTGGTGGGGAGAGAAGGGTGTGCACGTGGGGAAACTCCTCGGGACACTTGTACTTTGTAGCGGAGGAGCGTAGGCAGGCTGCGCGGCGGAGCGCAAGCTTCTCGTCCAGCCCGTGGGTCCCCGCTGTCTGTTTCCGTGGGAACGGGAAGCCGAGCTGGTTGGCGCTCTCCCTTGCAGATGCCACTTGCCCAATCAATCAATCAATCGTATTTATTGAGCGCTTACTGTGTGCAGAGCACTGAACTAAGCGCTTGGGAAGTCCAAGTTGGCAACATATAGAGACAGTCGCTACCCACCAGTGGGCTCACAGTCTAAAAGACTAAAAGACAGAGAACAAAACCAAACATGCTAACAAAATAAAATAAATAGAATAGATATGTACAAGTAAAATAAATAAATAGAGTAATAAATATGTACAAACATATATACATATATACAGCAGATGCCCCTTGCCCCTCAGCAGCAGGTTCCTCTCTCCCTGTGACAAAATAGTTCCACAGCCCCCATCATCATCATCATCATCAATCGTATTTATTGAGCGCTTACTATGTGCAGAGCACTGTACTAAGCACTTGGGAAGTACAAATTGGCAACATATAGAGACAGTCCCTACCCAACAGTGGGCTCACAGTCTAAAAGGCCAAGGAGGGCAGAAAGAGCTTGGACCAGGGTGGGCTTGCCCTGCAAGCTGACATCCCTTAGCCAGCGCTTAATACAGTACTTAGTACAGCAGCGCTCTGCACACAGTAAGTGCTCAATAAATACGATTGATTGATTGATTGATCCCGCTAAAGCTTGGGTGAAGGAGGGGGCAGAGGGCGGCGGTGAGGAAGCAAAAATCAATTCTTCCAACCCAGAGTATTTGCCGAGTGCGTACCGGATGCAGAGCTCTGTACTGAGCGCTTGGGAGAATACAGTAGGGAAGCAGAATGGCTTAGTGGAAAAAGCCCAGCCCAGGTCTGAGGGCCTGACATCTAATCCCGCTCCGCCACCTGAGTAAGTTACTTTACCTCTCTGGGCCTCAGTCACCTCATCTGTAAAATGGTGAGAAGGGGAGACCCATGGGGGACATGGACTTTGTCCAACCCGATTATCTTGTATCTACCCTTTGTACAGTGCCTGGCACATGGTAAGGGCTTAATAAATGCCATTCCAAAAGATACCCTTAGAAAAAATAGCAGGGGTACTGTAGGAGGAGATAGATGGATAAACAAGTGAGAAATAAGGTGTTCATAGTTTGATATATATCAATAAATAGATGTAAATGCTAGGGGGAATGTTGAGATGATAGGACACAGCCATGGTGGGATAAACTGGAGGATTTGGGATTTTATAATAATGCCAATTATAATGATAATAGTAATGATGGTATTTGTTAAGCACTTACTATGGGCCAAGCACGGTTCTAAGCACTGGGATAGATACAAGGTAATCAGGTTGTCCCTCGTGGGGCTCACAGTCTTAATGCCCATTTTTCAGATGAGGGAATTGAGGCACAGGGAAGTTAAGCCGAGACTGTGAGCCCCTTGTTGGGTAGGGACCGTCTCTATATGTTGCCAATGTGTACTTCCCAAGCGCTTACTACAGTGCTCTGCACACAGTAAGCGCTCAATAAATACAATCGAATGAAATGACTTGCTCAAAGTCACACAGCTGACAAGTGGTGGAGCCGGGATTAGAACCCATGACCTCTGACCCCCAGGCTCGTACTCTTTCCGCTAAGCCACGCTGCTTGTTGAGTGCGTATCACATGCCAGGCGCCGTTCTAAGCGCTGGGCTAGATACAAATTAATCAGGTTGGACACGGTTCCTGTCCCCCATCGTAATCCCCATTTTACAGATGAGGGAACTGAAGCCTAGAGAAGTTAGGCGACTTGCCCAAGGTCACACAGTGGACGTGGCGGAGCCGGGATTAGAACCCAGGTCCCGACTCCCAAGCCCGCACTCTATCCGCTAAAGCCACGCTGCTTCTCGGAGCGTGGATTTCCAGAGGGCTTTGAAGGAAGTGGAGACAGCTGGTGAAAGCAGTGGGGAGGAGCTTCGGCCGGTTCTAATCCCAGCTCTGTGATTTAGGGCAAGTCACTTCACTTCCCTGGGCCTCAGTTCCCTCATCCCTAAAATGGGGATGAAGACCGTGAGCCCCACGTGGGACAAGGAACGCGTTCAACCCGATTTGCTTGTATTCATCCCCGGCATTTCAGTACAGTGCCTTGCACATAGTGAGTGCTTAACGAATACCACTATTATCATTGTAATTCTTCTTTTTACGTCCCTTCTAAAGAGGGAAAGTCGAAAGCAGCCGACTTTGAAGACCTGCTGTCGGGCCAGGGCTTCAACGCTCACAAAGACAGAAAGGGGCCCAGGACCATCGCCGAGATGAGGAAGGAGGAAATGGCCAAGGAGATGGACCCCGAGAAGTTGAAGGTGGGCGAGGGGCTGCGTGGGTGGTGGCGGGGAGGGGGCTTTGGGCAGGGTGGTCCCCTCGCCGGGCAGTTGTGAATGGGGAGGATCCAAAAATGAGTGGAGGAAGCTATAACTCACATCGATTTTCACCCCACGTCCTGCCTCTGGGCTGCAACGACCTCCCTCCTCACGTCTGACGGACGATGACTCTCCCCCGCTTTCAAAACCTTATTAAAGGCCTTCCCTGACTGCGCCCTCCTTTCCTCTTCTCCCACTCCCTGACTCTCTCCCTTTACTCATCCCCCCTCCCAGCCCTACAGCACTTAAGTCCCTATCTGTCATTTATTTCTTTCTATTCATGTCTGTCTTCCCCTGTAGACCATAATCAATCAATCAATCAATCAATCAATCGTATTTATTGAGCGCTTACTGCATGCAAAGCACTGGACTAAGCACTTGGGAAGTACAAGTTGGCAACATATAGAGATGGTCCCTACCCAACAGTGGGCTCACAGTCTAAAAGGGGGAGACAGAGAACAAAAACAAACATACTAACAAAATAAAATAAATTATAAGCTCACTGTGGGCAGGGAATATATCTATTGGTATATTGTACCAATATTGGTATATTGTGCTCGCCAAAGCACTTAGTACGGTGCTTTGCATACAGTAAGTGCTCAATAAATACCATTGAATGAATGACTTTAGTCATCCCCCCTCCTGGCCTCACGGCTCTTGGGTCCGCCTCTGTAATTTATGTATTTTCATTCTTTCATTGTCGTATTTACTGAGCGCTTACTGTGTGCGGAGCACTGGACTAAGAGCTTGGGAAGTACAGGTCGGCAACATGTAGAGACGGTCCCTACCCAACAACGGGCTCACGGTCTAGAAGGGGGAGACGGACAACAAAATAAAACATGTGGACAGGTGTCAAGTCGTCAGAATAGATAGAATCAAAGCTAAATTTACATCATTAACAAAATAAATAGAATAGCAAATATGTACAAGTAAAATAAATAGAGCAGTCAATCTGTACGAACATATATACAGGTGCTGTGGGGAGGATTTCTATTAATGTGTGTCACCCCCTCTAGACTGTAAGTTCGCTGTGGGCAGGGAATGCGTTTATTGTTATATTATAATTTCCCAAGCACTTCGTACTGCGCTCTGCGCACAGTAAGCTCTCATTAAATCCCGGCTCCGCCACATGTCTGCTGTGTGACCTTGGGCAAGTCACTTCACTTCTCTGAGCCCCAGTTACCTCATCTGTAAAATGGGGATGAAGACTGTGAGCCCCACGTGGGACAACCTGATCGCTTTGTATCCCCCCAAGCGCTTAGAACGGTGCTTTGCACATAGTAAGCGCTTAACAAATGCCAACATTATTTTTATTTATTTTTTATTATTAAATACGAATGAATGAAAACCTCCTTCCCACCCCCCTGATCCTACCCCCTTCCCCTCCCCACAGCACTTGTATATATTTGTACAGATTTATTACTCTATTTATTTTACTTGTACATATTTACTATTCATTTTGTTAAGGATGTGCACGTAGCTGTAATTCTGTCTATTCTGACAGTTTTGACACCTGTCCACATCTTTTGTTTCGTCATCTGTCTCCCCCTTCTAGACTGTGAGCCCGTTGTTGGGTAGGGACCGTCTCTAGATGTTGCCGACTTGTACTTCCCGAGCGCTTAGTCCAGTGCTCTGCACACAGTAAGCGCTCAATAAATACGATTGAGTGAATGAATGAATGAAGGCGCAGGACGCGTCGAGGGAGCTGCCGGGATAGGGCGGGAGCGCGGGTGGGACCGGCCTCGGTCGTGAGATCAGGTGGGAGTCGGGTCCCGGACTCTCGGATTCCCGATTCCCGGAACCAGGAGGAGAGCCGGCCCTGTCTCCCGAGCTCTTGGGGGGGTGCCCGGCGACCTCGCCTCACGCCACCCATTCTTTGGTCTGCAGATCCTGGAGTGGATCGAAGGGAAAGAGCGGAACATCAGAGCCCTGCTGTCCACCATGCACACGGTGCTGTGGTCCGGGGAGACCAGATGGAAACCCGTGGGGATGGCCGACCTGGTCACCCCGGAGCAGGTGAAGAAGGTCTACAGGAAGGCCGTCCTGGTGGTACACCCAGACAAGGTGAGGGCTGGATTTCCAGCCAGCCGCTCCGGTTTCCCAAGTTGGATTTCCCAAGTTGGATTTCCCAAGGGCATTTTGGGGGCCGGACACCCCCACCCACAAGCGAAACGCACGGCCCTTGCCCGCAAGGAGCCGTCAGTCTGATCAATCAATCAATCAATCAATCGTATTTATGGAGCGCTTACTGTGTGCAGAGCACTGTACTAAGCGCTTGGGAAGTCCAAGTTGGCAACATATAGAGACGGTCCCTACCCAACAGTGGGCTCACAGTCTTAAAGGGGGAGACAGAGAACAAAACCAAACATACTAACAAAATAGATAGAATAGATATGTACAAGTAAAATAAATAGAGTAATAAATATGTACAGACATATATACATATGCTCTTCCCATTAGATCATGCCGTTTCTCTACTATATTGTACTCTTCCAAGCGCGTAGTACAGTGCTCTGCACATAGTAAGCGCTCAATAAATACGATTGATGATGATCGATTGACCGTGGGACAGATTCCCTCTGGAAGGCTTTCCTCGTCGGCCGCAGAGCCTGCCGGGCCCTCGCCGTTTCCCGAGGCGTCGTGGCGGGCCGCGGGCACCGTGATCGAACCAAGCGGCTCCAGCCAGGGATGCCCTGCTCCTTCCGGCTGGCAGTGGGCGAGGAAATGAGCTCCGGCCTGTCACGCTGATTTGGGGACGAGCGTGTAGGAGGAACCGTCCTCCCGTCACCCTCCTACATGGAAGGGATCTCAGCGACGCAGTGGCATCTTCAGACTCGAGAGCGAGACTGAGCTCAGCACCAGGGAGAAGAGACACCCCCTCCCCACCCCCAAAGATGGAGTTTTCATGGGCAAGTTTAGGGAAGCGGGCCCGGCTTGGTGGAAGGCCCTGGGTTCTAGTCCTGGGACCGCTCGTCAGCTGTGTGACCTTGGACGACTTGCTTCACTTCTCTGGGCTTCATCTGTAAAATGGGGATTCAATACCTGATAATAATAATGATAATAATGACATTTAGTAAGCGCTTACTGTGTGCAAAGCACTGTTCTCAGCGCTGGGGAGGTTACAAGGTGATCAGGTTGTCCCACGGGGGGCTCACAGTCTTCACCCCCATTTTACAGATGAGGGAACTGAGGCCCAGAGAAGTGAAGTGACTCGCCCAAAGTCACACAGCTGACAAGTGGCGGAGCCGGGATTTGAACCCATGACCCCCAACTCCAAAGCCCAGGCTCTTTTCCACTGAGCCACACTGCTCCTTCCCTCCTACTTAGACCGTGAGCCCCATCATTCAATCAATCAATCATATTTATTGAGCGCTTACTGTGTGCAGAGCACTGTACTAAGCGCTTGGGAAGTACAAGTTGGCAACATATAGAGACAGTCCCTACCCAACAGTGGGCTCACGGTCTTAAAGGGGGAGACAGAGAACAAAACCAAACATACCAACAGAATAAAATAAATAGAATAGATATGTACAAGTAAAATAAATAAATAAATAAATAGAGTAATAAATATGTACAAACATATATACATATATACAGGTGCTGTGGGGAAGGGAAGGAGGTAAGATGGGGGGGATGGCGAGCGGGACGAGGGCCTGCCCCATGCAGGACAGGGACCAATTAGGTCCAACCTAATTGACCGGTACCTACCCCAGTGCTGAGAACAGTGTTTAACACAAAGTAAGCACTTAGCAGGTACCTCTTGTCTTGCCGTGTGACCTCGGGCAAGTCGCTTCTCTATGCCTCAGTTACCTCATCTGTAAAATGGGGATTAAGACTGCGAGCCCCACATGGGACAGGGACCGTGTCCGACCCGATTAACCCACGCCAGTGCTTAGGACGAGGCTTGAAACGTAGTAAGCACTTAACGAATGCCGTCATTATTTTTATTGCTATTAGTGATTTGTTTTTCTTTCTTCTCGAAATTCCAGTCTATTCATTCGCAGTGATTATCTTCGCTTTTAAATCAAATTACAAAGTAAGTATTTAAAGTGTATCTTTTTTTTCCTTCTCCCACTTTAGGCTACCGGTCAGCCTTATGAACAGTATGCAAAGATGATTTTCATGGAGCTAAATGACGCCTGGTCAGAATTTGAAAATCAAGGCCAAAAGCCCTTATACTAACCCACCCAACTTTCCATCTCTGCTGCAGACCTGTGCTAACGCGTGTTTCTCTTGTCACACTTCTGAGATTTTCACAAACGAAACCAAAATTCCAGTACGTTTCCAGCTCTCAACAGGAAAACCAACCACCCCTGAGTGAAATTCCTCACGGACGGAGACCGAGGACGGCGGGTGTCTCCCGCTCGCCACCGAGACTTTTCCAAAGTGTTACGGGGAACTTTGGCCCTGTGACTTTGTTGCCCAGCCACATTCTGGGATCCCACTTTGGAAAATCCCTTCTGTCCGTCTTCTGGCCGGTGTCCGTCACCCGGAGGGAAGGAAGGTTCAGTCTCCACGAAGATGTCCCACCTCTTTCAGCCCTGGCGAGGTGGGCAAAGGTTTTCCGCTTTTGCATAGGAATGAAGAGAAGTGAGGGAAGGAAATGAAACCCAGGACACGGGTGGTTTTTAGGGTAAATGGTGTTTTTTTTTTAGGTTCTCCTGACAAGCTGCCCTTCCCACCCAATGTTCCGACAAGCCAGAGGGACGGGAACCGCGAAGCGATTCCGTCGGATGCTCACTGCCGCCGTCGTCAGAGCGCCGGTTATTTTCTCGGGCGAGGCAAGGCAGCCTTTCAGGGTGGGAAATCGGTGGACGACCGCGTGTTTGTCTCTTTAGGTAACCTGGAAATGCCAAAAATCAGTGAGCACCCCAGCCTGAGCAGCGAGAGGCCACGAGCCAGGGCTGGGGCTGACCGCCTCGTTCCCAACAACAGGCCTCGTCTCAGCCTCAAAGTGGAGGACGAACCGGAGCCCGCTCCGTGACCTTTCCCGGCCTCAAGCGGGACGGTAGCTCGAGGACCACCCCCCGGGTTTGGAATCGGCTGGAAAGGGAACCGGGATTCAAATTCACCGGTGTGGGGGGAATTGAGCGGGGAGACTAAGCGACTCAGTCCGAGGTCACGAGCGGGAAAGAGTCGGGAGCGCGAAGCCTCCCGTGTGAATACGCCAGCACAGACAGCATCACCGCCCTTCTCCCCCGACCAAGAACTTTTGGTTTCAGCGCGGCGCTTTAGCTATTTCCTCATCCCATGGAGTTGTTCGCGGTCCGATTTGCCAGCGCAGTAGGTCCGACGACCCCCCGTCTGTCCGTGACTTCAACAAGGTGGTTCGTGCAGAAATAGCCGGGACACTTTCCTCGCCCCCAAAGGAAAGGCCCCTCCCTGGTATTGTGAAAATCTTCCTAAAGTTGGCGTCTTTTAAAGACAATCATTTTGGTTTCTGTTCTGTTTCCATTTTTCTAGTGGCAAAGCAGCATGTGAGAAATGCGTTGTGTTCTGTAGAGATCTCTTTTTTTTTTCAAAATCAGTTGATGTACGGCTCCCTTATTTATTACCATTTACTGACAATGTGAAATAGGCAGAAAAATGTGGGTTTTTCTTTTCTTTTTCTATCCAGGCATAAAACGTTCGAGGTATCTATAACAAACTGGATGGTATTTATTAACATATTATGAAATAACGTTTTGATGCGGTATGTGCTCGTCTTATTTATGAGTGGGATGTGGGTCATGTTCCCGTGCTTTGTTTTTCCCATTCCCGTTTGTAGATATTGTGTGAACCCCACCTATATAATAAAAGACCCTCCCGTGGGTGTAACGTACATTTGGAAACGCTACCACTCTTTTAGCCATGTATCACGATTGGGATCGTTCATTCATGTTCGCAACCGAAAACCCCCGTGAAACCTTAATATCAGCCAAGACAAAGAATCCTACCTAACTGAAAGTTTTGGGTTTTCCCCCAAGTCGGTTTCTGGGATGCGTTAGGACTATACCGGATCCCGGTTTATCTCAAAACCGATTTTCCCAGACCCGCGATTTTTGGCATTCCTTTTACGTATCTGGTAGTGACACGGCTTGTTGTGGATCAGGGTAATTGTTTCGCTAAAATTCCTGTAATATATATATTTTTTGTAAATATACTCTAGAGAAAATGTGATTGGTCTAAAGCGTTTGTAATATATATTAAAAGACTCAAATGATATTTGTATAAACTTAAGGTATGTCGTGTGCTTGTAGGGAAACAGCTCAGTCAGATCCTGGGAGCCGAGCTGTCCATCATTCAGTTGGGAACAGCCCGGGCTCGGGAGTCAGAGGTCGTGGGTTCTAATCCCGCCTCCGCCACCTGTCAGCTGGGTGACCTTGGGCAAGTCACTTCACTTCTCTGGGCCTCAGTTCCCTTGATCCCTGTAGAATTCATTCATTCATTCAATCGTACTTATTGAGCGCTTACTGTGTGCAGAGCACTGTAGAATGTGGAATATATGTTGCCAACTTGTACTTCCCAAGCGCTTAGTACAGTGCTCTGCACACGGTAAGCGCTCAATAAATACGATTGAATGAATGAATGAATGAATGGGATGAAGACTGTGAGCCCCACGTGGGACAACCTGATTACCTTAGATCTACCCCAGCGCTTAGAACAGTGTTTGGCACGTAGTAAGCACTTAACAAATACCATTATTATTATTATTATTATTGTTTATGGAGCGCCTATCAGCGCTTAGAACAGTGTTTGGCATGTAGTAAGCACTTAACAAATACCATTAGTATTATTATTATTAATTATGGAGCGCCTACCAGCGCTTAGAACAGTGTTTGGCACGTAGGAAGCACTTAACAAATACCATTATTATTATTATTAATTATGGAGCGCCTACCAGCGCTTAGAACAGTGTTCGGCACGTAGTAAGCACTTAACAAATACCATTATTATTATTATTAATTATGGAGCGCCTACCAGCGCTTAGAACAGTGTTTGGCACGTAGTAAGCACTTAACAAATACCATTATTATTATTATTATTAATTATGGAGCGCCTATCAGCGCTTAGAACAGTGTTTGGCACGTAGTAAGCACTTAACAAATACCATTATTATTATTATTAATTATGGAGCGCCTACCAGCGCTTAGAACAGTGTTTGGCACCTAGTAAGCACTTAACAAATATCATTATTATTATTATTATTTATGGAGCACCTACCAGGGCTTAGAACAGTGTTTGGCACATAGTAAGCACTTAACAAATACCATTATTATTATTATTAATTATGGAGCGCCTACCAGCGCTTAGAACAGTGTTTGGCACGTAGTAAGCACTTAACAAATACCATTATTATTATTATTATTGATTATGGAGCGCCTACCAGCGCTTAGAACAGTGTTTGGCACGTAGTAAGCACTTAACAAATACCATTATTATTATTATTAATTATGGAGCGCCTACCAGCGCTTAGAACAGTGTTTGGCACGTAGGAAGCACTTAACAAATACCATTATTATTATTATTAATTATGGAGCGCCTACCAGCGCTTAGAACAGTGTTTGGCACGTAGTAAGCACTTAACAAATACCATTATTATTATTATTATTATTTATGGAGCACCTACCAGCGCTTAGAACAGTGTTTGGCACGTAGTAAGCACTTAACAAATACCATTATTATTATTATTATTAATTATGGAGCGCCTACCAGCGCTTAGAACAGTGTTTGGCACGTAGTAAGCACTTAACAAATATCATTATTATTATTATTATTTATGGAGCACCTACCAGGGCTTAGAACAGTGTTTGGCACGTAGTAAGCACTTAACAAATACCATTATTATTATTATTAATTATGGAGCGCCTACCAGCGCTTAGAACAGTGTTTGGCACGTAGTAAGCACTTAACAAATACCATTATTATTATTATTGATTATGGAGCGCCTACCAGCGCTTAGAACAGTGTTTGGCACGTAGTAAGCACTTAACAAATACCATTATTATTATTATTAATTATGGAGCGCCTACCAGCGCTTAGAACAGTGTTTGGCACGTAGGAAGCACTTAACAAATACCATTATTATTATTATTAATTATGGAGCGCCTACCAGCGCTTAGAACAGTGTTTGGCACGTAGGAAGCACTTAACAAATACCATTATTATTATTATTAATTATGGAGCGCCTACCAGCGCTTAGAACAGTGTTTGGCACGTAGTAAGCACTTAACAAATACCATTATTATTATTATTATTTATGGAGCACCTACCAGCGCTTAGAACAGTGTTTGGCACGTAGTAAGCACTTAACAAATACCATTATTATTACTATTATTAATTATGGAGCACCTACCAGCGCTTAGAACAGTGTTTGGCACGTAGTAAGCACTTAACAAATACCATTATTATTATTATTATTTATGGAGCACCTACCAGCGCTTAGAACAGTGTTTGGCACGTAGTAAGCACTTAACAAATACCATTATTATTACTATTATTAATTATGGAGCGCCTACCAGCGCTTAGAACAGTGTTTGGCACGTAGTAAGCACTTAACAAATACCATTATTATTATTATTATTATTTATGGAGCACCTACCAGCGCTTAGAACAGTGTTTGGCACGTAGGAAGCACTTAACAAATACCATTATTATTATTATTATTATTATTATGTATGGAGCGCCTACCAGCGCTTAGAACAGTGCTTGGCACGTAGTAAGCACTTAACAAATACCATTATTATTATTATTATTAATATGTATGGAGCGCCTACCAGCGCTTAGAACAGTGCTTGGCACGTAGTAAGCACTTAACAAATACCATTATTATTATTATTATTATTAATTATGGAGCGCCTACCAGCGCTTAGAACAGTGTTTGGCACGTAGTAAGCACTTAACAAATACCATTATTATTATTATTATTATTAATTATGGAGCGCCTACCAGCGCTTAGAACAGTGTTTGGCACGTAGTAAGCACTTAACAAATATCATTATTATTATTATTATTTATGGAGCACCTACCAGGGCTTAGAACAGTGTTTGGCACATAGTAAGCACTTAACAAATACCATCATTATTATTATTATTTATGGAGCGCCTACCAGCGCTTAGAACAGTGTTTGGCACGTAGGAAGCACTTAACAAATACCATTATTATTATTATTATTTATGGAGCGCCTACCAGTGCTTAGAACAGTGTTTGGCACGTAGTAAGCACTTAACAAATACCATTATAATTATTAATATTTATGGAGTGCCTACCAGCGCTTAGAACAGTGTTTGGCACGTAGGAAGCACTTAACAAATACCATTATTATTATTATTATCATTTATGGAGCGCCTACTGTGTGCAGAGCACTGTTCTAAGCCTTCGGAAGAGTACAGTTGAGATGGTAGACAAAATCCCTGCCCGCGAGGAATTTACAGTCTAGCTGGGGCAGTGCTCTGCACACAGTAAGCGCTCAATAAATACGATTGAATGAATAGGAAGCCGAGGGAGAGAAGGGTATTTTTAGGGACAAACGGCCAGAAATGAAATCTGGGAGGGCCCGAGGAGACCTCTGATGTCTAGAGAAGCAGTGTGGCTCTGTGGAAAGAGCCCGGGGTTGGGAGTCAGGGGTCATCATCATCATCAATCGTATTTATTGAGCGCTTACTGTGTGCAGAGCACTGTATTAAGCACTTGGGAAGTACAAATTGGCAACATCTAGAGACAGTCCCTACCCAACAGTGGGCTCACAGTCTAAAAGGGGGTGACAGAGAACAAAACCAAACATACTAACAAAATAAAATAAATAGATATGTACAAGTAAAATAAATAGAGTGATAAATATGTACAAACATATATCCATATATGCAGGTGCTGTGGGGAAGGGAAGGAGGTAAGATGGGGGGATGGAGAGGGGGGCGAGGGGGAGAGGAAGGAAGGGGCTCAGTCTGGGATCTAATAAGGTCGTGGGTTCTAATAAGGTAATAATAAGGTCGTGGGTTCTAATCCCGGCTCTGCCGCTTGTCAGCCGTGTGACTCTGGGCAAGTCACTTCACTTCTCTGAGCCTCAGTTCCCTCATCTGTAAAATGGGAATGAAGACTGGGAGCCCCATGTGGGACAACCTGATCACCTTGTATCCCCCCCCAGTGCTTAGAACAGTGCCTCGCACATAGTAAGCGCTTAACAAATGTCATCATTATTATTAGTAGTAGTAGTAGTACGCTCCTATTTATTTATACCTTTCGTTAGCATTGTGTACATATGTAGAATCAGTCGTACAACTATCTGTTCTGCTTGATCCATTTCTAAATACTTTTAATGGCTGTTCCCCTCAGAACGTAAGCCGCTGTGTCTTGTGCTTCTGTGGTGCCTTCCCATATGCTTAATGAAGGACAGTGTACCCCGTAGGTGCTCAGTAAGTACCGTTACTGTTACAACTATAATTTCCATCGAGAGCCGGAAAAGCGGCCTTAAGGCCGAAAGGAAGCGGAAAACTTCGGAGCACTTGCCTCCCGACAGAGCGGGAAGCTGCTCAGAGGTGCGACCGACGGGCAGAGAGAGTGTGGGTATCCCAGCTGCTTGAACCTCTCCCCCACCTTCCTTCCCATCCCAGATTTCCAGGTTGGGATTTCAGAGCCAGGCTAGACTTGGGAATCAATCAATCAATCGTATTTATTGAGCGCTTACTATGTGCAGAGCACTGAAGCGGTCTGAGGGCCGGATACTGCCGGCAGTTTAGCAGCCCCGGGTAGGTTGGCATTTGGAGGCCAGTGCTGCATTTCTATTTCTCATAATTTCCCACCCTCCACCTCCACACCCCCGGTGACTGATCCAAGACACAGTGGCAGAGCCCGAGCGTGAGAATCAGAAGGTCATGGGTTCTAATCCCGGCTCCGCCACTTGTCTGCTCTGTGGCCTTGGGCAAGTGACTTCACTTCTGTGGGCCTCAGTTCCCTCATCTGTACAATGGGGATTGAGACTGAGACCTGCGTGGGACAGGGACTGCGTCCAACTCACTTATCATCATCATCAATCGTATTTATTGAGCGCTTACTATGTGCAGAGCACTGTACTAAGCGCTTGGGAAGTACAAATTGGCAACATATAGAGACAGTCCCTACCCAACAGTGGGCTCACAGTCTACTTATCTTGTATCTACCCCAGCGCTTAGAACAGTGCCTGGCACATAGTAAGCGCAGTAGCAAATTCAATTATTGTTATTATTACTAAGCGCTTGGGAGAGTACAAAATAACAATGTGTCTGTTTATTGTATTGCACTCTCCTAAGGACATAGTACAGTGCTCTGCACACAGGATGTGCTCAATAAATACGATTGACAGTGCTCTGCACACAGTATGTGCTCAATAAATACGATGGACAGTGCTCTGCACACAGTATGTGCTCAATAAATGCGACAGTGCTCTGCACACAGTATGTGCTCAATAAATACGATAGACAGTGCTCTGCACACAGTATGTGCTCAATAAATACGATCGACAGTGCTCTGCACACAGTATGTGCTCAATAAATACGATCGACAGTGCTCTGCACACAGTATGTGCTCAATAAATACGATCGACTGCTCTGCACACAGTATGTGCTCAATAAATACATCGACTGCTCTGCACACAGTATGTGCTCAATAAATATGATCGACAGTGCTCTTCTCACAGTATGTGCTCAATAAATGCAACAGTGCTCTGCACCCAGTACGTGCTCAATAAATATGATTGACAGTGCTCTGCACACAGTACATGCTCAATAAATACTATTGACAGTGTTCTGCACACAGAAGCAGCATGAAATAGTGGAAAGAGCCTGGGCTGTGGAGTCAGAGGTCATGGGTTCAAATCCCTGTTCCGCCAATTGTCAGCTGTGTGACTTTGGACAAGTCACTTCACTTCTCTGGGCCTCAGTTCCCTCATCCGTAAAATGGGGATTAAGACTGTGAGCCCCCCGTGGGACAACCTGATCACCTTGTAACCTCCCCAGCGTTTAGAACAGTGCTTTGCACATAGTAAGTGCTTAATCAATGCTATCATCATTATTATTATTATTATTATTATTATTATTACCTAGCCAGGGGGCGGGGCCTACTCGAGGGGCGGGGCCTATCCAGAGTGAAGGGCCTATCTGATTGGCGGGACCTAGTCAGGGGGCGGGGCCTATCCAGGGAGAGGGGCCTATCAGAGGGGAGGGGCTGAGCCAAGGGGCGGGGCCTATCCAGAGGGAAGGGCCTATCCGATTGGCGGGACCTAGCCAGGGGGCGGGGCCTAGCCTAGGGCCGGGCCTATCAGAGGGGCGGAGCCTAGGGGGCGGGCCAATCCGGGGGCGTGCCAAGCCAGGGGGCGGGGCTTGGCCTAGGGCCGGGCCTATCAGAGAGGTGGAGGTGAGGGGCGGGTCAAACAAGGGGCGGGGCCTAATCAGGGGGCGGGGCCTAGCCTAGGGCCGGGCCTATCAGAGGGGCGGAGCCGAGGGCCGGGCCAAACAGGGGGCGGGGCCTAACAATTAATCATTCATTCAATCGTATTCATTGAGTGCTTACTGTGTGCAGAGCACTGTACTAAGCGCTTGGGAAGTACAAGTCGGCAACATATAGAGACGGTCAATCAATCAATCGTATTTATTGAGCGCTTACTGTGTGCAGAGCACTGTACTAAGCGCTTGGGAAGTTCAAGTCGGCAACACATAAAGACAGTCCCTACCCAACAGTGGGCTCAGTCTAGAAGGGGGAGACAGAGAACAAAACCAAACATATTAACAAAAGAAAATAAATAGAATAGATATGTACAAGTAAAATAGAGTAATAAATATGTACAAACGTATATATATAAAATCAGTGGGCGGGGCCTAGCCTAGGGCCCGTCTATCAATCAATCAATCAATCGTATTTATTGAGCGCTTACTGTGTGCAGAGCACTGTACTAAGCGCTTGGGAAGGACAAGTTGGCAACATATAGAGACAGCCCCTACCCAACAGTGGGCTCACAGTCTAAAAGGGGGAGACAGAGAACAAAACCATACATACTATCAGAGGGGCGGAGGCGAGGGACGGGCCAATCCGGGGGCGGGGCCTATTCTAGGGCCGGCCTATCAGAAGGGCGGAGCCGAGGGGCGGGCCAATCGGGAGCGGGGCCTAACCAGGGGGCGGGGCCTAGCCTAGGGCCGGGCCTATCAGAGGGGCGGAGGCGAGGGGCGGGTCAAACGGGGGGGGGGGCCTCATCAGGGTGAGGGGCTTAGCCTAGGGCCGGCCTATCAGAGGGGCGGAGACGAGGGGCGGGCCAATCGGGAGCGGGGCCTAATCGGGCGGGCGGGGCCTATCTTAGGGCCTGGCCTATCAGAGGGGCGGAGGCGAGGGGCGGGTCAAACGGGGGCGGGGCCTCATCAGGGTGAGGGGTTTAGCCTAGGGCCGGCCTATCAGAGGGGCGGAGCCGAGGGGCGGGCCAATCGGGAGCGGGGCCTAATCGGGGGGGGCGGGGCCTATTTTAGGGCCTGGCCTATCAGAGGGGCGGAGGGGAGGGGCGGGCCAATCCGGGGGTGGGGCCTACCTTAGGGCCGGCCTATCAGAGGGGCGGAGGCGAGGGGCGGGCCAATCAGGGGGCGGGGCCTAGTCTAGGGCCGGGCCTATCAGAGAGGCGGAGCCGAGGGGCGGGCCAATCGGGAGCGCGGCCTAATCGGGGGGGCGGGGCCTAGCCTAGGGCCGGGCCTATCCGGGGGGGCGAGCCAAACAGGGGGCGGGACCTAACCAGGGGGGCGGGGCCTACCCTAGAGCCGGCCTATCAGAGGGGCGGAGGCGAGGGGCGGGCCAATCCGGGGTCGGGCCGGAGGCAGGGGGCGGGGCCTAGCCGAGGGGCGGGGGCAGCAGGAGCAGGAAGGCGGAAGCGGCGGCCATCCAGCTGGGGAGGAGGAGGAGAAGGAGAAGGAAAAGGAAAAGGAAAAGGAAAAAAGGAAAAGGAAAGCCATCTGTGGAGCAGAGCCATGGCCGGGATTAAAGGTACGGGCCGCTCTGCCCATCCCCCCCCGGCCCCCCCACAGCACAACCCCCTCACACCCAATCAATCAATCAATCAATCAATCGTATTTATTGAGCGCTTACTGTGTGCTGAGCACTGGACTAAGCGCTTGGGAAGTCCAAGTCGGCAACATCTAGAGACAGTCCCTCCCCAACAGTGGGCTCACAGTCTAGAAGGGGGAGACAGACAACAAAACCAAACATCCTAACAAAATAAAATAAATAGAATAGATACGTACGAGTAAAATAAATAAATAGAGTAATAAATCTGTACAAACATATGTACATATATGCAGGTGCTGTGGGGAAGGGAAGGAGGTAAGGCGGGGGGGATGGAGAGGGAGAAGAGGGGGCTCAGTCTGGGAAGGCCTCCTGGAGGAGATGAGCTCTCAATAGGGCCTTGAAGGGAGGAATCAATCAATCAATCGATTGGATTTATTGAGGGCTTACTGTGTGCAGAGCACTGTACTAAGCGCTTGGGAAGTCCAAGTCGGCAACATCTAGAGACGGTCCCCACCCAACAGCGGGCTCACAGTCTGGAAGGGGGAGACAGACAACAAAACAAAACATACTAACAAAATAAAATAAATAGAATAGATATGTACAAGTAAAATGAATAGAGTAATAAATATGTACAAACATATGTACATATATACAGGTGCTGTGGGGAAGGGAAGGCGGTAAGGCGGGGGGGATGGAGAGGGAGAGGAGGGGGAGAGGAAGGAGGGGGCTCAGTCTGGGAAGGCCTCCTGGAGGAGGTGAGTTCTCAATAGGGCCTTGAAGGGAGGAATCAATCAATCAATCGATTGTATTTATTGAGCGCTTACTGTGTGCAGAGCACTGGACTAAGCGCTTGGGAAGTCCAAGTTGGCAACATCGAGAGACGGTCCCTACCCAACAGCGGGCTCACAGTCTGGAAGGGGGAGACAGACAACAAAACAAAACATACTAATAAAATTAATAGAAGAGATATGTACAAGTAAGATAAATAAATATATAGAGTAGTAAATCTGTACAAACATATATACATGTATGCAGGTGCTGTGGGGAAGGGAAGGAGGTAAGATGGGGGGGATGGAGAGGGGGACGAGGGGGAGAGGAAGGAAGGGGCTGAGTGTGGGAAGGCCTCCTGGAGGAGGTGAGCTCTCAGCAGGGCCTTGAAGGGAGGAAGAGTGCTAGCTTCAAGCTCAGCCGGGGGACAACACATTATTGAAGGAAAATCTGTATATATGTTTGTACGTATTTATTACTCTATTTATTGCATTTGTACATCAATCAATCAATGGTATTTATTGAGCTCTTACTGTGCGCAGAGCATTGGACTAAGCGCTTGGGAGTACAAGTTGGCAACATAGAGAGAGACGGTATTCTATGTTCATATTCTATGAATATGTTTTGTTTTGTTGTCTGTCTCCGGCTTCTAGACTGTGAGCCCGCTCTTGGGGAGGGACCGTCTCTATATGTTGCCAACTTGTCCTTCCCAAGCGCTTAGTACAGTGCTGTGCACACAGACGGACGGGTGACCTCGGGCCCGTCACTTCCCTTCCCAAACCTGGAAAATGGGCTTTCTTCAGGCCGGGAGCCCTTAGTGGGGCACACAGGGACTCTGTCTTACCCGATCATCTGGAATAATTATAGCACCGTGAGCCCGTTTCTAATAATAATAATAATATTCATAATTATCATCATAATAGTATAATATACTAATATTGATAATTGATAAGACTGTGAGCCCGTTGTTGGGTAGGGACCATCACTATATGTTGCCGACTTGTACTTCCCAAGTGCCTAGTCCAGTGCTCTGCACGCAGTAAGCGCTCAATAAATACGATTTAATGAATGAATGAATAAATACAAGTGAATGAATAAATGCACTTGGACTTCCCAAGCGCTTAGTCCAGTGCTCTGCACACAGTAAGCGCTCAATAAATGCGATTGAATGAATGAATGAATGACTGTGAGCCCCCCCTTGAGACAACCTGATCACCTTGTAACTTCCCCAGCGCTTAGAACAGTGCTTTGCACACAGTAAGCACTTAATAAGCGCTTTGGAGTCATAGGTCATGGGTTTGTTTTTTTTAATGGCATTTATTAAGCTTTTACTATGTGCAAAGCACTGTTCTAAGGGTTCTAATCCCGGCTCTGCCAATTGTCAGCTGGGGGACCTTGGGCAAGTCACTTCACTTCTCTGGACCTCAGTGACCTCATCTGGAAAATGGGGATGAAAACTGTGAACCCCCTGTGGGACAACTTGACCACCTTTAACCTCCCCAGCGCTTAGAACAGTGCTTTGTACACAGTAAGCGCTTAATAAGCGCTTTGGAGTCAGAGGTCATGGGTTCTAATCCCGGCTCCGACAATTGTCAGCTGGGTGACTTTGGGCAAGTCACTTCACTTCTCTGGGCCTCAGTTTCCTCATCTGTAAAATAGGGATGAAGACTGTGAGCCCCACGTGGGACAACTTGACCACCTTGTAACCTCCCCAGCGCTTAGAACGGTGCTTTGCACAGAGTAAGCGTATAATAAAAAAATGCCATCATCGTAACAATAGTAATAATATTAAAGTGCTTTGCACATAGTAAGTGCTTAACAAATGCCATTATTATTATCATTATAATTATTATTAATGATGGTACTTGTTACACAGTCCTGGGATTACGGTAATAATAATAATAATGATGGTACTTGATACACAGGCCTGGAATTAGGGTAATAATAATAATAATGGTACTTGATACACAGGCCTGGAATTAGGGTAATAATAATAATAATGGTACTTGTTACACAGGCCTGGAATTAGGGTAGTAATAATAATAATAATGGTACTTGTTACACAGGCCTGGGAGGTAGAGGGTTACATTGGTTCTAACCCTGGCTCCATCACTTGTAATAATAATGATAATGATAATGATAATGCTGGTATTTTGTTAAGCGCTTACTATGTGCCAAGCCCTGTTCTAAGTGCTGGGGGTGGCGGGTGGGATACAAGGTGATCAGGTTGGACGCTTGTATATATATGTATCACCTGTATATATGTTTATACATATTTATTACTCTATTTTACTTGTACATATCTATTCTATTTATTTTATTTTGTTAATGTGTTTGGTTTTGTTCTCTGTCTCCCCCTTCTAGACTGTGAGCCCACTGTTGGGTAGGGATTGTCTCTAGATGTTGCCAACTTGTACTTCCCAAGCGCTTAGTACAGTGCTCTGCACACAGTAAGTGCTCAATAAATACAATTGATTGATTGATTGATTGACACAGTCCGTGTCCCATGTGGGGCTCACAGTCTTAATCTCCATTTTACAGGTGAGGTGACTGAGGCCCAGAGAAGTGAAGTGACTTTTTTTTTTGATAGCATTTATTAAGCGCTTACTATGCGCTGTTCTAAGCGGTGGGGGGATGCAAGGTAATCAGGTTGTCCCACATGGGGCTCACAGTCTTAATCCCCATTTTACAGATGAGGGAACTGAGGCCCAGAGAAGCCAAGTGACTTGCCCAAAGTCACACAGCTGACAATTGGCGGAGGCGGGATTTGAACCCATGACCTCTGACTCCAAAGCCCAGGCTCTTTCCACTGAGCCACGCTGCGCTTCCCAATAATGATAGCATTTATTAAGCGCTTACTATGTGCAATGCACTGTTCTAAGCACTGGGGAGATTACAAGGTGATCAGGTTGTCCCACGGGGGGCTCACACTCCTACTCCCCATTTTACTACTAGACTGTGAGCCTGCTGTTGGGTAGGGACCGTCTCTATATGTTGCCAACTTGTACTTCCCAAGCGCTTAGTACAGTGCTCTGCACACAGTAAGCGCTCAATAAATACGATTGATGATGATGATGGAGCGCTACCGACTAACTGTTGGCCTCTTTTGCAGCCCTTGTGGGTTTATCCTTCAGCGGAGCCATCGGCTTGACGTTCCTTATGTTGGGATGTGCCCTGGAAGATTATGGGTAAGTGAAAACCGGCCTTCAAAAAATAAATGACATTTACGTGCGCGACCGTCCCCCGTCCCCAGCCAGGTGGGTTTTTGTTTGGTCCGCATTTCACGTGTTAACTACGGTTTACGCGACTTTCTCACTGACATTAGACAGAGAGAGGGATGAGATCATTATTATTATTATTATTACTTCCAAGTGCTTAGTACAGTGCTCTGCACACAGTAAGCACTCAGTAATTACAGATGAATGAATGAATCCCACATGGGATTTGCAGTTATAGGTAAGTGAAAGCCGGCCTTCAAAAAATAAATGGCATTTACGTGCGTGACCGTCCCCCGTCCCTGGCCAGGTGGGTTTTTCTTGGTCCGCATTTCACGTGTTAACTACGGTTTACGCGACTTTCTCACTGACATTAGACAAAGAGAGAGGGATGAAATCATAATTATTATTATTATTTCCAAGCGCTTAGTACAGTGCTCTGCACACAGTAAGCACTCAGTAATTACAGATGAATGAATGAATCCCACATGGGATTTGCAGTCTCAGCGGGAGCGAGAACAGAGATTTGATCCCCATTTGCAGATAAGGAAACTGAGGGACAGAACAGCGAAGGGACTCGCCCAAGGTCACACGGCAGGCAAGTGGCGGAACTGGGATTATTATATTATTATTATTATTATTAATATCAATAATTAATTATATCATATTAATTAATCATTAATAAATTGTTATTGTTTATTTTATTTTGTTACTATGGTTTTGTTCTCTGTCTCCCCCTTTTAGACTGTGAGCCCACTGTTGGGTAGGGACCATCTCTATATGTTGCCAACTTGGACTTCCCAAGCGCTTAGTACGGTGCTCTGCACACAGTAAGCGCTCAATAAATGCGATTAAAAAAAAAATTTGTACTTCCCAAGTGCTTAGTACAGTGCCCTGCACACAGTAAGCGCTCAATAAATACGATTGATTGATTGATTAGAACCAAGGTCTCCTGCTTCCCAGAAAGTACAAGGTGATTACCTCGGGAAGCAGCGTGGGAAATGGGGATTAAGACAGTGAGCCCCATGTGGGACAACCTGACTACCTTATGGCCGTCCCAGCTCTTAGAACAGTGATCGGCACATAGTAAGCGCTTAACAAATATCGTAATTATTATTATTAAGCGGTTCCTGTTTTTTAAATCTGATGGTATTTGTGCAGCGCTTACTGCGTGCCGGCCACTGTGCTGAGCACTGGGCTAGATACAGGCCAAATCAGGTTGGACCCAATCCCTGTCCCATGTGGGGCTCACAGTCTTATTCCCCATTTTCCAGATGAGGGAACTGAGGCCCGGAGGAGTGAAGCGACTTGCCCAAGGTCACTCAGCAGACAAGTGGTTTAGCCAGTTTAGAACCTGTATATATGTCTGTACATTTTTATTACTCTATTTATTTTACTTGTGCATATTTATTCTATTTATTTTATTTTTTTTAATTTTTATTTATTTATTATTATTCAGCGCTTAGAACAGTGCCAGCGCTTAGAACAGTGCTTGGCACCTAGTAAGCGCTTAGCAAATATCAACATTATTATTATTATTTTGTTAATAGGTTTTGTTTTGTTGTCTGTCTCCCCCTTCTAGACTATGAGCCCGCTGTTGGGCAGGGACCGTCTCTATATGTTGCCAACTTGTACTTCCCAAGCGCTTAGTACAGTGCTCTGCACACAGTAAGCGCTCAATAAATATGAATGAATAAATGAACCCAAATTATTCTAAGTCCCAAGCCCGTGGTCTGTCCACGAGACCACTCGGCTGTTACTCTGTCCCAAGTACTGTGCTAAACGCTGGGGTAGCTAAAAATGTAGTCAGCTCTGACTCGGTCCCTGTCCCAAATGGGATATACAGTCTAATGGGGAAGGAGATCCAGAATCTTGTACTCATCATCATCAATCGTATTTATTGAGCGCTTACTGGGTGCAGAGCACTGTACTAAGCGCTTGGGAAGTCCAAGTCGGCAACATATAGAGACAGTCCCTACCCAACAGTGGGCTCACAGTCTAAAAGGGGGAGACAGAGAACAAAACCAAACATGCTAACAAAATAAAATAAATAGAATAGATATGTACAAGTAAAATAAATAAATAGAGTAACAAATATGTACAAACATATATACAGGTGCTATGGGGAAGGGAAGGAGGTAAGATGGGGGGGATGGAGAGGGGGACGAGGGGGAGAGGTAGGAAGGGGCTCATATGTACTCATTTGGCATATGAGGAAACCGAGGCACAGAGAAGTTGTGACTTACCCAAGGTAACCCAGGAGGTAAAGGATGCCGACAGGATTAGAACCCGGGCTTCTCGAGTCCCAGTCCCACGCTCTTCCCACTAGGCCATGCCGCCAAATCCTCATCTGGACCGAAGCCCGCTGTTGGGTAGGGACTGTCTCTATATGTTGCCAACTTGTACTTCCCAAGCGCTCAGTACAGTGCTCTGCACACAGTAAGCGCTCAATCAATACGATTGATTGGTTGATTGAATGTAAGAAAAAGAGGGAAGCCCAATTCATTTTTTTTTTTATTGTTTTTAAACCAAATCAGCACTTAGCAGTTTTGGCAGAAGCTGTCTCAGCCACTGTTAGTGTCCCCAGGTGTAGAGAGGAAGCTGCTTGGCACATAGTAAGCGCTTAATGCCATAATTATGCCCCTTCCTTCCTCTCCCCCTCGTCCCCCTCTCCATCCCCCCATCTTACCTCCTTCCCTTCCCCACAGCACCTGTATATATGTATATATGGTTGTACATATTTATTACTCTATTTATTTATTTATTTATTTATTTTACTTATACATCTCTATCCTATTTATTTTATTTTGTTGGTATGTTTGGTTCTGTTCTCTGTCTCCCCCTTTTAGACTGTGAGCCCACTGTTGGGTAGGGACTGTCTCTGTGTGTTGCCAATTTGTACTTCCCAAGCGTTTAGTACAGTGCTCTGCACATAGTAAGCGCTCAATAAATACGATTGATTGATTGATTGATAATTATTATTATTTTGCAGCGCAAGTTTCCCCTTGAATTCTTCACAGAGTTCCTTGGGAGGCAGCTTGGCCTAAGTGGGAAGAGGGTGGAGCTGGGAGCCGGCAGATCCAAGTTCTGATCCCAGCTCTTCCATTGGCTGCCGTGCGACCTTGGGCAAGCCAGTTGACCCCTCCGGACCTCAGTTTCCCCACCTGTAAAATGAGACGACGATCATTCCCCTCCCTCCGTCTTTGATCAGAAGGCCCCCCGGGGTGGGACGGACACTGTGTCAGATCTGATGATCTCGTCCCCACCCCAGCGTTTCGCCTATGGTAGGCGCTTAGTAAATGCCATTATCGATGGGACCGCGTGGCTTAGGAGATAAAGCACCAGGCCTAGGAGGCAGAAGGACCTGGGTTCTAATCCCAGGTTCTGACCCGTCTGCTGCGTGACCTTGGTCAAGTCCCTTGACTTCTTAGAGAAGCAGCGTGGCTCAGTGGAAAGAGCCCGGGCTTCGGAGTCAGAGGTCACGGGTTCAAATCCCGGTCCCGCCAATTGTCAGCTGGGTGGCTTTGGGCAAGTTTAGAGAAACTTAGAGGAGCAGGGTGGCTCAGCGGAAGGAGCCCGGGCTTTGGAGTCAGAGGTCACGGGTTCGAATTCCGGTTCCACCAATTGTCAGCTGGGTGGCTTTGGGCAAGTTTAGAGAAACTTAGAGAAGCAGCGTGGCTCAGCGGAAGGAGCCCGGGCTTTGGAGTCAGAGGTCATGGGTTCGAATCCCAGCTCCACCACAAGTCTGCTGTGTGACCTTGGGCAAGCCACTTCACGTCTCTGAGCCTCAGTTGCCTCTTCTGTAAAAATGGGGATTAAGACTGTGAGCCCCCCGTGGGACAACGCGATCACATTGTATCCCCCCAGTGCTTTGCACATAGTAAGCGCTTAACAAATGCCATCATTATTATAAGCGCTTAGTACAGTGCTCTGCACACAGTAAGCGTTTAATAAATACAATTGATGATGAAGTCACTTCACTTCTCCGGGCCTCAGTGACCTCATCTGGACAATGGGGATTAAGACCGTGAGCCCCTCCTGGGACAACCTGATCACCTTGTATCCCCCCAGCGCTTAGGACAGTGCTTCGCACATAGTAAGCGCTTAACAAATGCGATCATTATTATAAGCGCTTAGTACGGTGCTCTGCACACAGTAAGCGCTCAATAAATACGATTGATGATGAAGCCACTTCACTTCTCCGGGCCTCAGTGACCTCATCTGGAAAATGGGGATTAAGACCGTGAGCCCCTCGTGGGACAACCTGATCACCTTGTAACCCCCCAGCGCTTAGAACAGTGCTTCGCACATAGTAAGCACTTAACAAATGCCATCATTATTATAAGCGCTTAGTACAGTGCTCTGCACACAGTAAGTGCTCAATAAATACGATTGATGATGAGGTCACTTCACTTCTCCGGGCCTCAGTGACCTCATCTGGAAAATGGGGATTAAGACCGTGAGCCCCTCGTGGGACAACCTGATCACCTTGTATCCCCCCAGCGCTTAGGACAGTGCTTCGCACATAGTGAGCGCTTAACAAATGCCATCATCATTATTATTATTCTGTGGGCCTCAGTTCCCTCATCTGTAAAATGGGGATTAAGAGCGTGAGCCCCGCGGGGCGCACAGGGACCGTGTCCGACCTGGTTACCTCGTATCTACCCCAGCGCTTCGAACGGTGCTCAGTAAGTGTTTAGCAAGTGCTATAATTGCTGTTTTTAGAATCAATCAATCAATCAATCGTATTTATTGAGCGCTTACTGTGTGCCGAGCACTGTACTAAGCGCTTGGGAAGTACAAGTTGGCAACATATAGAGACAGTCCCTACCCAACAGTGGGCTCACAGTCTAAAAGGGGAAGACAGAGAACAAAACCAAACATAGAGAAGCAGCGTGGCTCAGTGGAAAAGAGCCCGGGCTTTGGAGTCAGAGGTCATGGGTTCGTATCCCGACTCCACCACATGTCTGCTGTGTGACCTTGGGCAAGTCTCTTAACTTCTCTGAGCCTCAGTTACCCCATCTGTAAAATGGGGATAAAGACCGTGAGCCCCACGTGGGACAACTTGATCACCTTGTATATCCCCAGCGCTTAGAACAGTGCTCTGCACATAGTAAGCGCTTAATAAATACCATCATCATTATTATTATTATTATGCTAACAAAATAAAATAAATAGAATAGATATGTACAAGTAAAATAAATAAATAAATAGAATAATAAATATGCACAAACATATATACGTATGTACAGGTGCTGTATATACAGGTAAATAAATAAATATTTAAATAAATAAATAAATAAATAGAATAATAATTATGTACAAACATATATACAGGTGCTGTGGGGAAGCGTTTAACAGGTACCACAATTATTAATCCGATTATTAGTACATCCACACAGACGACCGCTCTTCCTAATTCCAAAGCCTTTTTAAAATCACATCCTTAACCAAGAGGTGCTACCCAACTAAGCCTTCATCTTCTCTCCCCCTCCCCGTCCCTCTCCCTTCGGCGTCACTTCCGCCCTTTGAACTTTACCCTTAATCGATTTTAATGTCCGTCTCCCCCTCTAGACGGTAAACTCCTGATGGATGGGGAACGTGTCTACCGACTGTGTTGTAGGTTACTCTCCCAAGGGCTTAGTGCAGTGCTCTGCCACTGATTGACTGACCGATTACATGGAGGTTTCACTTGGCGGCCAGCAAGAGGCCACCACCAAGCCTCAGCGAGCTCACCTCCTCCAGGAGGCCTTCCCAGACTGAGCCCCTTCCTTCCTCTCCCCCTCGTCCCCCTCTCCATCCCCCCCCATTTTACCTCCTTCCCTTCCCCACAGCACCTGTATATATGTTTGTACAGATTTATTACTCTATTTATTTTACTTGTACATATCTATTCTATTTATTTTATTTTGTTAGTACGTTTGGTTTTGTTTATTTACATAACATATAACAACATAACATATTTATTACTCTATTTATTTATTTATTTTACTTGTACATTTCTATCCTATTTATTTTATTTTGTTGGTATGTTTGGTTCTGTTCTCTGTCTCCCCCTTTTAGACTGTGAGCCCACTGTTGGGTAGGGACTGTCTCTGTGTGTTGCCAATTTGGACTTCCCAAGCGCTTAGTACAGTGCTCTGCACATAGTAAGCGCTCAATAAATACGATTGATTGATTTTCTTCTCTGTCTCCCCCTTTTAGACTGTGAGCCCACTGGTGGGTAGGGACTGTCTCTATATGTTGCCAATTTGTACTTCCCAAGCGCTTAGTCCAGTGCTCTGCACATAGTAAGTGCTCAATAAATGCGATTGATTGATTTTGTTCTCTGTCTCCCCCTTTTAGACTGTGAGCCCACTGGTGGGTAGGGACTGTCTCTCTATGTTGCCAATTTGTACTTCCCAAGCGCTTAGTACAGTGCTCTGCACATAGTAAGCGCTCAATAAATGCGATTGATTGATTTTGTTCTCTGTCTCCCCCTTTTAGACTGTGAGCCCACTGTTGGGTAGGGACTGTCTCTGTGTGTTGCCAATTTGTACTTCCCAAGCGCTTAGTACAGTGCTCTGCACCTAGTAAGCGCTCAATAAATGCGATTGATTGATTTTGTTCTTTGTCTCCCCCTTTTAGACTGTGAGCCCACTGGTGGGTAGGGACTGTCTCTCTATGTTGCCAATTTGTACTTCCCAAGCGCTTAGTACAGTGCTCTGCACCTAGTAAGCGCTCAATAAATATGATTGATTGATTGATTAGTGGTCACTGCCGCTTCTAAGGGCCTGGGGGGGGGCAGGGGGTAGGATCCAACCGACCCAGCCGGAATGCCGGGATTTGGGGAGGGGCTGGAAAGGGTGACTTTACCCCCCCACGTTTGTCTTTTCCTGCTCCCGCTTCTCCCAGGGTGTACTGGCCGCTCTTCGTCCTGATCTTCTACGCGCTGTCCCCCATCCCGCACTTCATCGCCACGCGAGCAAGCGACGACTCGGACTCCGGCAGCAACGCCTGTCGGGAGCTGGCCTATTTCTTCACCACCGGGATCGTGGTTTCCGCCTTCGGCTTTCCCGTCATCCTGGCCCGGGTGGCCGTGGTAAGTGGGACTCTCTGCCGTCTCCCTGGGGGGGGGGCCGCCGGGTCGAGGGGGGCGGGAGAGTCAGTCATCATCATCATCATCATCAATCGTATTTATTGAGCGCTTACTATGTGCAGAGCACTGGACTAAGCGCTTGGGAAGTACAAATTGGCAACATCTAGAGACAGTCCCTACCCAACGGTGGGCTCACAGTCTAAAAGGGGGAGACAGAGAACAAAACCAAACATACTAACAAAATAAAATAAATAGGATAGATATGTACAAATAAAATAGAGTAATAAATCTGTACAAACATATATACATATATACAGATGCTGTGGGGAAGGGAAGGAGGTAAGATGGGGGGATGGAGAGGGGGACGAGGGGGAGAGGAAGGAAGGGGCTCAGTCTGGGAAGGCCTCCTGGAGGAGGTGAGCTCTCAGCAGGGCCTTGAAGGGAGGAAGAGAGCTAGCTAGTCAGTCGTACTTACTGAGCGCTTACCGGGTGCAGAGCCATTCCAGCTCTTCCTCCACGTCCGAAACGAGCAGCTGGGCTCGGTCCCCGGCCCCGCCACTTGTCTGCCGGGTGGCCCGGGGCCGTGTGGCTTAGTGGGAAGAGCACGCGTTTGGGAGTCAGCGGTCGTGGGTTCTAATCCTGGCCCTGCCACTCGTCAGCTGGGTGACCTCGGGCAAGCCACTTAGCTTCTTACTTCCCAAGCGCTTGGTACAGTGCTCTGCACACAGTAAGCGCTCAATAAATATGATTGATTGATTCAGCCTCCTCCTGTGCCCCAAGTGGGACAGGGCATGGGGGGACCTTTTCCCCCTTCTAGACTGTGAGCCCACGGTGGGGTAGGGACTGTCTCTATATGTTGCCAATTTGCACTTCCCAAGCGCGTAGTACAGTGCTCTGCACACAGTAAGCGCTCAATAAATGCGATTGATGATGATGATGATGATGATTGATTGATTCTCTGGGCCTCATCTATAAGTGAGGATGAAGACTGGGAGCCCCACGGGGGACAACCTGATGACCTTGTATCTACCTCAGTGCTTAGAACAGTGCTTGGCACGTAGAAAGCACTTAACCAAGAGAAGCAGCGTGGCTCAGTGGAAAGAGCATGGGCCTTGGGAGCCAGAGGTCATGGGTTCTAATCCTGGCTCCGCCACTTGTCAGCTGTGTGACTTTGGGCAAGTCACTTAACTTCTCAGTGCAGCAGTTACCTCATCTGTAAAATGGGGATTAAGACTGTGAGCCCCCTGTGGGGCAACCTGATTGCCTTGTAACCTCCCCAGCGCTTAGAACAGTGCTTTGCACATAGTAAGCACTTAATAAATGCCATCATTATTATTATTATTATTATTATTATTATTATTATTATTATTCTCTGGGCCTCAGTGACCTCATCTTTAAAATGGGGATGAAGACTGTGAGCCCCACATGGGACAACCTGATCACCTTGTATCCCCCCCAACGCTTAGAACAGTGCTTCACACGTAGTAAGCGCTTAACAAATGCCATCATTATTATTATTATTAACAAATGCCATAATTATTTTTATTGTTATTAAGTCTCTTCCCTTCTCTGGGCCTCATTTCCCTCACCTGGGAAACAGGGATTAAGACGGTGAGCCCCATGTGGGACAGGGACTGTATCCAACCCGACTAGCTTGGATCCATCCCAGCGCTTAGTACAGCGCCTGGCACAAAGGGAGCGCTGAACAAATACCATAAGAAAAATCCTTGGACAGCCGGAGTTCGGGAAGGTGAGGAGAGTTTTGAAAACCCCTAGGAGGTGGGGACTGAGCCTGGTTAGGGATGGTTGCGGAAGCAGGAATAAGGAAGGGAGCTTCCCATGGGCAGGGTTAGGGTCACGTCCTATTTTTTCAGTTCCCTCATCTGTAAAATGGGGGTTAATAATAATAATAATAATACTGTTGGTATTTAAGTGCTTACTATGTGCAAAGCACTGTTCTAAACGCTGGTTAAGACTGTGAGCCCCACGTGGGACAGGGACCGTGTCCTACCCGATTGTCTTTTCTCTACCCCAGCGCTTAGAACAGTGCCTAGTATATAGTAAGTGCTTAACAAACACCATAATCATTACTGTTACAATACAACAATATAACGGACACAGTCTTTTAGACCGTGAGCCCACTGTTGGGTAGGGACTGTCTCTATATGTTGCCAATTTGTACTTCCCAAGCGCTTAGTACAGTGCTCTGCACATGGTAAGCGCTCAATAAATACGATTGATGATGATGATGATTCCCTGTCCACAGTGAACGTATATTCTAGAGGGGGAAGCAGACATTAATAGAAATAAATTATTAAATAAATCACAGGCTTTGGAGTCAGAGGTCATGGTTTTGAATCCCAGCTCTGCCACGTGTCTGCTGTTTGACCTTGGACAAGTCACTTAACTTCTCTGATCCTCAGTTACCTCGTCTGTAAAATGGGGATTAAGACTGTGAGCTGCACGTGGGACAACCTGATCACCTTGTATCCCCCCAATGCTTTGCACATAGTAAGCGCTTGACAAATGCCATCATCAAAATCATTATTATTATTATTATTATTATTATTATTATTATTATTATTATTGAGAAGCAGTGTGGCTCAGTGGAAAGAGCCCGGGCTTTGGAGTCAGTGATCTTGGGTTCAACTCCCGGCTCCGCCAATTGTCAGCTGTGAGACCTTGGGCAAGTCACTTAACTTCTCTGGGCCTCAGTTACCTCATCTGTAAAATGGGGGTTGACTGTGAGCCCCCCGTGGACAACCTGATCACCTTGTATCCCTCCAGCGCTTAGAACAGTGCTTTGCACATAGTAAGCGCTTAATAAATGCCATCATTATTATTATTATTATTATTATTATTATTATTATTATTATTATTATTATTATTATTATTATTGCTGTGGGGCTGAGGGAGGTGGTAAATGGAGCAAATGAGGGTGATCCAGAAGGGAGTGGGAAAAGAGGAAATGAAAGCTTAGTTAGGGAAAGCCTCTCGGAGGTGTATCCTCATTAAAGCTTTGAACGTGGGAAGAGTCATTGTCCGTCAGATACGAAGAGGGTGGGCGATCCAATCAATCAGTCGTATTTATTGAGCGCTTACTGTGTGCAGAGCACTGTACTAAGCACTTGGGAAATACAAGTTGGCAACATATAGAGACAGTCCCTACCCAACAGTGGGCTCACAGTCTAAAAGGGGGAGACAGAGAACAAAACCAAACATGCTAACAAAATAAAATAAATAGAAGAATAGATCCAGGGCGGAGGCAGGGTGTGGGCGAGTGGTCGGCCGGGAGATAGACGAGAGCGAGGTGCAGTGAGACGGTTGGTGTAAGTTCAGTGAGGTGAGATAGGAGGGGGCAAGGTGAATGACTGCGTTAAAGCCAGTGGCAAAAAAATTTCTGTTCGGTAGGGAGGTGGGTGGGCAACCGCCGGAGGCTCTTGAGGAGTGGGGAAACGTGGTCTGAACGTTTTTGAAGAAAAATGATCTGGGCCGCAGAGTGAAGTGTGGACTGGTGTCGGGAGAGACAGGAGGCCGGGAGGTCAGCAAGGAGGTTTATGTAGTAGTCAAGGCAGGATAGGATAAGTGCTTGGATTAACATGGTAGCAGTTTGGATGGAGACAGAAAGGGCGGGTTGTAGCCACGTTGTGAAGGTTGAACTGACGGGATTTAGTGATAAATTGAATATGTGGGTTGAACGAGAGCGATAACGCCAGGAAAACACCAAGGTTATGGGCTTGCGAGACAGGAAGTGGGGTGGTACTGCCTACAGTGATGGGAAAATCGCAGGGAGGATAGGGTTTGGGTGGGAAGATCAGGAGTTCTCTTTTGGACATCCTGTAGGCCGGGCTGCTTCTTTATTACTCTATTTATTTTACTTGTACATATTCTATTTTATTTTGTTAACATGTTTTGTTTCGTTCTCTGTCTCCCCCTTCTAGACTGTGAGCCCACTGTTGGGTAGGGACCGTCTCTATATGTTGCCGACTTGTACTTCCCAAGCGCTTAGTACAGTGGTCTGCACACAGTAAGTGCTCAATAAATACGATTGAATGAATCTGAAAGGGCACAATCTTCTCATTAGTGATCTCATCTGTCAGCTCCTCCGTCCATTGACAAGATCACAGCTAGATCTGAGTTATTCTTATGGCTCAGTAGGTTTCGGGGGTGGCGAAACGACCCCTTCCCCTTTGACCCAGACGCCCTTTTTCTCTTCCCATGTCTCCCGCCCATGGATCACGTCTCTGGTTCGGGCCTGTCTTCATCCAGTAATGTTCATTGAGCTCACATACTCCTGGACCCTCACTGCTGCTCAATTTCCTAATAAACCTCCTTTTTCTCCCCTCCCTCTCTAACAGAGAATCAATCAATCCATCGTATTTATTCAGCGCTTACTGTGTGCAGAGCACTGTACTAAGCGCTTGGGAAGTACAAGTTGGCAACATATAGAGACAGTCCCTACCCAACAGTGAGCTCGAAGCAGCGTGGCTCAGTGGAAAGAGCCCGGGCTTTGGAGTCAGAGGTCGTGGGTTCAAATCCCGGCTCCGCCAACTGTCAGCTGTGTGACTTTGGGCAAGTCATCTAACTTCTTTGGGCCTCAGTTCCCTCATCTGTAAAATGGGGATTAAGACTGTGAGCCCCCCGTGGGACAACCTGATCACCCTGTATCCCCCCAGTGTTTAGAACAGTGCTTTGCACATAATAAGCGCTTAACAAACAAGCGCTAGAGAAGCAGCGTGGCTCAGTGGAAAGAGCACAGGCTTTGGAGCCAGAGGTCAGGGGTTCAAATCCCAGCTCTGCCAATTGTCAGCTGTGTGACTTGGGGCAAGTCACTTAACTTCTCTGGGCCTCAGTTCCCTCATCTGGAAAATGGGGATTAAGACTGTGAGTTCCCCGGTGGGACAACCTGATCACCTTGTAACCTCCCCAGCGCTTAGAGCAGTGCTTTGCACATAGTAAGTGCTGAATAAATGCCATTACTATTAACGGTTTCCACTGTAGTTTCTAGACTGTGAGCCCGCTGTTGGGTAGGGACTGTCTCTATGTGTTGCCGACTTGTACTTCCCACGCGCTTAGTACAGTGCTCTGCACACAGTAAGCGCTCAATAAATACGATTGATTGATTGATAGTGTGAAATGGGGGAAAATTAAAGATACCCACCAGAGGGCCCCCTAATTCCTAATTGTGTTGCTCTACAACAACTGTGCATCTTCAAAATGCAGTTTATCCCCGAAATCTCTTTCTCTAGAAAAATCCTCCCTCCATCAACCTTGTAGCTTTATGATTCACGCCCGCCCAACCAAAAAAAAAACACAAAAAACCCCCAAAAAACCCCAAACCAAAAAAACAGCAACAAAAAAACCCAAAACAAATAACAGACCCCTCAGTCCCCATCACCGGAATTGGACCGTTCGTCGTCTGGCTCCGTGCATTTGACTTCAGGCAATCATTTTGTCTGAAAACTTGTAGATTGGAGAAATACGCCTAATGGGGAAAATTTCGAGGCCCGGGACTAGATTTTAATTAGCAGCCATTACTGAAGTAATTAGACTAACTACTGAAGAGTTCAGTGTCTCCGGGTCTATTATATTATTAAGCCTTTTAGCAGCTGGGTGTAGGCTTTCGTTTGGCATGCCTCATGCGGAGAGATAACGGAGCTTTATAAATAGCCGTTGATGAAAAAATAAAAGGTTTGGTTAATCTTCTCTCTTCTTGTATTTCAGATCAAGTGGGGAGCCTGTGGTCTTGTCCTGTCAGGCAACGCGGTGATTTTTCTCACCATCTTGGGCTTTTTCCTCGTGTTTGGTCGAGGAGACGATTTTAGCTGGGAACAGTGGTAGAGGTTGACGTCGTCGAGATGCATCGGATCGAGTCCCTTCCTGTATATAGTCTTTGTATGCAAATATGTATAGATGTGTACGTTTACAGCTGCTTCTGTAGCATTTTAGTCTCATATTGAATACACATTTTTCTTTTTCTTTTTTTTTTTACACTTGTGTAGACAGCCACAGACTAACTACAAAAACTACTGTTTTTCACAACAGTACTAGTCAAGCCTTCTCATTATAAAAAGGGCGCAGTTAGCCGCTTGCCCGACACTCCTGTGGTGACTTCAGCTGTTTCCAGGATGACATCAGCCACGACAGCGGCTTCTGGCTGGAAGTAAACTGACGAAAATCTCAATTTTGCCGGGGCAGCCCTGGGCCGTTCTGGGGGATTTGACAGATGACCCCCAAATGTGACAGCCCACCCATCCACCTGGCCTCTCTCCCCAGCTGCTCATCATCTCTTTAAAGGCCCGGATTTCCACACCGGGCCCGAAGAATGCCCAAATCCATGCTCGGTCCAGAGCTTTCCCGGACCGGTGATAAGGATGTCCCAGGAGGCTGTTTGGCTTTAATCTCGCACTTCCCCACCCGTCTGCTAACCCCGCTCCACTCTCCTCTCATACATGGAGGCAGAGGGGAGGCTCGCTCTTCCCTTCTCTTCAGCCCTAGTCAAAATTATCTGCTACCCTGCCTCTGCTTTCTGCACCTCCGTGACCTCTCACGGACCAGTGAGAGCCAGTTGAGTTGAGCACCAGGGGTAAAGAGTTCAGTTTTATCTGCAAGCTTATGCATTTCAAGTCAGGAGGGCATGGGCATTTGGAGGGTTGATCAGACCTCTGGTGCCACAGGTTCTAACACTCAACTGATCTTTTGGCTGCAGAACTATTCCACCCTGAGCGTGTGGTCGGGGGGGAGGAGTGGGGACCCTATTGCTTTCGAGAGGAGTTTAAAGTGATTGGTTTTTTTAAGCTTTTATTACCGTGTACTACTAACTGACACTGCTTTGCCCTTGGAAAAACTCTTGGTCACGAAATTCGCCTTTAATGCATGGAACGCACTCTCGTGTCATCTCGAAACAGGAGAAAGGAGAACCCCCCCCGTTGAGTTTGGAAGGTCATTTTTTAAAGAGTTTCTGAACGATTCGGTATTTTCCTGTTTTCTGTTTCTGAGTGTGTGCGGATTTACTTAAATAGCTCCCATGTCTGTATCCCAGTGAATCATATGCAGATGCTATCTAATTTTGAACATCGCGCATACATATTTTTATTATATTTGAACTTTTATAGTGTTAACCAAACTTTGACTAGGAAGGCAGGAGAATTTGATTACAGAGAAAAAGTAATTTATAGAGCCACTCCCTGGTACCTCCGTACCGAAAGGGCACGGGTAGACCAAGATGTAACACACTTCGGCGGGTCTTTGTCAGCAACCCACCCTGCCAAGAAACGACGGTGGCCATGGCCATATTTGAAAAGCCAACCGCGCGGGTTTCAATCTGGCTGACAAACGGCGCTCGGTCGCCTTGATTCTGGGAACAAACAACACCCTCGTGCTTAAATGTCTGAAGGGAATTAATGCCTAACTCATTATCGAGTAAATGCCCAGTCTTCTTGAAAAGCACCAGCTCTGTTTTCATATCCACCTTATCAGGTCAGCCAGGGTGTTGGCGAGCCGTTCTAAACCCCTGGACGGGTAAAGGGAGTCCCAGATTAACCAACATCTGTAAATTACGGACTCCCAAGTTCAACAGTCAGAAATCCGTGGACCTGGTCTGCCACTCGGAATTGTTTGTCGATTCTGAAGTTCCCTATTTCCACGTGTCAGATTCGATCCAGGGCCGGCTTAGTTTCGGTTCAGTGCTTTACTCCTCCAGGTACCGGGCGCTACGGTGTTTTTGCGAGAGGCCCATTCTACCGGGACGTCTGGTGGAATCAGCCAAAAATGCCCAAATGGAATGTTTTTGGCCAGCTTTCCGATGAGCGGTGGTGGAAAACCTCAGTTCCGACGAGCTGGTTTAAGAAACGGGCCCAGGGAATTAGCCGCGAAACAGAAACTTGGCCAACAGAAAGTTCTCAGTTTGTGGTTCTCTGGCCGAACAAAAAAATGTAGAGAGGAAGTTCAAGGGATTGAAGCTATTTCTGGGTAAATCTGAGCAGCGCTGGGGTGGAGCCTCTCCCCCAGGGAGAAATCTGTCAGAAGATTTCACTCTTTGACTTGGAGGCCAGGTTTGTTTTTGTTGGGGAGAAGACATCGAAGGTGAGGGCCCTAAAGAGTCGGGCACATTCCTCACCTGCTACCATTGTCATCAGTGATATTCGTCGAATGCTTTATATGTGCAGAGCACTGTACTAAGCGCTCAGGAGAGTACAACACAGCAGAGTTGGCAGACACGTTGCCAGCCCACAACAAGCTTGCAGTCCAGCCGAAAGGGGTAATTGTGAAGCGATCTGGCCGTCGATGTGAACCACCTTCCGTCCATCCCGGTGTCTCTGTCGGTCATTCCTTTTACATCCTCACGAATAAAGCAATGACCTGGACGGACGATGACACGAAGAGTAGAGAGTCTGGCTATGAATTGGATCGGAGGAGCGAACGTTGTTCTCTGGGGTGATTCCCTCTGGTGTCGTGGACATCTCTGCCCATTACAGTGTCCCCCGCCTCCCCTTTCCAATTTTGTGGTCTCTTCTTGTGGTTTTTTTTTATTTCAGGGGAAGGATGGTGTTTTTCTCTGCAGCTTATGGGAATAAAGGTTACATTTTTTGTCGTTTGGAGCATTTCTTCCTGTTCTCGTACAGATATTCCAATGGGGCAGGGGACGTGGTGGGGAGAAGGGTGATCAACCCCAGTGATTTGGGAAGCCGCGTCCTTTACGCCTGATTGTGCTCCCCTGATTGGCCTTTGGAAGTAATTTGTGTGTCTTATCGGCAGAGCCCTTGCTTCCGAATCCCTTTTTGCATATTTTTTTCCTGTGGAGACTGGGAGCATCTCTCCAAAGTGCCTGTGCGCAAGATTATTGTCTCACTAACATGGCCAAGGTCTAGAATTCGAAACAGAAGTCTTGGTTCGATATAGTGCGGTCCATACCAAAAAGTATCATCCGGGGAGGCTTTACTGGTGATCTGTGTGTGTGCATGAGTGGGTGTGGAGAGTAAAACGTAGATGGTAGTGAACTCTGGACGTTTTATAAACACTATTTTATGAAATCGTGAAATACTACGCTATATTTGTAAATGAAAACATGCTCATTTTCCCTCTCAGTTATTGTGTAATAAAATTCCTTCTGTCTGGTTTTTTTTTGTTGTTGTTGTTGTTTGATAACTTCCCTCTGTTTTCGAAGGGAGGAAGAGAGCTGGTTTGGCAGATTTGTGGAGGGAGGACATTGCTTAAGCTCTTGCTATTTTTTCTGTCTTCTGTAATGGAGAATTAAGAGGAAAAACGATTGTCGTGTCTCCTAGGTTGTCATCTTCCTCCGTTTGTGTTCATATTGGGGGCCTTCCTTCACTAGCTAACCGGGGAATGACCTGCCCCGTCTTAGATGTTACTTTATGAATGAATCCATCTTTTCCGTTTGCGCTCTCGAGGTTATTCGGACACCCATAAAAGAGTTAAAGTTAAGCGGAATGAATAGAAATTCCTGTCTATTGTTTTCAAGAAATGATGCGTTCCAAGTTCTCACTGAAATGAAATGAGACGGTGCCAAATGACTTTTAAATAGAAGGTCTTGTTGGTGCCACATGACAACGAAGGAATCCAGTAGTCAGTCACGTGCTCCTTTGTGCCTCTGGAAGGATTTTGTTGTCTAAATATTAATTTTTATTTGGAGCAGTGCAGGCGATGTGACTGCATGAATCTGGTGGAAAACACTCTGAGGCACTTCTCTTCTGCTTTTAGCTGCCAAGGAATCGTTTTTTGTCACCGAAGTGATGACCACCTTCTCTGATGCTTCTGGGAAGAGTTTTTAGTTGAGGTTGGCATCCCGTGTACTGTGCTCTCCAAAATCCTTTTTGTTCCCTCCGCTTTCCACGAGCTCCTGAAGACCTTCTCTCTCTGGACTTTCCTTTTCCCTTCGCCTAGGTGAGAGAGAAGAGGTCATCCTTTTGAAACTGGAAATCAGTTTATCGAGTGCTTACTCTGTGCAAAGCCCCCTACTAACTGCTCGGGAGGTATCGACCGATTTCCGCTGTCGAAAGACGGCATTTTTCCTGCAGTGACCACTTTGACCCTGCGGGTCTTAGCAGTTTATTTTTTCACATATGGATAACCTCAAATATAGCACCTTCTATTTTTTTTCTAAATGGTATTTGTTAAAGACTTAATGGTACTTTTTAAACACATTCATTCAATCATATTTATTGAGCACTTACCGTGTGCAGAGCACCGGACTAAGCGCTTGGGAAGTACAAGTCGGCAACATATAGAGATGGTCCCTACCCAAAAACGGACTCACAGTCTAGAAGGGGGAGACAGAAAACAAACCAAAACATGTAGACAGGTGTCAAAATCGTCAGAACAAATAGAAATAAAGCTATACTTACTATGTGCCAGGCACTGTACTAAGCGCTGGGGTAGATACAAGTTAGGTTGGACACGGTTCATGTCCCATTTAGGGCTCACAGTCTTAATGCCTATTTTGCAGGTAATGATAATAATAATGATGGCGTTTATTATGCACCAATTGTCAGCTCGGTGACTTTGGGCAAGTCACTTCACTTCTCTGGGCCTCAGTTGCCTCATCTGTAAAATGGGGATTAAAACTGTAAGCCCCCTGGTGGGACAACCTGATCACCTTGTAACCTCCCCTCCCCTAGGGATTGCTAGTCAGTAAGTGGGTTTCCCTTATTGGCACAATTACTCTCCTAAATCAGCGCTTAGACCAGTGCTTGGCACATAATAATAATAAAAATAATGATAATGATGGTATTTGTTAAGTGCTTACTATGTTCTAAGCGCTGGGGAGGATACAAGGTTGTCCCATGGGCTCACAATCTTAAGCCCCATTTTACAGACGAGGTCACTGAAACACAGAGAAGTTAAGTGACTTGCCCAAAGTCACACAGCTGAAAAGTGGTGGAGCCGGGATTTGAACCCATGACCTCAGACTCCAAAGCCTGTGCTCTTTCCACTGAGCCATGCTGCTTCTCACATAGTAAGCACTTAACAAATGCCATTATTATTATTATTATTATTATTGTTATTATGGCTCGTTTCCATCTCCACCTTCCTTGTCCAGAGTCAGCTCCTCCTCTCCCTCCAAGCTGAAAGGCTGCAGGGTGAAACTAGGTCAGAGTCTAGACTGTGAGCTCACTATGGCCAGGGAATGTGTTTGTTGTTGTATTGTACTCTCCCAAGCGCTTAGTACAGTGCTCTGCACACAAAGAGAGCTCATCAAATTTGATTGAATGAATGACTTGGCTACAGGCCGCCCACCCTGAGGCAATTGTCAGCTGGGAATATGTCTCCCAACTGTGCTGTATGGTCCTCTGCCAAGCACTTAGTACAGTGCTCTGCACACAGTAAGCGTTCAATCAATGCCACTAATTGATTACACTCAACAGATAACCCCCTCCATTTATTCATTCAATCACATTTATTTCAGAAGCAGCATGGCCTAGTGAAGCAGGATGGCCTAGTAGCAAGAACCCAGGCTTGGGAGTCAAGAGACTGTGGGTTCTAATCCTGCCTCCGCCACTTGTCTGCTGTGTGACCTTGGGCAAGTCACTTCACTTCTCTGTGCTTCAGTTACCTCATCTGTAAAATGGGGATTGAGACCGTAAGCCCTACCTGGGACAACCAGATCACTTTGTATCTACCCCAGCACTTAGAACATTGCTTGGCTCATTCGTTCATTCATTCATTCAATCATATTTATTGAGCGCTTCCTGTGTGCAGAGCACTGTACTAAGCGCTTGGGAAGTACAAATTGGCAACATATAGAGACGGTCCCTACCCAACAACGGGCCCACAGTCTAGAAGGGGGAGACAGACAACAATGCAAAACAAGTAGATGGGTGTCAATACCATCAAAATAGATAAATAGAATTAGAGATATATGCATATCATTAATAAAATAAGTAGAGTAATAAATATGTACAATTAAAATAGAGTAATAAATATGTACAAATATATACAAGTGCTGTGGGGAGGGGAAGCAGCGTGGCTCAGTGGAAAGGGTAACAGGCTTTGGCGTCAGAGGTCATGGGTTCAAATCCCGGCGCCCATCTCCACCAACTGTCAGCTGTGTGACTTTGGGCAAGTCACTTCTCTGGGCCTCAGTTCCCTCATCTGTAAAATGGGGATTAAGACTGTGAGCCCCCCGTGGGACAACCTGATCACCTTGTAACCTCCCCAGCGCTTAGAACAGTGCTTCGCACATAGCGCTTAATAAATGCCATTATTATTATTATTATAAGGGGATAGGGCAGAGGGATGGAGGGGGGATGGGGAGGGGAGGAGGAGAGAAAAAAGGGGGGCTTAGTCTGGGAAGGCCTCCTGGAGGAGGTGAGCTCTCAGTAGGGCTTTGAAGGGAGGAAGAGAGCTAGTTTGGTGGATGGATGGAGGGAGGGCATTCCGGGCCAGAGAAAGGACGTGGGCTGGGGGTCGACGGCGGCACGGGTGAGAACGAGGCCCAGTGAGGAGGTGAGCGGCGGCAGAGGAGTGGAGGGTGCGGGCTGCGATGGAGAAGGACAGAAGGGAGGGGAGGTAGGAGGGGGCGAGGGGATGGACAGCCTTGAAGCTGGGAGTGAGGAGTTTTTGCTTGATTCGTAGTTTGACAGGCAACCACGGGAGATTTTTGAGGAGGGGAGTGACATGCCCAGAGCGTAAGCACATAGTAAGCGCTTAACAAATACCATCATTATTATTCAGGTCTGGAAAGCAACATGAATCACAGGGCCTGGCACCCAGTTTGGCTTGGTTTGGGCTTTTCCATCCCAAGACTTGGCTTGGCTTTACGATTTGGGTGCTTAATGAGGACAAATCTGAGTAAAGCCCAATGATGATTCCACCATTTCCCCCCTCATCCTTAAATGGCCTGTCTGGTCCCACATTGCCACACGGTTATGGGCCTGAGCCTAATTTTATTCCCCTCCTTAAACTCTTTTGCGAGGTGCACCTAACAAAGGAGACTGGGGCTAAACTCATTATCAAGATGGATCGATGAATGTTTTCCTGTAACGCTCTCTGCAATTACATTAGTCGGTTAACATTTTAGCAGGTTTTCTGCAAGCTTTTTAAACATATTACAGTTGAATTTATCATTCTGACATGGAAAGAGTGAATGAAGGAAAGGTTTAGGGCAGGGGGCTATTTGAGCATTTAGGAAATATAAATGTCCCCAAAAAGGAAGGCACCATTTCAGATGAGAGTTTCATTAATCCCCCTGCTACTCCAGAAACTGCCCCAAAATCAATGAGGAGCCCCATACCCAAGTCTGGCCTCGACATAATAATAATAATATGCCCATGATGAGCTCACAGCTTTTAGTACTTGAAGACGCCACTGAAGTGTCGTGAGAAGGGAACGTATCTGCCAACTCTGTTCTATTGTGCGCTTAGTACGGTGTCTGACACATAGTAAGCACTTAACAAATACCACACATTATTATTTGTCGAGTGCTCTGCACCCTGGAAGCCCTCATTAAATGCCATGGATCGATGTGGCCGATAAAGCCGACGCACAATTCAAGGCGACAACCCTGTGTCGGTACACACAGACAATGATTAATTCATTCCCCACAGCACCTGTATATATGTATAAATGTTTGTACATATTTATTACTCTATTTTACTTGTACGTATCTATTTATTTTATTTTGTTAATATGTTTGGTTTTGTTCTCTGTCTCCCCCTTCTAGACCGTGAGCCCGCTGTTGGGTAGGGACCGTCTCTAGATGTCCCAACTTGTACTTCCCAAGCGCTTAGTACAGTGCTCTGCACACAGTAAGCGCTCAATAAATACGATTGATTGATTGATTGATTGATCCCTAGCTGGGCTGGCCAGGGCCATCCAGCTGTTGGCCTGTGGTGATGGTATTGTTTTTGCGTTTGCCCCACCGCCTCCCGATCTTTACAGACCTTTAGATCATAAGCCCTTTGTGGCTGGGGAATGTGTCTGTTATATCGCACTCTCCCAAGAGCTTAGTAAAGCGGTCTGCACATAGGCAGCGCTCAATAAATACCTCTGATTGACTTGGAGTCTGCTCCAGAAGAGCCCTTTTGGATTGCCAGGATACCCTGCAAATGGTTCTCGGGTCCCAGCTGGGACAAAAGCGTTCTCTGAGCCTTTGTTTCACCCTGTCTCTTAAATGTTTCCGCTGTCCTCCACACAAATGACAGCAGAGGGGCCAGGGTAAGAAGTGGCAGGGGCAGAGGGGCGAAAGACAGGAATCTCTGACGGGATTGTTGCTAGCATTAGGAATGCAAATGAGTAATTGTGTGGAGACGCTCCCAAAGTAAGCTTAACTATTGCAAACATGTTGAAAGAACAATTGACTGAACAGTTGTTCCATCGATATATATATATATTTTATATATATATATATATATATTTATATATATATATATATAAAATCTGTTCAATCAATTGTTCCTTGACTGAAAAATTGTTCAATTGATATAAATATATATGGATAGATAGTGATAATATATCTATCCATATCCATATTATATATATCTAATATATATAATAATCTAATATCTATATAATGTATATATATGCACATTAGAACAAGGAACATATACATATGTTCCTTGACTGAAAAATTGTTCAATTGATATATATAGATAGATAGGTAGATATAATAAATATATTCTATCTAATATATATAATAATCGAATACATATATAATAATACACATATATATTATATCTATCTATCTATATATAATCTCTCGGCCTATCTCCCTCTTTATATATACTGTCAATTTTTCTTTGAACAATTGTTCAATTGACATATATATATATACATATATATATATATATATAAATGTGTGTTTGTGTTTAGTCAATTGTTCATTAACTGAGCAATGGACATAAAATGTATGTGCCTATAGATGTGTGTGTGTTTGTGAACACACACATCTGTAGGCACATACATTTTATGTCAATTGTTCATATATTCATTCATTCAATCGTATTTATTGAGCACTTACTGTGTGCAGAGCACTATACTAAGCGCTTGGGAAGTACAAGTCGGCGACATATAGAGACGGTCCCTACCCAACAACGGGCTCACAGTCTAGAAGGGGGAGACAGACAACAAAACAAAACATGGAGACAGGTGTCAAATCGTCAGAACAACTAGAATTAAAGCTATATGCACATCATTAACAAAATAGAATAGTATATATGTACAAGTAAAATAAATAGAGTAATAAATCTGTACAAATGTATTCAAGTGCTGTGGGGAGGAGATTGTATTATTTAGTCTTAGTATGTGCAAAGCACTGTACTAAGTACTTGGGAGAGTACAGTATAGCAACAAATAGATACATTCCTGCCCACAACAAGCTCACAGTCTAGTGGATGAGCTCACTGTATGTGTGTGTGTGTGTGTGTGTGTGTGTGTGTGTGTGTGTGTAATAAGTGCTGAGGATGGGCAGAATTAAGTCCATAGGTACTACATAGTCCATTATCTGGCCGGTATAAATATGATAGTTCAAACAAAGAAACTTGCCTTGGTATGTTCACTATGGAACTAACTGTGTGGTGAAAAGAAAATATTCAGAAGCACTTCCCTGCCTCAGTTTCCTCATCTGTAAAATGGGGATTAGGAGTGTGAGCCCCATATGGGTCAGGGACTGTGTACACCCAATTTGCTTGTATCCACCCCAGCACTTAGTACAGTACCTGGCACATAGCATTGAACAAATGCCAGAATTATTATTATTATTATTATTATTATTAATAATAATATTATTACAGGTGGTTGATGGGACTGCACAGCTTGGGATGCTGGGAATTAATTGTGGAAGACCAGTTGGAGCAGGTGGAATTTCAGTAGGGTTTTGAATATGGGGAAGGCTGTGATCTGTCTCATTTGGGGAGGGAGAGAGTCCCAAGCCGGGAGAAACATGGGAGCAAGGAGACAGAGGTGGAAATAGTCGGGAATGAGGGGCAGACAGGGCAAGAGCTGACAAGAATTATGGAGAAGTTTTCCCAGTGTTTGAGAATTTTTTTATAATATTTTTGTAAAGTGTTTGCTGTGTGCCCGGCACTCTATTAAGCACTGGCATAGACATAAATTAGGTTGCACACAGTCCCTGTCCCAGTCTCACAGGCTCACAGTCTCAATCCCCATTTTACAGATGAAGGAACTGAGGCACAGAGAAGTCACGTGATTTGCCCGAGGTCACTCAGCGGACAACGGGCAGAGCCGGGATTAGAACCCAGGTCCTCCGACTCTCCGGCCTGTGCTCTCTCCACTAGACCACCAGAGAAGCAGCGTGGCTCAGTGGAAAGAGCCCGGGCTTTGGAGTCAGAGGTCTTGGGCTCAAATCCCAGCTCTGCCAATTGTCAGCTGCGTGACTTTGGGCAAGTCACTTCACTTCTCTATGCCTCAGTTACCTCATCTGTAAAATGGGGATGAAGACTGTGAGCCATCTGTGAGACAACCTGATCACCTTGTAACCTCCCCAGCGCTTAGAACAGTGCTTTGCACATAGTAAGTGCTTAATAAATGCCATTATTATTATTAGACCATGCTGTTTCCAGGTGTCAGTGTTCCACCCTAGCAAGGAATACACCATGGAAGTCTGGGTGCAGTGGGATCTATGGAGAAGTCTACGGAATGCCTGAGGGAAGTCTGCAATCTTTTTAGCGAGGAAAAGGCCAAATTTTTCTGGAGTTGTTTCTGGCAATTTCCCGAGCCCTCTGTGAAGAGAGCTCAACCATGGTCTCTTATCTAAACAATACCACAAGAGTCTGTCTCGTCACAACGGGAGCAAAAGCCACTCCGTGCCAAAACGACTTGGCAGGAGGAGAGGGGGAGACACCGCATTAAAGTCTTCAATGGCAGCGGTTACCAAACCGAATGTGGAAAGGACGGAGTTGTGGCCTTGGGACTGCGCCCTGGCCTCTTGGATCATTTGACCCATCTTGGGGTGATTTCTCAACGTGGGAACTGGTCAAAAACAAAGTTGATGTCACCCCCCCTCAAACTGTTGGGAAACTTTGGCCAGCCAGATTGAATAATATAACAACTGCGGTGTTCTGTGAAGCATTTAGTATGTACCAGGCACTGTGTTAAGCGCAAGGGTAGATATAAACAAACTGGGTTGCACCCAGTCCCTCATGGGGTTCACAATCTCAATCCCCATTTTCCAGATGAGGTAAGTGAGGCCCAGAGAAGTGAAGTCACTTGCCTAAGGTCACATGGCAGTCAAGGGGCAGAGCCGGGATTGATACATTCATTCAGTCGTACTGAGTGCGCAGAGCACTAAGCACCTGGAAAGTATAATTCAGCAATAAAGAGAGAGAATTCCTGCCCATGCATAGACCATTAGGGATGTTGTACAATCCACCCAAATCCGTGGGATGGACGTCCAGGAGGGCAGCCCCACAATCGGCCTCTGAGTGTCCGGTGGCTTCCGCTGAGCCCCTTCCTTCCTCTCCCCCTCGTCCCCCTCTCCATCTCCCCCATCTTTCCTCCTTCCCTTCCCCACAGCACCTGTATATATGTATATATGTTTGTACATATTTATTACTCTATTTATTTTACTTGTACATATCTATTCTATTTTATTTTGTTAGTATGTTTGGTTTTGTTCTCTGTCTCCCGCTTCTAGACTGTGAGCCCGCTGTTGGGTAGGGACTGTCTCTATGTGTTGCCGACTTGTACTTCCCAAGCGCTTAGTACAGTGCTCTGCACACAGTAAGTGCTCAATAAATACGATTGATTGATTGATTGATTGATTCCACTTTGGGGCCAGAGTCCTGGGCTGGACGGCCATCAGCGTGACCGGGGCTAGCTCGGCTCCTCGTCTTATGCAATGGGGAAGAACTCGAATGCCGAAAACCTGATGGAGTGCTAATGGAGTCACTTAATTTCTCTGGGCCTCAGATTTTACCTCATCTGTAAAATGGGGACTAAAAGTGTGAGCCCCACGTGGGACAACTTTATTACCTTGTATCAACCCCAGCGCTTAGAACAGTGCTTGGCACATAGTAAGCGCTTAACAAATACTGTAATTATAATTATTATTATTAAGTGAAGCAGTTTGCCCACAGTCACACACAAGAGTCAAGGGATTAGAACCCAGGTCCTTTTGACTGCCAGGCCTGGGCTCTATCCAGTAGGCCACACTGCTTCCCCTGGGGGTCTCATCTTGAGACAAATGGGGAGGGAGGCAGGCTAGTCAAGAGCCCTTGGCAATAAATTGCCAGCCACTCAGTGGGGGCCCCAGTGTGGGTGTCGGGGCATCTTCCTGACGGGCACAAAACTCATTTCTGACCCAGTGCCTAGAAGCCAGAACCCCGGCTCGACATTTGCCCAGCCTCGGAGGCTCCCAGCGGACCCCCCCGGCTTTCCAAAATAACCTCCCGGCGCCACTGTCTCATTAATGTCTTCGGGCCCTCCGCTTGCCCAGGGTGGCCCCGATGAGCCGGAGGGGAGAAAATGAGAAATCTCACCTCGCCCGTGTACTCAGAGAGCGGCCGTGATATTTGCCCGGAGATTAGCTCAGACGCGCCCCGAAAAACCTGCCCAGGGCAGGATTTGCGGTCGGGAAGATCCGAAAATGGACGGGGGAGAGGGAACCCATCTGGTTTTTTGAGATTTGAGGGAAGGGCCTCCCTGCCCAGGCTGTTCTCTTCCTTTCAACTGCCTGTCTCTGTCAGAGAGGCCTCTGTCTCATGGGCAGTCATCATCATCATCATCAATCGTATTTATGGAGCGCTTACTGTGTGCAGAGCACTGTACTAAGCGCTTGGGAAGTACAAGTTGGTAACATATAGAGACAGTCCCTACCCAGCAGTGGGCTCACAGTCTAAAAGTCAGAGGTTCCCAATGGGGGACGGCGACCCCGTCCGGGCCCCCTCCCATACAGCCTGGCTCTGCCACCCGTCAGCTCGGTGACTTGGGGCAAGTCCCTTAACTTCTCCGTGACTCAGTTGTCTCATCTGCAAAATGGGGATGAAAGACTTGTTCCTCGTCCCCCTCGGATTGTGAGGTCCTTGTGGGACAGGGACTATGTCCAACCTAATCGTCCCATATCTACCCCAGTTTTTAGCACAATCCTGACTCCCCTACTTGTCTGCTGTGTGACCCTGGGGAAGTCACAACTTCTTACCTTATCTGGAAAATGGGGATTAAGACTGTGAGCCCCACATGGGACAACCTGATTACCTTATATCTGCCCCAGTGCTTAGAACAGTGCTTGGCACATAGTAAGCACTTAACCCCCACCCCAACCCAAAATGCAGTAAATGCTTAATACCATTTTTTTAATTATTATATCCTAACACTCCAGCACACTATAACCAGACACACACTGTTGGATTTCATAATTTATATTAATATCTGTTTAGCCCTCTAAACTGTAAGCCCCCTGTGGGCAGGGAACATATCTACCAACTCTGTTATACTGTACTCTTCTCAGCTCTTAGTACAGTGCTCTTTTAGACTGTGAGCCCACTGTTGGGTAGGGACTGTCTCTATATGTTGCCAACTTGTACTTCCCAAGCGCTTAGTACAGTGCTCTGCACACAGTAAGCGCTCAATAAATTGATTGATTGATTGCTCTGCACAATATAAATAGCGTTGACTGATTGATACAACTGCCTGGCACAAATACCATAAAAAATACTCTGTTGTAGTGTACTTTCCCAAGCACTTAGTATAGTGCTCTGCACACAATAAGCCCTCAATAAATGACTGGTTGGAAGAACATTCTGTAATTCTGCCAGTGAATTCTAGCCAAAATGATTAGCGATACTTATGTTCTCACAGAACTGAATTCCAAACAATCTACAAGGCATCGTGTTGGATATACCTCCCAAGCCTGTACTCTGCTCCAATCTACTCTCTGGAAAGCACGTACCCTTTTTTTTTTCTTTTTTAAATAGTATTTGTTAAGAGCTTACTGTGCCAGACACTAAGTGCTGGGATTGAAACAAGCTAATCAGGTAGGGCATAGTCCATGTCCTGTCCCACCAAAGGCTCACAGTCATAATCCCCATTTTACAAATGAATTAGCTGAGGCACGGAGAGGTGAAGTGATTTGCCCATCTGGTAGGAGGTTGAAAAGATGAGGACTTTTCGGTGTGTGAGGTGCCGGCTGACAAGCAGTCGTTATTGAAGTTTACGAAGTCGAAAGGGGGAAAGAGAGGGCGAGAGACCCAACTGGAGTAGGAGGTAGTTGGTTTTAAACAAGCCAAAGGAAAGACTTTTTCATCCAGTGGATGGAAAATATGGAATTCGTGACCAGAGAAAATTGTGGACACGTAAAATACTAGTAGCTTTCAGAGGGATTAGGAGAAATTCGTGGAGGGGAAATCCATTGTGGAGTACTAAAGGGAAAGGTAGGGTGTAGAGGGAGAAGGTAGAGATGGTTAGTGGCTCCATCTTTCATCACTTTGGATTGGGGGTTGATTGATCAACCGTTCTGTCATGTTGGCTTTTCCCGGGATCCTGGAGCCTCCATCTCCCAGGTTTGAAGAGCAGAAGGTACGCTCCTTTGGGAGGGAGAGTAGGGAAATCAGGGCTCATCCTAAAGATAATAATATAATAAAAATAAAAATAATGGCATTTATTAAGCGCTTACTATATGCCAAGCACTGTTCTAAGTGCTGGGGAGGTTACAAGGTGATCAGGTTGTCCCACGGGGGGCTCACAGTCTTAATCCCCATTTTACAGATGAGGTAACTGAGGCCCAGAGAAGTGAAATGACTGCCCAAAGTCACAGAGCTGACAATTTTTTTATTATGAAGGCATTTATTAAGTGCTTACTATGTGCAAAGCACTGTTCTGAGCGCTGGGGAGGTTACAAGGTGATCAGGTTGTCCCACAGGGGGCTCACAGGCTTAATCCCCATTTTACAGATGAGGTAACCGAGGCCCAGAGAAGTGAAGTGACTTGCCCAAAGTCACACAGCTGACAGTTGGCGGAGCCGGGATTTGAACCCATGACCTCTGACTCCCAAGCCGGTGCTCTTTCCACTGGGCCACGCTGCTTGAAAGTGTCAATTCCAAGGCAAACCCCCAGCCACCGCTCCCCTTTCCTGGTGTTTTTTCTCTCTTGTAAAACATCATCTCGACAGTGAGTCAGACCTCTCTGAGACTGTAAATACAGAAAGACCCATAACAAACCAACGTTACTGGGTAACTGCACCTGCTCTCGAGCCTGCGCCATAAACAAGGTCAGCGGGACTCGTGAATCAATCAATCAATCCTATTTATTGAGCGCTTACTGTGTGCAGAGCACTGCACTAAGCGCTTGGGAAGTACAAGTTGGCAACATATAGAGACGGTCCCTACCCAACAGTGGGCTCACAGTCTAGAAGAGAAGAGAATGGAAGAGAATGGATGACGACCGGATACCCGAGCACACACCGGATGGGGACACGTACCACCCTGGAAGGTGGATCACGGCGAGGCCCAGTGGGAAAAGCACGCTCCTGTGTTCTAATCCCGACTCCGCCACTCGTCTGCTGTGTGACCTCGGGCAAGTCCCTGCACTTCTCTGTGCCTCGGTTCCCTCATCTGTTGACTTCAAGGTACCAGGTCTGTGAGACTGGAAGTGAAGGATATTCCTCAATGATATTGTTCCCAGAAGGGAGCTCAACAGCTATCTCACTTTCATAGGGGCAGAGCAGCTCTTTAAAAAAATTCTTGTCCCTCCCCAACAGTCATTTGGTCGTATTTATTGGATGTCTCTTAATAATAATAATAATAATAGCATTTATTAAGTGCTTACTGTGTGCAAAGCATTGTTTTAAGCGCTGGGGAGGTTACAGAGTGATCAGGTTGTCCCATGGGGGGCTCACAGTCTTCATCCCCATTTTACAGATGCACAGAGAAGTTAAGTGACTTGCCCAAAGTCACACAGCTGGCAAGTGGCGGAGCTGGGATTTGAACCCGTGACCGCTGACTCCAAAGCCCTTGCTCTTTCCACTGAGCCACACTGCTTCTCTAAGCGTGCTCTGCTTGTGTGCAGAGCTAACTGAACTACTGAGCTAACTGAGCTACTGAACGAAGCACTTGGGACTATACAATAGAGGTAAAATACATGGTCCCTTGCTCTCAGGGAGCTTGCAATAATAATAATGAGGGCATTTGTTAAGCACTTACTATGTGCCAAGCACTGTTCTAAGCACTGCAATCTAGCAATCCATTTTGCATCTTAAAGATTTGCCCTCTTGCTCAGAAGCAGCATGGCTTAGTGGATAGAGCACGGGCCTGAGTGTCAGAAGGTCATGGGTTCTAATGCCGGCTGGGCTACTTGTCAGCTGTATGACCCTGGGCAAGTCACTTCTTTGTGTCTCACTTACCTCATCTGTAAAATGGGGATTGAGTCTGTGAACCCCACATGAGACAGGGACTGTGTCCAACTTGATTTGCTTGTATCCACCCCAGAGATCAGTACAATGCCTGGCACATAGTAAGTGCTTAAAAAATACCATAGTTGTTATTATTATTGTTGCTAACTGATGACATTTGTTGAGTCCCGAGGTTGTGTTTCCAGAATTCTGTTTCTGAGTGCGCCTACAAAAAAAGTCCCAATTCTAAGTGCGAAATGATATCATAGGCCGACAGAGAAAGTGCAGCTGGCTTTTCTATTTCAAAACATCCTTCTGGTCCTAAGTCCTTGGTCTGGGTTTCAATGATTAGAAACCAAAAGAGTTTTCCAACCTGTAGTTTGAGCATCCTGAGTTCTTTGCCGATCTTGGCACGATCCCTGGTGGCCGGGTCTTATTAGTTTCTGATGTAAAAATAGGAATTTAAATCATGGGATTTTGGAAGAAACGGTTCCCAGTTGACTCCAAATTTGGCTGACTAGTTTTTGGAGGGGAATTCATCTCCCCGGATTGTCTGCGAAATGGCAGGAAACTTCCCAAACAAAGAGTGGCCGCCCGGACTTCATCGTAAACAGTCGATCCAGGTTTGAGTCACGCTGGATTAGCTTCCCAGTTGAGGAACAAAGTGAAGCATTCCTTCCTTGGAAAGGGATACTTGGCTCTGAAGTCCTATCCAACAGCTGGAACGAGACAGTGAGTAAATACGAGGTTCGGCCAGAGGGTCTAGTGCGAGGAGCAGGGAGGTTGGGTAGGGACCGTCTCTATGTGTTACCGACTTGTACTTCCCCAGCGCTTAGTACGGTGCTCTGCACACAGTAAGCGCTCAATAAATACGATTGAATGAATGAATGAATGAGGGAATGAAATCGGTCCTCCAGAATGTGGCCGCGGAGAGAAGGACGGGACAACATTCGGAGGGAAGACACCCTCAACACAAGTTACAGGAAATAAGGGAAAGTGTTTGGCCTTAATATTAATCATAGTATTTTTTAAGCACTTACTCTGTTCCATGCATAGTGGTAAACACTGGGGTAGATAGAGGATAATCAGTTTAGGCACAGGGGCTGTTCCCTGTTCCTCATGGGGGTCTCATTAGGAGGGAGAACAGGTATTGAATCCCCATTTTACAGATGAGGAAATAAGGCCCAGAGAAGTTAAGTGACTCACCCCAGGTCACCCAGCAGGTAAATGGCAGTGCTGGCATTAGAACCTAGGCAATAATAATAATAATGATGATAATAATGATAATAATAATTGGGGTGTCTTTTTGACTAGGCCACGCTGCTTCTCTAACTCCCAGGCCTTGGTGGAGACTTTTGGGCTTTCAAGGCCGTTTGTGGCAGTGCCATTCCAAGTGACCTTTGACCTTCGAGTTCAGTGGGGACCTTTCAATGAGGCAGCCAGTGGGCACTGATGATCTGCATTAGCTTGGCCTAGTGGAAAGAGCCTGGCCCTGGTCCTGGGAGCCCAAAGGACCTGGGTTCTAACCCCGGCTC